>NC_142534.1:4177500-4495000 GCF_056151865.1 Erythranthe guttata | reverse complement strand
ATTATATATACAGTTAAACCTCTATAAATTAATACAGTCGGGAGTAGCAAAATTCTATAATAATTATGCGAAATATTAAATTATCGAACTAATAATTTAGTAGGTTTTTACTAAGTCGAGACCATAAGAAACTATTATTTAAGCGAGATTATTAAATTATTGTGATCATTTCTTGTCTTAATTCTTAACACAAGTTCACCTATGTTACCATGCATAATATTCTTATGACTTGTTTGGATCGAATAGGATTGCAGTACATGGAGACGAAGACGGTCGCCATCATAGGTCCACAAGTCTCCGGTATGGCCCAAATTCTATCGCACCTCGCCAATCAACTCCACGTCCCGATGTTGTCCTTCACCGCACTCGATCCGGGCCTACAATCTCTACAATACCCCTTCTTCATCCAAACGGCCCCTAACGACCTCTTCCAAATGATCGCAGTAGCCGACATGATAAGTTACTTCGGATACAGAGAGGTCGTTGTGGTCTGCCCCGACGACGAGCAGAGTCGGGGCAGTATCATAGCTCTCGGCGAAAAACTCGCCGAGAGGCGCTGCAGGATCTCTTACAAGGCGCTTCTCTCGCCCGAGTCTTTAGCCACGAGCGAAGAAATCATGGACGTGTTAGTCCAAGTTGCTCTCATGGAATCGCGCGTGATTATCGTCCATGCCTTTGCAGCTGTTGGCCTCAGGGTTTTCGATATCGCGCATAGGCTTGGGATGATGGATAAAGGCTACGTTTGGATTGCCACCGCTTGGCTTTCCACGGTATTGGATTCGACTCCGGTTTCTGCTGAAAAAGCCGACTCGATCCAAGGTGTTATTACGTTCAAGCCTCATATCGAGGATTCTGCGAGGAAGAGAGAATTCTTGTCTCGATGGAACAAATTGAGTAACGGTTCGATTGGATTGAACCCTTATGGATTATACGCTTACGACACCGTTTGGACGATTGCTAATGCAATCAAGAAATTTATGGATAGTGGCGGTGTGATCTCCTTCTCCAACGACTCGAGTTTGAATGGCTTAGGAGGGGCTTTGAATCTTGGTTCTTTAAGTAGATTCGACGGCGGTAAAGAACTTCTTGCGACGATATTAAAGACCAACACAACGGGTTTAACGGGAAAAATTGCATTCAATCCTGATAAATCCGTTGTACGCCCGTCTTTCGATATCCTCAACGTGATAGGAAAGGGCTACAAGCGAATAGGGTATTGGACTAATTATTCCGGCCTTTCCGTTGTGGGCCCGGAGATTCTCTACACGAGAGCTCCTAACCGTTCGAGTTCTAACCAACGGTTGTACGATGTTGTCTGGCCGGGACGGACGACAGTGAAGCCACGTGGATGGGAGTTTCCTAGGAACGGAAGGCCGTTGAGGATCGGGATTCCGGATAGGGTGAGCTACAAAGCTTTTGTCTCGAAGAACGAGAAGACGAACGATATCAATGGATTCTGCATCGATGTATTCCTCGCAGCTAAAAACCTACTCCCGTACGCGGTTCCTCATGAGTTTATATTGTTTGGAGATAAACAGAAGAACCCTAGCTATACGGAGCTCGTGAGCATGATCAACTCCGATGTGAGTATTCTTATTCGGGTTTATTGCATGCAGCACCCCTGTGTTTTGTCTAATTGCTACGAAATTTTCCGGTTATAAATATTAGTAAACATCCCTATACGAATTAAACTACGACCTAAAAACTCACCGTTCAGGGTTTTTTTGCTAATATTTATAACACATTTTTTTAGCAATTCGATATAACACAGTGGTACTGAATGCAATAAAATTATTCTTACTATTAAAATTGAATAAATGCAAATAAATTTTGTGTCATATAATTAACAAAATGTCTCTATTATTACATTATATATTTATGTATGTATGTTTTAGGTGTTTGATGCTGCTGTTGGTGATATAGCGATTGTGACAAACCGGACGAAGATTGTGGACTTTACGCAACCGTATACAGAGTCGGGGCTAGTCGTGGTAGCACCGGTGAAGAAGTTGAACTCGAGTCCTTGGGCATTTATGCGTCCTTTTACTCTATCGATGTGGGCCGTCACGAGTGTTTTTTTCCTCATCGTTGGATTTGTTATTTGGATTCTCGAACACAGAATAAACGACGAGTTTCGCGGTCCGCCGAAGAAACAGTTCATCACAATTTTATGGTCAGTCATTGCATCATATATTAGTTTCAATGCACTAAATTTTTTTTAAGACATCATATTTTATGCAATAATCCCACCTTGTTCATTTTTCTTTCATCTTGCAGGTTTGGATTCTCAACTATGTTTTTTGCACACAGTAAGCAACATATTTATATATTCATTTATTTGGGTTTACTACATTTAATTAAGGATAAAATGCACTTCACCCACTACGAATTTCCCATTTTTGCACTTTACCCCCCTAAAAATTCAGAAAAGAGATAATCACCACTCGAAATATTGTTTTGGTTGCACTTTGTCCCAAAAGCTAATTTTGGTGGGCATCGTGCAACAAAAATAACACTTTAAAGGGGCAATATGTAGAAAAATAATATTTTTCAGGGGCAACATGCAAAAAAAATAACATTTGAAGGGGCAACATGCAAAAAAGAAAAAAACACTCGATTCCGGTTAATAATCCATTGAAATTTTACTATCAGGGTAGTGTTTAACAAGTATAACATTTTGAAGGAGGCATTCATTTTTTTAAATTTTGAGGGGTGTAGTGCGAAAATAAAAAACATCATAGGGGGTGACATGCAATTTCCTTTTAATTAATTAATTATAAATATTTTTCAGGAGAAAACACAGTGAGCCCATTGGGCCGTATGGTGCTACTCATATGGCTATTTGTGGTTCTAATAATCACATCAAGCTACACAGCCAGCTTGACTTCAATCTTGACCGTCCAACAATTAGCACCATCCATTAGAGGAATCGAGTCGATGATCACGAGCAACGAACGCATCGGATTCCAAGTTGGATCGTTCTCCGAGAGTTATCTAACGGAGGAACTCAACATAGCACAATCTAGGCTCATTCCTTTAGGATCCCCCGAAGAATACGCGGACGCGTTTAATGAAGGGAGAGTTGCTGCAATTGTGGACGAGCGCCCGTACGTCGATTTGTTTCTGTCGAAATATTGCATGTACCAGGTTGTCGGACGAGAGTTCACTAAAGGTGGTTGGGGATTTGTGAGTATCTCTTTTTATATCATCAACTCGATATTTTCGATTTTCCGGTTACGATTCGAAATGTTTCGATTTATAATGAGCATTATTCTTTTTCATTCCGATTTTCGCTATTTTCTTTTTTGAGTTTTTTTTTATATGAAATAAAATAAATATAAGATTTCGATTGATTTGCGATACGATTTCATTTTTGGAAAATAATTTAGGAAATTCCAATTTCTTTTTTTTCTTTTTTTTTCTTCTGGAATTTACACATATAATATTCATACTATTATGTATTTTATATTTTCAGTGACTAAAAATTTTGGAATTTTTGAATTTCGTCGATTCCAATAAAAAAAAATCGAATTTTTATGCAACTTTTTCATTTCAATTTCGGAAACTCCGATTGTCAATTTTTCCGATTATTTGGGAACGGAACTGAAATTATTTTTTCACTTACAAAATAATGATAGTTTTCGGAGAGTGCTAAATTGGATCTGATTTGTTCGATTTCCACTCCTACGACATAGTTAGTATTCATCAAAACGTTAGACCGTGCCATCATAATCCTATCTAGCTATTTCGTGCCCTATAAAGCAAGTAATTAATAAAATGAGGTGATCATTTACGATTTTCGTGATATATGATATAAATTAAATTGCATTCTTAGTAAATTACCAAAATACCCTCGTAAAATCTTACGAATAACGTCCTAATTAAGCAAATTATTGTGCCCCCAAACGAATTTCTTTAACTGATTGCAGGCATTTCCAAGAGATTCTCCACTGGCGATGGACATGTCGACTGCGATATTAACACTATCCGAAAACGGGGATCTTCAAAAGATACACGACAAGTGGCTAAACACGAGAGCTTGCAGTTTGCCGAACTCTTTAGAGTCAGAGCAGCTTCAATTGAAGAGCTTTTGGGGTCTTTTCCTAATAAGTGGAATTGCATGCTTGCTTGCTCTTCTACTCTATTTTTGTTCCATTTTCCACAAATTCAAGCGCTATTTTCCTCAACAACAAATTACGAATATATCCTCGTCTTCATCTAAGAGGTGCAGCAGCTCTAGGTCCGTGAGAATCCAGAAGTTCCTATCGTTTATGGACCGGAAAGAAGACGAGTCGATGAATAAAACAATGTCTCGGAGTAGACAAGAATTCGTTATGTCGCCGAGTGTGACCGAGAGAAATGGAGCAGGAGTTTATCCCGATCATGATGAGGGACAAAATGGTAATTAATCATCCTAACTAATTTCATTAAAGTTCGAAATACATTCATATATGATATATCATCAACTTACTAGTTAATTAAGGTTTGTATTATGAAACTTGCTTCTACATATATATATATATATATATATATATATATATATATATATATATATATATATATATATATATATATATATATATATATATATATATATATATCGGTGCGTAGAAGTATCAATGTAACATTATTGTATTTGATGGGGATTTATGAAAAAATAATTTATTAATCTAAAATTTAATTATTTTTTCTTTAAATTAAGTCAAATATATTTTATTAAGTTACAATATGAAAACAAAATAGTAGAGAAAGAAGCTGGAACAAATTTTTAAATTAATTATATTCTTTTTACTCCGGAATAAGTTATATAAATATTTATGAAAGAATTTATGGTCCCGAATTCGTATTATACAGAGATGTTATCTAAAATGTTATGACACTTGAGACAACATGCAGCGGAAATATAAAGATTAAAGGACAAAACTCAGAATTAAAAATGTTCACAAGTAAAGACTTGTGAACTTGTCCTTTACAGGACGAAAAATATATTAAAATCAGTATTCCAAGAATACAAACAGAAGAGTGCGAAAACTTCTTCCTTATGAGTGAATCTTTTTCAAGATCACTCTTACAACCAAATCTAGATACTAAAAGAAAGATATCAAAAATTCTAGATTTCAAAGAATGTACTTATAAATAGTACGTACAACAGATCCTAGAAAACACACTAAAATTCTCGAGATTAAAACTTCAGCTCTCTTTTGTTTTCTCGAAATCTGTAATAATCTTGAGTCTTGAGTTTGGTATTTATAGACTTGCCAAGCTTCCACTCTTCAGCCCATGATCTGCAAGAAAACCAACCACAAGAGCACTCAAGATAATGGGTTAGTGGGTTAGTTAGGAAGTTAAGATAAATCCCATAATTAAATCCACTAAGCACTACTTAGCCCTACTAAGCCCACTAACTAAGATTTAGTTTAGAAATTAAGAAAAGTTAAAAACACATTGTGAATTTAATTCACGTGTTTCAAACTCCCCCTTTTTAACTTTCTGATCAAAACTAAATCTTAGTCAAAGACTCCCCCTGAGATATTGCTTGAACTCCCCCTGAATTTGATACCATTGAAAAAAATAGAAACAATAAATTAAAACCAAATTCAGCAAGATAGTCCAACAAAAGAAATAATCAAAGTGCAGTCCTAAACAAAAGTTCAGAGGGAAAATAAACAAAACACAAACAAAATAAAATATTGTTCATGAAAACAATCTAAAGTAAGATATCCAAAGTCTCCTCAGTTTCAGCTGCTGCTTCACCTCCATCACTAGATCCACTGCTTTCTTCTTGAGCTTCCCCCTTTGCTTCCTCTTCATTTACTCCTCTCTCTCTGCCTCTAGCATCCAAGGGATGAGATGTTCCTGCTTCAGTTTCATGATCTTTTTCTCCCCCTTTTTGATCAGAAAGGGCCTTCTGAATCATCTCCACCATGGACTGATGATAGGTAATCTGAGCTAGAGAATGAGTAAGCTGCTGCAATAGAAGATCTCTAGGAACAGACACAAGAAGGTTAGAAGTGTTGTCAACATGAGGTGCAACACCCTCAGTACCAAGGTTATTTTGACCTGATTCACTTGAAAGAAAATTATCTCCATTCCAAGGAAGATCTTGAACATGAGGAGCCCTCAGAAAGTTTTGAGACACAGTGATCATGCCTTGTGGGGTGTGAAGATATTCTGAGTCATCTTGGCCCAAGTTTTGAGAGAGTAAGATGGAATAGATGAGAGAAGGATAGGGGAGGTGAGTGGAGGGTGAAATTTTCTGGGCAAGATGACCAATAGTATCAAAGAACAGTTTGCCAAAATCCACTGGTAAACCCATCCCCAATTTGTACATGAGTACAGCATGAGGCTTAGTTACCACAGAGACATTTTTGGATGGAATCCAATTAGCCACTGTGAGTCTAAACAGGACAGAGTAGAAAGCAGTGAGTTGAGAGACTTGAAATTTTCTTGGGTGTGCAGGCCAATTTCTTAAACGGTTTCCAGAAATAACTTTGCAAATCTCAGTAAAATCACCATAGTTATCCTCATCAATCACAGTAGGAGTTTGTAAATGAGAGTTGATAACTTTGGGAGAAAAAGAATAAATGACATTGCGCACAAAAACTTTGCCAAAGTTTGGAGAGTTTTTCTTTAAAAATGAGGTTTGCAAATTGGCATAAAACTCTTTCACAACCAAGGGATCATAAGAGCAGGCAATCTCAACTAGGTTAATGATTTTTCTTTGGTGAAGAAAAGCTGTTATCCTATGCTTATCAAATTCTTCCTTAGAAATTTTCTTCTCCTCAATGAAATGACAGTTCATGACTTGAGGACTCAACAGTGAATCAGACTCAAAATAGAAATTAGTACTGAAAGCATTTGTTACCTCAAATGGGATTGACAAGTTCTTCCCATCTAGGTCTGGTTCTTCTTCTTCTGAGGAATCATCATCTTCTGAATCTTCAAGCTCATCAGGAACATATGCTGGTTCAGGTGATGCAGCACGTGGGGCAACACCTTCTTCCTGCTGAGAAGAGTCTTCAGAGGATTCACTGTCGGAATCAGAAGAGGACAAGTTTTTGCGAAAAGTAGCTAGTGGAACCTCCCAACTGTCTTCACTTTTCTCTGATTGTTCAGCCTGAGGAGGAATTGTATCTGCTTGAGCTGCTGCTTCTGCCAGGGTTTCCAGAGGATCTCCCTGAGGTGCTGATGGAGTTTCTTCTGTAGTGGTGAACTCCTGAGCATCGACAAATGGAATGTCTACATGCTCTGCTGATGACATTCCAGAGAAATCAGGCATTTCTTCATCCTGATAAGGGGCAGCATCCTCAGTAGCATTCTGAGGAACATTTGCTGAAACAGTAGGTGCAGCAGCATCTTCTGGAGCATGTGCATCAACACCTTCAGAGACAGATGCAGCAACACCTTCTGAAACAGGTGCAGCAACACCTTCTGAAACAGGTGCAGCAACACCTTCAGGAACAGAATGTTGAGAGGCTGCTGTTGCCATGCTGGGCTGCGACGTCTCCCCCTGAGTTGATGCTGGGGAAGGTGAGTTGTTGGATGAAGACTCAGAGGAGCTGGAGGACAAGGCTTGAGCCTGTGGTGCAGCAAAGGTAGGATCCCCTGCTTCGTCATCAGTTTCTTCATCTACCAGATGAAGACCTCTTCGTGGGTTTGACTGGACTGGAGTGCGGCCACCTCTGCTTCCTCTTCTTCCACCTCTGCTTCCTCTCCGGGGAGAGTTTTCTCCTCTTCGGCGTTGTGGCACCGCAGTGTTCAGATCTGGAAACGGGTTCGTGCGCTTTGACCGGCGCGTTGGAAATCTTCCGGCGGTGGAAGAGGGACCCACAAAATCAAAGTTGTCTGGGTCAATCGGGTTCATCTCGTCGCCGGGCTCAATGTAGCTGATAGGAACAGCTTCAAAGTTGATTGGATGAACGATGATGGCCAGATTTGGGTCTGCTGGTACAGGTGCTGCAGCATTGTTGTGGACATCACCATCGACGGCTGGAGGAGGATTTCTAGGTGGGGATGCCATGATACAGTAGATAAAGTAAAATTGCTTCTTTGTGCTTTTGATTTTTGAGTGTGGATTTTGTGAGAAGAAGCAAGAAATTTATAAGCCCTAATTTTGCTGAAGAAGAAAGGGAAAAATTGAAGTGGAGAAGGTGAAGAAGTGGTGTCCGTTTTTCTTGGGGAGAGTGTGATTAAGGAGAATAATAATTTCCTTGGCAGTTTAAAATAAAAACGTGACACATGGCACAATAAGGAGTGGACATAGTGGAAAATAAGGAATTAACCCATGTACCCATGACCCATATAAATAGGGATAATTAAAATGAAAAGAGAAAAATCAATAAAACCGTAGCACTCAAGAAATATTCACAAATAATATAAAAATACATTTATTAATGATTAATAGTGAGAAAAATTTGCTGACAGGCATAGATACTATTATATCTGTATATTTATATATACATATATATATATATATATATATATATATATATATATTTATTTTTTTTTTTTTTTTTTTTTTTTTTTTTTTTTTTTTTTTTTTTTTATAATAATATATCTGTATATTAACTCTTATTTTCAAGTCAAACAATTCACATGGAACATGATCAAGTGTTCAGTTTGAAGGTTCCTCAGTTACTAAGATATGACTATCAAAATAGAGGAGTTTGACTTATGTGAGTGCAATTATTGTCTAAATGTTTACATGAAGCATGATCACGTTTCAAGGTGAAAGACTTCCAGTTACTGGTTTAGAAAATAATGCATCATAGTGAAGTCATTATTTAATGAAGCTAATGCTTCAGTAAATTGTGTTGCAGCTTAAGATATTTGATGAGGTGCTGCAACACGTTTCAGGACATGTTTATTGAGTACACATCCCGAGAGATTTTCTGAGTTTTGAAAACCTCTCATAATCTAATGCCTTTGTAAAGATGTCAGCCAGCTGATCTTCTGTAGGAATGTACTTTAAGCACACTATATTTTTCTCAACTATATCACGAATAAAATGATGTTTAATATCTATGTGTTTAGTTCGTGAGTGTTGAACGGGATTTTTTGAAATGTCAATAGCACTTGAATTATCACAATATATGGTCAGGGTATCACTGGTTAACCCATAATCTCCCAACATTTGTTTCATCCAAATTAGTTGACCACAACATCCTCCAGCAGCTACATATTCTGATTCAGCTGTTGAAATAGATACACAGTTTTGCTTTCTACTAAACCAAGAAACTAGATTATTCCCCAAAAAGAAACATGCACCTGATGTGCTTTTTCTGTCACTAATATCCCCAGCCCAATCAGAATCACTAAAGCCTATCAAGTTTGTATTTGTGTCTTTGAAAAACTGAATCCCTAAGTCTACTGTACCTGCAACATACCTAATAATCCTCTTCACAGCTTTAAGATGGGTGACCTTGGGATTTGCTTGATATCTGGCACACACACAAACACTAAACATAATGTCAGGCCTGCTTGCTGTTAGATACAGAAGGCTTCCAATCATGCTTCTGTAGAGAGTGCTGTCCACATCTTCTGCAACATCATCCTTGGACAGTTTTTGGCTGGATCCCATTGGAGTTTTCATGTGCTTGGCTGATTCCAACTCAAACCTTTTAACCAGATTGAGAGCATACTTCTTCTGATTAACAAACATTCCTTCACCTGTCTGTTTGATTTGGAGTCCTAAGAAGTAATTCAACTCCCCTACCATACTCATTTCAAAAGTGTGAGACATTGAATCTACAAAAGACTGTAAAAGGTTAGCACAAGTAGAGCCAAAAACAATGTCATCAACATATATCTGAACAATAATGAGATGATTATTAGTTCTTCTAACAAATAGGGTTCTGTCTGCCTCCCCTCTATTGAACTGTATTTCAAGTAAGAAGTCAGTGAGTCTTTGATACCATGCTCTAGGAGCTTGTTTAAGACCATACAGTGCCTTCTTAAGCTTGAAAACATGATTAGGCTTGGCAGAATCTTCAAAACCCTTTGGCTGTTCAACATATGCTTCCTCATTTAAAACCCCATTCAGAAATGCACTTTTGATATCCATCTGATACAGTTTGATTTTAAGAAAGCAGGCTATAGCAAGAAGTAATCTAATAGATTCAATTCTAGCCACTGGAGCAAAAGTCTCATCAAAGTCTATACCCTCAATTTGAGTGTATCCTTGTGCTACTAACCTAGCCTTATTTCTAACAACTGTACCTTTTTCATCAGTTTTGTTTTTGAAGATCCACTTAGTCCCTATCACATTTACATGGCTTGGTCTGGGAACTAAGTACCACACATCATTTCTGATGAATTGATTCAACTCTTCATGCATTGCATTTACCCAGAATTCATCCTTCAGAGCTTCTGCAATATTCCTGGGTTCTACTGAAGACACAAAACAAGTGGTTCCAGTTAGTGCACATTCAGAAGATAAATTAGCAAATCTTACCATATCTCTGTAGTTCACTTTCTCTTTTCTTCTGGTTCTTATTCCATCAAAGATATCTCCCACTACTTGAGTTGATGGGTGATTTTTCTGGATTCTGCTTGATGGTTCCTTTCTGCAGACATCAAGGGTTGGCTGCAACTCAGTCTCTGTAGGATGTGTTGAGTCAGATGTGGTGACACTTGGCTCAACACCTTCTTCTCTTAAGGCTGAACTGTTTGTGTCTGAGCTCTCTGTCGTAGAAGTGTCTTCCTCTGTTGTTTCTCTTTCAGCAATTAAGTCATCAACTTCATCTTCAGCTGTTTTACTGCGGAGATCAGCAAAGTCATCAAATACCACATTTACAGATTCAATAATGGTTCGAGTTCTTAGATTATATACTCTATAAGCATGACTGTTATTAGAGTATCCCATAAATAAACTCAAATCACTTTTTGAATCAAACTTAGCTAGATGATCTCTATCATTTAGAACATAGCAGACACATCCAAACACATGCATGTATTCTAGATTAGGTTTCTTACCATAAAGAATTTCATATGAAGTCATCATAGATCCTAATCTTAGGTACACACGGTTTGAGATGTGACAGGCTGTGTTGACAGCCTCAGCCCAAAACCTTTTAGACAGATTTTTTGCACTCATCATCACCCTAGCCATTTCCTGGATAGTTCTGTTTTTTCTTTCAGCAATGCCATTTTGCTGAGGAGTTTTTGGAGCAGAAAATTCATGCTTTATACCCTTTTTATTACAAAATGCAACAAATAAAGTATTCTCAAATTCTTTTCCATGATCAGACCTTATCCTACGAATAGAAACTTGAAATTGAGTTTTAACAAACCTATACAAATTTCTGAATACATCAAAAGTGTCTGATTTTTCTCTTAAAAAATACACCCAAGTATATCTTGAAAAATCATCAACACACACAAAGACATATTTTTTACCACCTAGGCTTTCTACCTCTATAGGACCCATAAGATCCATATGTACTAGTTCAAAACAAATAGTGGTACCAACGTGTTGCAACACTTTGTGTGGTACTCTGGTTTGCTTTCCCTTCTGGCACATTCCACATATAGGAATATCCTTGATTTTGAGATCTGGTACTCCTCTTATGGCATTGTACTTGTTGAGTAGCTTCAAATTCTTGAAGTTTGTATGTCCTAGTTTCTGGTGCCACAGCTCTACTTCACTTACTCTTGAACTCTTGCATGAGATGGTGTCACCTGTTTGATAGCAATTATCCATTGATCTGGAACCTGTAAGTACACAATGATTTTGATTATCAAACACAGAACAACAGTATTTATCAAATTCTACACGTAGATCATCATCACACAATTGACTGATACTAATGAGATTTGACCCCAATCCTTCAACATGTAAAACATTTGAGAGTTTTGGAAGCCCCTCAATACTGAGTGTTCCACGTCCAACCACTTTGCCTTTAGCTCCTCCTCCATAGGTTACACGTCCTCCATTAAGTGTGTGGTAGTTTGATAGAAATTCCTTTGTTCCAGTCATGTGCCTAGAGCATCCACTATCAAAGTACCATGAACCTGAAATGTTAGCATTTAAAGAGGTGTATACTGCTTTGCACAAAAATTTACCTTTGGGAGTCCATATTTTACACTCCTTTTTGGTAGATTCTACCTTTTTCTTTGAAGTGTTCCTTGAAGTGTTGTGGCTTATTTTATACAACATTTTGTCACTGCTGAGTTTTTCACAAAATGGACGAATGTGTCCTGGTGAGAAACAGTAATGACAAACATAACCTCTTATTCTGGAATCTGGAGTGGTGACTGTGGACTTCCTGCAATCCTTTCTGTTTGCACCCTTCTCTTTTACAAAGACAATTTCTTTCTTCTTAACTGGCTTCATTTGTTTTTTGAACCCTAGCCCTTCATGTTTGTAGTGCTTTTCCATTGACACAATCTCTTCGAGCTTAGTTGTGCCAGTGTTCATCCTCTTGATTGCTAGAGTTGCCTTTTTGAGTTCTTCTTTCACTTTTGCCAGTTCAAGATCCTTCTTGGTGATTCCAACCTCCAAATGTGTGATTGTTTCTTTGAGGGAGGAATTTTCCTTGTTGGCTGCATCTAGAGCTTGAGTCTTATTCTCCAAGTTTCTGATCAGCTTTTTACACATTTCTTCATCATCACTGACTGCTTCATTACTGGATTCTGCTGCATTCACAGAAATAGAGTTTAAACATGTATATTGATCAGTATTTAACTCACAAATTGAAAGTGTTTCAGAAAGTGTTGCAGCATCCAGGGAGACTCCTTGGGATTCTGTTTCAGTGGAACTTCCAGTAAGATATCTGACAGAAAGAGCTTGTTTAGAGGATTGCTGTTCCTCTGTCTGTTCAGGTTGTTCTTCCTCCTCATCACTGACAGCACAAATCAAACTCATTCCTCTCCTTCTCAAGGTATTTGCACATTCATTAGCATAATGTCCAAATCCTGAACAGGCCCTGCATTTAATATGATCCAAGTTAGGTGGTTCAGAATTTGAACGAATAAAAGAAGAATTTTTTAAATTGTTTTGAGAAGGTGTTTGAGGAAATGTTCTCTGTGGAATAGATCTGTTCCGGGGCTGAGTTTGTCGATTTTGTGGAGACCCTTCTGAGAATAACTGCCTGGGCTTGATTCCATTTCGTCTGAACGCCCTATTGAATTTCTGAATCTGAAATGCCACATTATTGAGGCATTCTTCTGCATCATCATCATATTCCGGAGCAACATCTTCCTTCTCTAATTCTGCCTGGAGTGCATTTGAGATAGCCTTTCCTTTCTCCTTTCTTTGATCTTCGAAGTTCATCTCTCTGGACTTGAGACTTCCTATTAATTCGTCCAGCCGTAGAGACGATGTATCTTTAGCCTCCTCAATAGCAGTAACCGTCATGCTGAACCTTTCTGGAAGAGTTCTCAATACCTTATTCACTAGTGTCTCGTTGCTCAAAGGACCACCTAAGGATTGAAATTCATTAGCCAAGTCAATCAGCTTCTCATTGTACTGAGAAATTGTTTCAGTTTCCTCCATTCTCAGTCTCTCAAATTTGGAAGAGAGCAATCTGAGCTTGGTTCTTTTGACACTATCTGATCCCTCACAATGTAGCTGAAGAATTTCCCAAGCATCCTTTGCAGAAGTGCATACAGAGATTAATTTAAACATTGTTAGATCTACTGAATTGAAAATTGCATTTAACGCCTTTGAGTTTTGGTTAGCATTTGATAGATCGTCTGGTGTCCACCGTAATTCTGGAGTTGGAAAAACATCTCCGTCCACATCTGTGATAGTTGGTGGCTTCCATCCAGTGAGAATAGATCTCCATGCTCTCTCATCAATGGCTTTGATGTACGCCCTCATCTTGACTTTCCAGTAGGTGTAGTTTGTGCCATCAAGTACAGGAGGTCGCATAGAAGCAGTCATCTGAGTATCCATCACGAATTCGTTTCTGTAAAGAAGATAGGAACAAACACTTAGTATACGTCAAGTGTTGGCTCTTGATGCCAATTGAAAGAATTTATGGTCCCGAATTCGTATTATACAGAGATGTTATCTAAAATGTTATGACACTTGAGACAACATGCAGCGGAAATATAAAGATTAAAGGACAAAACTCAGAATTAAAAATGTTCACAAGTAAAGACTTGTGAACTTGTCCTTTACAGGACGAAAAATATATTAAAATCAGTATTCCAAGAATACAAACAGAAGAGTGCGAAAACTTCTTCCTTATGAGTGAATCTTTTTCAAGATCACTCTTACAACCAAATCTAGATACTAAAAGAAAGATATCAAAAATTCTAGATTTCAAAGAATGTACTTATAAATAGTACGTACAACAGATCCTAGAAAACACACTAAAATTCTCGAGATTAAAACTTCAGCTCTCTTTTGTTTTCTCGAAATCTGTAATAATCTTGAGTCTTGAGTTTGGTATTTATAGACTTGCCAAGCTTCCACTCTTCAGCCCATGATCTGCAAGAAAACCAACCACAAGAGCACTCAAGATAATGGGTTAGTGGGTTAGTTAGGAAGTTAAGATAAATCCCATAATTAAATCCACTAAGCACTACTTAGCCCTACTAAGCCCACTAACTAAGATTTAGTTTAGAAATTAAGAAAAGTTAAAAACACATTGTGAATTTAATTCACGTGTTTCAATTTAATTTGAATATTATGAAAACATAATTTATAAATAAAAAACAAAATACATTAATAAATTTATTCTTTTACATAGTTTTCATTTTAGGGATTGGAATTTGTAATTCAATTGTAAAATAAATTAATTAATTAATTGAAAAGAAAAAAAAAAAAAAAAACTAGCTCATGATGGGCCTAGGAGGTGTCACTTGGCGGGCTGAATATGAGCCCGAAATTATAGTTTATTATGTAATCACATTAGAGGTGGTAAATGAGCTGAGTCGGCTTATGAATTTGATGAGCAACTCCATAAAAGCTCAAATTCGAGCTTGTGTATTCTGAGCTCGAGCCTGAGCCTGAGCCCGATTATAGTTGTTCAAAAGCTCGCGAGACGGTAATATTACTGTTGTTATAGTAATATTGTCGTCAACCACATCAATATTATTATTTTGTTTGGATTTTTTTGTTTGTTTGAGTTATTCACGGAGTAATATAATAATATTACTGTCTATTATTGTAATATTACTGTGGTTGACGGTAATATTATTGTTGTTATAGTAATATTACTGTCACTCACAGTAATATTAATTATTTTGATTTTTTATTATGTTTACATTTGTTGAACTATCAACATAGTAATATTACTCTATTACACAATAATAATGAGTTTTGTTCTGTTAATATTACTGCGTTAGAGATTAATATAGCAATATTACTGTGTTAAACTGTAGTATAGTTAATTTTACTGTGTTTAACAGTAATATAGTTAATATTACTGTCAATCACAACAATATTGCTATTTAAACGGAAAAAAATTGTGTTACAGAAAAAAAAATTTGAAAAAGTTAACGCCGGAGACCAGCGTTGACCGCCGGAAACCGGTGGAGGAAAAGAAAAGAAAAAATGTCAACGTTGGAGACCGGCGTTGACCGCCGGTCAACGCCGGAAACCGGCGAAAAAATCCAGAAGAAAAAAAAAGAAAAAAAAAAAAGATCGAAAATAAGAAAAAAAAATTGAAAAATAAAAGTTTTGTGTCAAAATTGAATAATTTGTGAAATTTATGGTCAAATTGAGGTTATATTAAATTAAGGATGAAATTAGAGCACATTAAAGTTTGATGGGCTATTTTAGTCTTTTACAAAAATCTGGATCATGTGTGGACTTATTTGTAAATGGGTTTTTTATCTGGATCTCTTTATGAATAAGTAACCATTGATGGGCTTATTTATAAAGAACCGTAATATTTATTATAAATAAAGAAACATTCATGTATATAACAATATTACCCCCAACCATTTATACCAAATTCTTAATTGTAACCCCAATTTAATCACATTTATCCACAAAAAAAATCTAATTTTAACCATAAAAATCCAATTTTGATTTTTTTTGCCACCGGATTACGGCGTTGACCGGCAGTCAATGCCGATCTTCAACATTGACTTTTCGATTATTTATTTATTTATTTTTTATTTTTTTTCTTCCAGATTTTTTCGCCGGTTTCCGGCGTTGATTTTTTTTTTTTTGTCTATTTTTTTCCGCCGCCGGTCTCCGGCGTTGATTTATTTTTTTTTTTTTTTTTTTTTTTTTTTACGTCCGCCGCTAAACGTTGACCGTAATTGTGCTGTCACTGACAGTAAATTAACGTAATTATACTGTCAATGGCAGTACATTAACGTAATTGTACTGCCGTTGACAATACATTTATGTAATTGTTCTGCCTTTGAATCTAAATTAACGTAATATTGTTATCACATTTTTGGTTATTTTTTTTAATTTTATTTGATTTGTTGACAAGTCAACGTAATGATATTACTGTCGTTGACAGTAAAATAACTGTAAAAACAATAATATTACTGTCTACCACATCAATATTATTATTTTTTTGGGTTTTTGTTTTGTTTGAGTTATTTACGGATATTACTGTCTATTATTCTAATATTATTGTGGTTGACGGTAATATTACTGTTGTTATAGTAATATTATTGTCACTCACAGTAATATTAATTCTTTTGGATTTTTATTATGTTTACATTTGTTGAACGGTCAACATAGTAATATTACTCTATTATACAATAATAATGAGTTTTGTTGTGTTAATATTACTGTGCTAGAGTAATATTAATATAGCAATATTACTGTGTTAAACTGTAATATAGTTCATTTTATTGTGTTTAATAGTAATATAGTAAATATTACTGTCAATCACAGCAATATTGTTGTTTAAACGAGAAAAAAAAGATGTTACAGAAAGAAAGAAAAAAAATCGAAAAAGTCAACGCCGAAAACCGGTGGCGAAAAAATCAGGAGGAAAAAAAAAAGTCAACGTCGATCTACTGAAATTATTTGATCCACTCTATAAATTGTGATCACATATTTAAAAGTAGTAATTGTGATAATTTGATCTTCGAAAATTCTGAAATACCAGAAATTCTGAGGCATTTCAATTTTGCAGTTTTGTAGATTCCAAAATATATATATATATATATATATATATATATTCAGTCAAAAGAAAAATATGTATTTATAATGAAGCCATTTTCCACTTTCAGAAAAAATCAATTTTTTTTAGAATGCTAATTCTAATTCATTTCATTCGATTTCCACCTTTAATTTAAAGACTATAATTCCTCTAAATTAAACACTTTAATTCCTTTAAGTTTTGGTATAATCTAAAATAAATTATTATAACTAAGAATCCAATTTTTTTCATAAAATCTATTATAACTAATAATTAGGATGATATATGACTGTTATTGCTCCAAAACAATCAGTTTTCACTCATTATTAGGCATTCGTTACAGTCTATTAAAAATATTATTTTCTTAAAAAATTAAAAGTCCTTCCACAAAATTTAAAAAAAAATAAAGAATATTCACACGATAAAATAAAGTAGTAAAAATACTAAGGGATTGGTTATTCAAAGCAACAATTATACTTTTTAGTTTTTTCCCAACTTTTTTAATTTTTATGTTATTTAATTTTTTTTATTTTTTGGCTCATGTGAATCATGAATAAGAAGAGGTGGTGGTGGGGTATAGAAAATGAAACATAATAGCAACAGCCAATTAACATGTACGTGTTTTATATATTCTCTTAAAATAAATGTATATATATAATATTATATAAATATATATTACATAAATATATATTATAAATAGTGGTAAAAGAAAATATAGTCTTTTAATGTATTTGTCCTTATAAGTAGAGCTTTGAATCTCCCTTAACTTTGGCGCCATTCCCTTTCACAAACTCAACCCTAGGCAAAATTTAAAGCACAGAGAATGTTCCCAACAACAGCTACTTTTAGCTTTTTCTTTTTTGTCAAAATAAATTAAAATAAAAGAAGTACCTAATAATAATATATATATTCTATTCTATCAATACTTTTTTTTTCAGCAAATGACTCTTGCATGATATTTTCTAAAGGAAGTTTCATGGATGAGAGATCAAAATTATTCTATTACATGATAGGGCCTAACAAAAAAAAGTGTTTAAATTGACAATACTAAGACGGTGTCTGGCTAAACTTATAAGTTATTAAAAATAGTTTATAAGATGCTGATGAGGTTATAAGCTCTTCAAAAGTGTTTTCGTAATATTTTTCAATTTTTTTAGAATAAGTTGTTGCTTAGACATGACCAATGTTCCAGTTTCGAATCAGAACCGGCTTGTATAAATTATTTATAATTTTTTTTTATATATAATATTTTTTTAAAGTTTTTTTCTTTTTACAACTATATAAATAATTGTTTTTAAAGTTTTCACAAGTAAAAATATTTTTTTTAAATTTTAAAAGTACAAATATTTTTTTTAAGATTTTGCAAGTATCATGTATATATTTTTTAAATGATTTATATATAAGTAAGAACAATTAAAAATAATAATTTGAAAAATTCCGGTTAACAGTCGAACCGGTGGTTTTGAACAAGCCCTGGACCTCCATATGAAGGGTCCAGTTCAGGTTCCAAACCTTGAATTTGAATTGCCGGTTCCGAACTGGACCAGTTCGAATCGGACCATGGTCAAGTCTAGCTGCTGCTGAGCATATAAGTTCTTTTTGTAAAAATACATATATCTCAAGTCTCAACCCCACATCTTTTTATTTAAGATCATATACGAGTAAAATGAGTTAATAGTTATAATTTATTTATTCAAACACTTTAAAAATTAAACATATATATAAGATATAACATTTTATTAGTTTTTAAAACAATTTATCGAATATAAGAGTTTATCATATATTTAAAATATTTTTAACGATTTTTGAAGGGGTTATATAACTAGGATCGAACCTAGCTTATTGGGGGCACTGCCAAAAGCAAAATAGTAAAAACAAATATACAATATTTTTTATATACATGAGTTTAGTTTGGTCGACCCGCAAAAACAAAAAAATTGTAAAAAATTTAAATAAATTCATATCTCGATTTATTGAAGAATTGTGATATAACAATTCCGACGACTGGCCTAAAATAATTGATCCACAATCTATATAATTAAAAAAAAACCGGTAAATTTCACTTTCCCCTTTACTTTGCATTAATATCACTTTACCCTCTTCTACTCTTGATTGCATCGATTTGCCCCATACATTTGGAAAATTTGTGTCAATGTGGCCCTCGCTGTTAGTTTTCAGACATTTGACCTTAACACCGTTGATATAAGTCTGAAAATTACAAAATATTCATCCCTCCCAGTTTAAATAATTATTTAAAAAAATTGTGGCTGGCGTCATGGACTATGTCTTGTCGTTGTCTTGAATTTTTATTATTTTTTTGTTTTTTTAATTAATTATTTAAACTGGGAGAGGTGGCGTTTTTGTAATTTCAGAGTTTAGATCAAATGGTGTTAAGGTCAAATGTCTGAAAACCAACGACGAAGGCCATATTGAGACAAGTACATGAGAGCAAATTGATGCAATCAAAAGTAGAAGAAGGTAAAGTGATATCGAGCCAAAGTATAAGGGAGTAAAGTGGAATTTACCCTTACAAAAAATGGTATATTTATTTGTTATTTATTTGGGGGAAGGAGGCATAAGAAGTACATGAAAGCATGGAGTGCATATGTTACACAACATGGCTCATGAATTGTCACAATCAATTAAACCAATTTCATATTTAGATTTCTTTTTTTCCCTCCATTGGGCTAAAAATATTTTTCAAGAAACAATATGTAATTCATGTTTTCTCAGACGTGAAAATGTTTCAGATGTTCGGGGCAGCGTTCCTAAAAACAATGCAAGGCGAATTATGGAAATAATGAAAACAAATAAGTCGAATTCGATTCGAACATGAACCTTTACCGTATTCCTAATTTTTTTTTTTTTTTACTACTTATATGACTAAATAAATAAAATATACAAAGGAATTATATTAATTCTTATAAAACAAAATATCAAACTCGTGGTCTCTAACCATTAAAATTTAAAGCACATCCTTATATACTTTAAAATACTTCAAAAAGGTTAAAAATATAGGCATGGAGTATTAATAATAATTAAGGCAACATAGGATCCCAAACTTTTTACCTTGCATGATGTTTGTTATTAAATTGAAACAGTATTAGACACTCAGTTTGGGCTGGCAATTGATTGAGATGGATGTTGGGTTTTTAAATTATTGAAAATTGTGAAGAAAATTAAATTAAAATGGAGAAAAAAATGTTGGGTTTTTAAATTATTGAAAATTGTGAAGAAAAGAAACACACACACACACAAAAAATGTGATCAAATTTGTGCCATCACCGCCATTTATTCGTGTGGACTCTCTATATATTACTTAGGGTTGGGCATGGGTAGGGTCAGACAATTATCGGCCAACTACCAATCCGATCCGACCACTCGATTTAGCTGAAAATTGAACCATTATCAGCCCGACCATTATGGATCGGATAATGGTTGGCAACTGACCTTGTTGGATAAACAATGAGTGGTTGATTGATATTATCGGTCATCTATTTATTGTTTTTTTTTTTACAATAATAAGATTTTTTTAAAAGATATTCAAAATTTTGGGAAAACTTATATTGTAAAAATCTGAACTTTAAAATAATTTTTTTTTATTAAACTTCTACAATAAGTAAATATGTAATATTAAATAAAAATTATAAAATAGAAATATTACGGAGAGGTTTATAAATTTGTGTTTTGAGATTTTAAGTTATAACATCATGTACACATTATTTTAATATTAAAAAAATAAGAATTACAATTAAATATTTATAATAAAAAAAATTATTAAAAAAGTTGGTTGGTCGATAATATCGTCCAACCGACTTTTTGAGTAAACTGAAAACCACCGACCGACCCATTTATATATGTGTCGGTTAAAATTAACGGCCCGACAACAAAATTATCGGTCAAAAGAAACGGGTCGAAAGTGGATCTGTTGGCCGATAAAACTGACTCATGCCTAACCGTGATAGTACTATAATAGTTCGTCTAGCAAGAGGTGATCTAGTTAATGGACAAAAGCAGTGCGGTGTCATTCGAATCTTCTTGATAAAACTTTTAGGTCGATCGAGTTCGTCACGATAGTTAGTCTGATCATGTAGTTTGTGAGTTATTGTACAAAGATTTTAAGTTTACCCATTGTAAATTATGTGTCTGTATGATTTACTATTTTCCATTTTCGGAAAAATTCCGTTTTTTTTCAGAAATGAAAAATTAATTCAAACTCCATTCCAAAAAAAATGGAAATTGTTGGATATTTTGAAAATTAAAATCAAATCGGTAATCAAAATCCCATATACTCCAATTTCGTTCAAACAGTAACGATTTCGATTCTTTCTTTCTTTTTTTTTTTTTTGAGAAATTTCAAAAAAATGTCCTAATTTTCAACCCTAGTTACATTAGTCCTGTCAATTTGAATTTGAATTTGAATTTGAATTTAATGTGCTCTTAATTTCATATTTTAAATAGAAATATTGGAATTTGTAAGTATGTTCCTTTGATTTCGAAGATGAATTAGAATAATTTTGTGTTTTTCGTTACTAAATTGTGGAATTGAACCATATATACATTTGATAAGTTACCACAGGGGTAATAAGTAGGTGAAATCAACTCAAGGTTCTTTTACATGGCTCTGTTTTAAGTGCGTGTTTCGTAGATCTCTTGCGATCAATTGTCATTCTATCAACTTTGGCTTTATTTCGATATGTCTCCGTGAGGAAGATATTTAAAAAATTTATATTCCCAAAATATACGACATCGCACTCGCGATTTTGTACGTAGATGTTATACAAATCAAATAACTACCTAAGTTTACTAAACAATAGTATTTAACTGCATGCTTCGACTTTTATAGTAGATCAAGAGTTTATTTGAATATTATCAACCCAATGTATTAATATATAATTCAATACTCCCTCCGTCCTAATTTAAATGACGTTTTGGGTTATTGCACACATATTAAGAAAATCAATAAATGTGTATAGATTATTGTGAAAAGCATAGGAAAATACTAATATATCCTTGACATTAATTATTTTACAACTAACTAATTATGAGTGATAAAGGGTAAAATTGAAAATAGTGCAATTAATGATGCATTGAAAATCTAAAATGACAAATAATTTGGGACAAAACAAACTCTCTAAAAAGACATATAATATGGGACAGAGGAAGTAGTATTTAGTAAAATTGAATTTAATATATAATAATAAAAACAAATAAAATTATGGATTGTGGAATAATGGAATAATGGATAATGAAGAATAAAGTGAGATGGGATAAGTTAATACTTAATACAACCCTTATTTCTGTGAATTACTACTTTTTTATCTACATATAAAGATGTTCAATGGGATCAAGAATATACTATTCCTTTTCTTTTTTTTTCTTTTTAAAAAGCATTTGGTATCTTAATTAATTTGTTGTATCTACCATTATGATTTTTTAATTTTTTTGGACAAATTAAATTAAATTAATGGCCCACGAGGAAGGCATGAAGATTAATTGTTCATGGTTATTGAATGACTCAAATAAATATAAGGTGTAAATTGTAATCGACACCGTTGGCGGGAAATTAAATAATGAAATAAATTCATGGTTGAGTCCAAGTCATATTCAAAACAAATTTAATTAGTAGTTTTGTTTGTTTTTTCTAATGAAAGAATTCGCAGTTAATTATATAGGTGCAATGAGTAAAGCTACATTTTCGTATAATAATTTGCAAATTATACGAGAGATGTAAATCACAATATGTTAACCATGTGTGACAAACTCCACCTAACGACCGTTTGATAGTAATATTCGAATTTGATTCAGTTGACACATATTCACTTGCACCAACAGTTAGGTCATCCGTTACGGGATAAGTCGAGCAGTTAAAATTATTTTGCTTAAGAAATTATGTCTATTATTCAAGTTTGTTGTCAAATAATGCATGAGCCATTTGGCAATTGGGAATTTTTATTTGTATATATATATAATTGTTTTGGAATTTTGGTTAAAGTAAAAGGAAGACAAAGTCCTACGACATACTTTTTTCAAAAGAATTTTGTTAGGTTAATTTCAATTCAATGTTTAATGTTATTATTATTTACTTTGTTTCTTTTCAAATACACAAAATTATATATATATATATATATATATATATATATATATATATATATATATATATATATATATATATATATATATATATATATATATATATATATATATATATATATATATATATAACCAAATGAAATAAAAAGAATCAGAGTCAACTAGTAGATCATTAAATAAAATATGTACATATTGTTTTTTCTTTTTTAGGTTTGCCATTTTCCTTTATTATTCATATTTTATTATAATTGTTATTGTCATCTATTAAATCAATTTTTATTTTTTTACTTTTGTCGATATGTGCATCGGAAAAAATACTAGTTGAATTAAAAGAAATAATTGGTGGTTGTGTTAATAATGGAATATATACTGCGAGGGTTGTAGTAGTAAATGCAAAACGTCCAAAATATAAGAAGAAAGTACAATTAATGTGGTAAAGTCTATAATTAAATTTGTAACAACTTCCTCTTAAATGCTTTCACAAAACCAGAGTAGGTGTAACTAATTAATTATGCGTCATCCATTTTTAAATTGAGATTATTTTGTAGACCCCCTCGTTCCCAAATTATATAGAACTAACTACTAAGTGGATTACACTCTAAGGGAAACCTCCTAATTTCGAAAATATTTTGACATACCCCCTGGGCCCCTCTGAAGTACCTATAATACCCTTTTAAAATCAGTTTTAAATCCTAGACACTCACATTTCGGCTCTCTTCTTCTCTCAGATTCAAAATACCGCCTCCACAAACCTCCAACCGGTGAAATTGCTTCCCGAAGCCATAACTCTATCTCCGGTGGTCGGAATTCGATAGTTTAACTACCGTTGGATTCCTCTCGTCCGGCTCTTTCTTTTGGTGGTGATTTCATTCAGTTTGGAGCGCAGATCTGTTTCTGTAATTTTTTTTCATTCGACGACGATGGTCTTGCCGGAAGTGTTCTTTGTGTTCCACCAGTCGAAATTTGACGGGCTACCCACCATTGGATTCCTCTCGTCGAGATCTATATTTTGATGGTAATTTTGTTTATTTTTATGTTTACAGATTTATTTCTATAATTTTTTGCATTTGTGGGTGCGCGAAACTGTGGGTGGTTAGTAGCGGCGCCTAGGGTTTTGGTAGGAGGCGAGGGGGGGTGAGGATTCACTGTATGTTTGATTTAAAATTTGTAGCATTTCCCAGCAATAACCTCTCTCTCTATCTCTCGATCTCTTAGTGTTTGTTGATTTTTTAGTGTTTTGATGTTTCTTCAAATTTTGTTGATTTGCAACTAAGTAATTTTTTTTTGTTTTGATTTTGTAGTTGCAGCTTATGAAAGCCATTGATCCTCTCCTTGAAGGTGTCAAAAATTTGGTTGAAGGCACATGTGAAGCAGTGTTTGACAAACTGTATACATTACTATACATATATAGTAACATGTAGTTATATATGCATATATTTGTGTATTTTCAATTTTTTATTTTTTTTTGTTCTGAGGTGATTTATAATAAAAATATTGACATTTGTAAATTTTTATTGGGGTTTATGAATTTCTTTTGTATAAGCCAGTATTCGTGTGTGTATACAATTGATCGACTAAAAATATGGGGAAAAAAGCGAACATAACTACGAATTACTATAGGTACTATAGTTACATGTAGTTATTTTCAGTACAGCAAATATATTATTTTGAAAATTAAAAAAATTAAAAAAATTAAAAAAATTAAAAAATTAAAAAAATAGAAAAAATTGTTATAGAATAAACCCATTAGCAACACATATCTATGTATATATACGTATATTGCTACTGTAGCTGAATTGAGAAAAATGAAATTTCAATGGAAAGAACTTTGTATATTGCTACTGTGAAGAAAATTGAGGAAAGCTTTGTAAGTCTTATCTTTTATTCATTACCGAGATGTATTTATACAAAATAAATAGTAGCATTGTCATGCTAATTGGATGATATTTTCTACACAAGAGTGACACGTATTATACATGTCTTAGTCCACAAGAATAGTAGATATATATTATAATACTCCCCCTTGGACTAAGTATTATCGGTAACAGCTATAAAGTGGATGAGTGAAAATATATGCCTCGTTAAAAACCTCAAGTCGTAAAACCCAGTGGGATAAAAACGATCAAAAGGGAAAAAGAGTGCATAACTCAAATCCAAGCCGCGTGCATAAGCTGCCTCGTTAAAAACCTTTGCTGGAAAACCCAATGGGACAAAACCAGACAAAAGGGAAAAAGAGTGCAGCGCACTATTGCTCCCCCTGAAATTGAGCAACCTCTGGGGTGATCTATCAACCTTGCTCCATCTCGATTCTTCTCATGTAATGTTGTATACCAATATCTGCCTTTTATCTGCAACATTACAAAACAGTGAGTCATTATTCACTTTAATAATCATCGTAGACAATCTGTTGATCAATTAAAGAATGTAAAAATATTATCGATAATTATCTCATTTATATCCCATATTTCATTGCAATAACTTATGGGATTCTCGGTATTTCCGGGATTTGATATCGCTTTTTCGATATCAGGCTCAACAGATTCATCTGGAGCATTCTCACTAGGGATCGCCTCATTTGAGGGTTCATTGATTTTCCCCTTTCTTTTTTTTTAGAAACAACGTCCTTTGATTCAATAGGTCTACCCCGTTTTTGTCGTGGGGGATCATCATTCATTTTCGCATGTTCTTCAGGAACAGCGATCCTAACTGGAACATTCACAGCTGGAATATAAGACTTCGTAACTTTACTGGCAACATTAAATGCATCAGGAAGTCTATTGGCAATATTTTGTAAATGAATATTCTATGGATCTCATTTTCACATTCAGAGGTACGTGGGTCTAGATGAGATAAATGTTGCTCACACCATGTGAGATTCTCGATTGGTTTTTATTTATCATTATCACGGATATTCTGAATATCCTTACCAATCGGTATAAATAATGTCTCATCAAAATGATAATCCGCAAATCTAGCGGTAAATAAATCACCCGTCATTGGTTCCAAGAACCTAATAATCGACGGTGAATCAAACCCAACGAATATGCCAAGTCGGCGTTGGGGACCCATTTTAGTCCTCTGAGGAGGAGGAATTGGCACTTGCACAGCGCAACAAAATGTGCGAATGTGCGAAATATCGGGCTCAAAGCCTAATGCCAATTGCATTGGGGAATGCATACGATACGCAGTGGGGCGTAATTTAATCAGTGCTGATGCATGCAATACTGCATGGCCCCATGTTGCACTAGTGAGTTTAGATCTCATCAGCAAAGTACGAGCAATTATTTGGACGCGTTTAATCAAAGATTCCGCCAGTCCATTTTGAGTGTGAACGTATGTTAATGGGTGCTCGACATTTATTCCCAAAGCTGCACAATAATATGTGTCAGCAAACGCGCAAATGCTATATTTCGCGTATATAATAGGCATACGTAGTATCATTAGGCAACATAATTGTTGCACTCCCGGAGTCATCTATTATCTCCACGGGATCTGATATGATTTTAACTTGTGCCTTGCACAAAGTCACACTCGAGAAATATATTTTATTATTGAATATTGAGTATGTAGTTGCACTATCGAGTAGGCAATAGTCATATTTGTCCATGTTTTTCATGTACGCGTATCATAATCAGCTCGACCTCGGGTATTTATCCTCCAAGGGAGATATGTACATGTGAGTTTATTCAAAACAACTCGATCTTGGGAACCACACCATCCAAGAGAGGTTAAACATGGATACACACAAAATAACTCAATCTCGGGAATCACATCTTCCGAGAGAGATATATATACACTCGATACAAGATAACCCAAAAACCCTTTAAATTTGGGCTTGTGATTAATAGCCTCTAAGTTGGCTCTTGACGTGTTTTACCTCGTCTAATGACTCTACGAGCTTCATGCTCGGAGATATATGCAGATATTTGGCCTTCAAATCGGCTTTTGACGGATATTATCACGTCTTAACTCAACGAGCTTCAGACTCGGAGATATTTTCACATATTTGGCTTTTTGAATCGGCTTTTGATGGATATTACCACGTCTTGACTCAACGAGCTTCAGGCTCGGAGTTATATTTGTGATTTAGCCTCTAAATCGGCTTTCTTGTCTCAACGAGTTTAGACTCGGAGTTGTATTAAATATTTAGCCTCTAAATCGGCTTTCTTGCTTCAACGAGTTTAGACTCGGAGCTATATTAAAGATTTAGCCTCTAAATCGGCTCTCTTGCTTCAACGAGTTTAGACTCGGAGCTACATTAAATATTTAGCCTCTAAATCGGCTTTCTTGCTTCAACGAGTTTACACTCGGAGCTATATTAAATATTTAGCCTCTAAACGGCTTTCTTGCTTCAACGAGTTTAGACTCGGAGCTATATTAAATATTTAGCCTCTAAATCGGCTTTCTTGCTTCAACGAGTTTAGACTCGGAGCTATATTTTATTTATTTGACGGGAATTCCAACGTATTGACTCAACGAGCTTTTCGACTCGGAGTTATATAGTATGACCTCTATACGGTCTCTGTTAAGCTCTACGGGTACTATGCCCGGAGTTGATAGCCTCTAAATCGGCCTTAAACGGAGATTATTATTTCTCCAACTCCACGAGCATCAGGCTCGGAGTTAATCTCATAGTCTCTAAATCGACTTTCATTTGAGATTATTATATCTTTTACTCGACGAGTATCATGCTCGGAGTGAATATCTTGGCCTCTAAGTCGACCCACGGATCTGTTGAAATATAGCACGTGCTTATAGCACTGCTTGGGATCCACAAGCTTGCAAATATAAATTTCAGCAGCGATTAAACAAATAAATAAGTAATAGATTAATATACACGAATCCGTCATATCCTTTGAGAAATGATAGCGTATAAAATGCCGAAGTATTCGCTAATCATTCTCGTTTGTCATTTCGACAATAAATTGAGGATCTGGATTTTCGTAAAATAAAATAGAAAAAGAAATACGAAAATAGCAAATCCGTATCGAGCAAAATCTCGTGCTGATAACGTGTTATAGAATAAACCCATTAGCAACACATATCTATGTATATATACGTATATTGCTACTGTAGCTGAATTGAGAAAAATGAAATTTCAATGGAAAGAACTTTGTATATTGCTACTGTGAAGAAAATTGAGGAAAGCTTTGTAAGTCTTATCTTTTATTCATTACCGAGATGTATTTATACAAAATAAATAGTAGCATTGTCATGCTAATTGGATGATATTTTCTACACAAGAGTGACACGTATTATACATGTCTTAGTCCACAAGAATAGTAGATATATATTATAATAAAAATTAATTTTTTTAATTTTTAAAAAAAATTAAAAAATATATATATATAATATATATATATAAATTTAACAAACAGGTTTATTATTATTTATATAAAAAAATAATAATAATAATAAATAAATCAGCGAAAATGATAAATACAGTACCAGAAATGCTGAATGCAGTTTGGCCGAAAATTGCATATAAGGGTAGTATAGTACTTTCCCTTATCCAGGGGGTATGTCAAATGATGATTTGGGCTTGGGTTTATCCCTAGTTTATTTAGTGGCTAGGGGTATGTAAAATAACCCCTTTTAAATTTTGGTTAAGAAATATCACAATGCACTTTGATTATAAACTATTTTATGAATATTGTGAAATAATAATAATAATAATAATAATAATAATAATAATAATAATAATAATAATAATAATAATAATAATAATAATAATAATAATAATAATAATAATAATAATAATAATAATAATAATAATAATAATAATAATAATAATAATAATAATAATAATAATAATAATTATTATTATTATTATTATTATTATTATTATTATTATTATTATTATTATTATTATTATTATTATTATTATTATTATTATTATTATTATTATTATTATTATTATTATTATTATTATAAAATGATTATAATTCGAGCTTTCATGTGATGAAGTGAAATGGCACAAACCTTATACTCCAAGAGGACATCATTGTCACATGCAAACTAATCTTTTTTCATGATAAAAATCAGATCCAATTCAAATTAAATAAAATAAAATTAAATATATATTGATTATGAATATATATAATTTTTTTAATTGAGTACAAGAAGAAAATATGAATAGTAGTACTTTTGGTCAAAAATGAATCCAGCCCTTGTTAAGCAAGTCTGTACACTGAAGAAATACTCCAACAGGTTTACCCTTCTTTTTCCAGCTAAAACACCTGCTTATCAATGCTGCCCTTCTGTCCTTGCATTTTATATATATATATATATATATATATATATATATATATATATGTATATATATATATATATATGTATATATATATATATATATGTATATATATATATATATATGTATATATATATATATAAACCATTGATCTTGTTAAGAACAATGTTTTAGACTAATAGATACAAATGCTAGACATCATCCTTGTTAGATTTATTATGCAAAATATTTAGTTGTTTCAATTTTATAAAAGATGAATTTAGTAAACTCTATACTAAATTTGAGATCCCATTAGAGTCTAGAGACAGCTATTATAAAGACACAGTCGAATCTCATCTCGATAAATTAATGACATCGCTTAAATAATAATATCTCCATGTCCAAACACAGTGACAATGTGCTTAATTTTTAATTTGATAATATGATATTTCACTAAATTAATCGAATTTTACTAGTCCCGACTCTATAAATTATAGAGGTTTATAGTGTGTAGTAAATTATGAAAATTGTGCTATGCTAAAGCACGATGATTTTAGTAAGATGCGTTCAACAAAGTAATTTATAATTTTTTTTTTTTTCTCAGAGTAAATTACGGTCAGCCCCCTAAGGCAAGATCAAGTTACGAAAAAACATCCATCTTGTTTGGATAATTACAACCACCTCCCTCAGCTATATATTATCTTACGAAAACTCCCCCTCCTTCAATAGGTAAATTTGACACCGTAAGTATAAGATAATACATAGTTGAAGGAAGTAGTTATAATCACCCAAACAAAATGAGTTTTTTCGTAATTTAATCTTACCTCAGTGATCTGACCGTAATTTACCCTTTTTTACCCAAATGCCGACTTCGAATGTGCATAGATGCGTTTGAATTTACATGCAAACCAAATAGTAATATAAAATTTACATATATAGTGTGTTTTCTATTATTTTTTTTTTATTTTTTTTACTGGAAAATGCAAATTGGAAAATATTTGGGGCCACTAACACACACATTATAGTCATAATTAACCACAGATATATTTAATTTTTGCAGTTATACACCAAATCAAATGGTTGAAATTGGTCTTCAAAATATTAAAGTATGACAAAGGTATTATTTAAAAGAAGATATAATAATAAATAAAATCAATAAATGATGATCACAGGAGTTGCACGAGGTATTTGGTCAATGATACTCTTTTTGTGGGTAGTTTTGCATTAACTATGCCTCTAACAATATCATAACTCACATAATTATGACAAACACAAAGTTTTGCATGGTTACCCTAAGATTTTATTACACTTAAACATTCGTATATAAATTAATACAGTTGAGATCAATAAAAAATTATTAATTTAGTAAAATATTTAATCGAACTAATAATTTAGTACACTTTTATCAAGTTGGGATCGAAAGAAATTTTTATTTGAGCAAAATTATTAATTTATCGATGTTCAACTGTAGTACTTTGTGAAAAATCTTTGATTTTATTTCGAGTACAAAGGCAAAGGCTAACATCATGAAACTTTGTGTATTAAGGAAAATTTGCACCAAATTTGATCTTATATATGTTATGTTTTATTATATGAATTTTCCACATATTTTATTTTTTTGCTGCACAAAGTCCTTTTTCGTTCAGCCCGTTATATATGCGTGTGTATTTCGCACAAAATGTGCAAGTAGTCTATAAGATGGTACATCTGGTGTAACACAAAGGGTGGTTCAAAACTGTAGATCTATATAAATAACTACCTATTAAGGGCACACACATGGGTGTGTGTTATAAAGAATTTTAAATTATAAATACCGTAGAACATCGATAAATTAATAACATCGCTTAAATAATAGTTTCTTCTGGTCCCGACTCGGTAAAAACCTACTAAATATTAGTTCGATAATTCAATTTCGTTAAATTAAAAGAATTATGCTAGTCCTGATTGTATTAATTTATAGAGGTTTAACTGTAAATTATCATTGCATAAATCCTTCTTGTTTCGGAGAAAACTTACACAAAATTCCCCTCAATTTCAATTATTAACGAAAAACTAAAAAATCCAAAAACCAGTAACCCGAACCCGAAATCCGAAAACCCAAAACCCAAAATTTTGTGCAATTTTTTTCCTTAACACATGACACCATTATATTATATACTATGTTGTTTTACCTAAGAAATGCTTATGTAAAAGAAATCCTTATTTTTTATTTTCAGAAAAAGGAAATAATATAAAAACAAAAGAAAATTGCAAAGTGTAAGAAGAAAGGCAAGATAAGCAACATGTTTTGCCTCTCCAAACTTGGTATGTAGTTCACATAAAGTTTATTAGTATGATTCACTATATATCACCTTTGGTTGAATTCCCTTTTTTTAATACACACTAAATTACAGCCACCCTTGAGGTAAGGTATAATTACGAAAAAATCTTTCATATTTAAATAATTACAACCACCCCTAAATTATGTATCTTCTTATCAAAAAACTCTTTATCGGATAAGTAAATTTATTACTATGAAGACGGACGCGTAAGAAAATATATAGTTAAAAGAGATGATTGTAATTACTCATACAAGAAAGATAGGATTTTTTTTCATAATTTAAACTAAAAATTTGCCCACTAAAAAAATGCATACATATTTGCTAAATTAAATTTCAAACCTCATTTCTTTTCAAGAATTTAACTGTGGGACTCTCTCTCTCTCTCTAACTTTATCTCTCACACACACACTGCTCTCACTGTGTGCTTCTCCACTCTCTTCTGACACACACACACACACACACTGGTTGCTCTGTATGTGGCGTAAACTTGATGCCTGGTAGTAGTGCAAGCAAAGCAACCACCCCACTTTTGTTTTTCCCACTCTTATTACATTTTTATTATTTCTTGTTTTTTGTTTTTTGTTTTTTTCCTCTCTCTCTCTCTCTCTCTCATTTCAACCCTTTTTTTAAGCTCTCTCACTACTGCTATAAGCTCGTGTTTAGTGCTTCATTCACCACCCAAACCAGCCTCCAAAACTCTCTCTCTCTCTCTCTCTCTCTCTCTCTCTAACCCCTCTTAGCTTCTTCATCTTCTTCATCACCCCCACAATTGTGCCATATGATGAAGGTGGTTTTTAACCATAACTTCCAAGTTTATTAGTTCTAACCAAATTCCAGAAAATTGTCCACTCAGTGAGTTATACATATATATCATTATTTCTCATCTTTTCAATTTCAAGATATTTTTTTTTTAAATTTAATTTCCCCTTTTAAAAATCACTTCTCCACTACTTATATTTAATTGTGCCAACTGCAAAATTATATAACCTAGCTACTACTAATCTTTAAACACTATTATTTTCTTTGTTTCAGGTAATCTCTCCAATATTACTTTCCATTTTCAAGAAACATGTATACACACATTCTTGAGGGAAAAACACACACACACACTCACTATATCTAGGACATATATATGTCTTGATTAAGTCAGCCATCACCACTTTTAATTATTATTATAATAATAATAATTAATTAATCATTTTTTTAGACCCTCTAATCCCATCTTGTCTAGCTAGTGTTTCCTCCCTTTTGGTCTCCATTCAACCAACACCCCACAATTTCTTTTTTTTTTTTATAAAATAAATAAAAAATAATAAAAAAAATCAATAAAATGGAAGATCCAAATCAAGAAGAAGAAGCAGAAATGCCAATTCCACTAAACAGCACATATGGGCATGGCCATGTACTACATGGCCACCATGTACACATGCCACGTCATCACCACCACCACCATACATCACCATCGCCGCCGCCGCCGCCGCTTCAAATCCCTCCCATACATCATCATGCCCCACCACCCATCATACATGATGATGAAGATGATAATAGTATTGTGGGTGTACCGGTTGTGAAGAGATCGAGATCAATGGTGCAGGTGAGGTACAGAGAGTGCTTGAAGAACCACGCCGCCTCCATCGGCGGCACCGCCAACGACGGCTGCGGCGAGTTCATGCCCGCCGGCGAAGACGGCACCCTAGAAGCCCTCACATGCTCCGCCTGCTCCTGCCACCGCAACTTCCACCGCAAGGAAATCGACCACGGCGACGACCACCCCCCACCACCACCGTGCAACAACTGCTACAACAACCCTAGCAGACCAAAACTCTTCCTGCAGGGCGGCGGCGGCGGCCATTATCACCATTCTGGAGTGCCGCCGCCGCCACGTCATCAGATGATAATGTCGTACAACATTGGTGGGTCCATGCGTTCTGATCAGTCTGACGAGCAGGATGGCGGAGGGGCGGCGGGGCGGCGGCCGGAGATGATGATGAAGAAGAGGTTCAGGACGAAGTTCAGCCAGGAGCAGAAGGAGAAGATGCTAGGGTTTGCGGAGAGAGTTGGGTGGAGGATACAGAAGCAAGAGGAGAGTGTGGTGCAGAGTTTCTGCCATGAAATTGGTGTTAAGAGAAGGGTTTTGAAAGTTTGGATGCACAACAACAAGCACACTCATCTTCATCTTGCTTCTTCTACTGCTAACAAGAACAACAACAACAACGACAACACTACTAATCATGATCAAACCCAAGTTTAGTGACACACTAATTATGATGATTAGGACATGATTATATTAAGAAGAAGATTACATTATTATTATTAGTTATTAGTTGTTATTATTTATTACTACTACCTTTTGGGTTATTTAATTTAGATTTTTTTTTTTTTTTTTTTTTGGCTTTTGGAAGAATGTTTTGGGATCTGTTAGATTTGAACCGGCCTTTTTATTTCTTTAATATTTTATTACATCCTTGTTTCTGGATTTTAGAGCTACTTTTTTTTTTCTTTCTTTTTTTTTAAACCAAATTGCTCCTGTTTTAATTATTTTTGCGGTCTTTGAGATGCTACGTCTGGTGAAATATTACATCGGGTAATTATTTATTAACCATTGATGTAGTGAAATTACTTCACACTAAGTACACATATACATGTGTGTGTGTGTGTATGTGATTGTGTGCAGATCATCGATTAATAATCGTCTGGTGTATTTTACCGCCGGATGTAGCATCAAACAAATCTCATTTTAGCAGTAATCTTCGTCCACATTAGGGTGAAAATTGGGAGATTTTTGTATATTTATTGATTTTGATTCAAACAAAAATGTATTATAGAATATTTTTCGTTATGGCTATGTTTTGAATTTTCGATTTTTTTGGATCAGAACTATGTGAGATTCTGATGTCCGATATAACTTTAATTTTCGAAACAAATTGTGAAAATTACATTTACGAGTTTTATTACCGTTAATTCCAATCTATGTACAAGTTGTTACGTTTGAACTTACGAGTTTTCGATTTTTGGTTAAAAAAAAATTTCTCGAGAAAAATTAGAATTTTTGCAAAGATGTTAATTTAAATTAAATTGAGTTGGATTTGCACCCGTGATTGGAATTAATAATTATATACCTACTTTTAGGCATAAGGTAAGACAACTAGACAAGTGGTCATTGAAATTCTTGTTTGACTCGCTGACTTTAAAGTATATATTGAAATGTCAAAATTGCCATTTTTATTGGACAAAATTCAAATTATGTTCCATCAAGGCATGCTCTTGTCTCAGCTTTAATGCTCAACCGGTCACTCCATATATTGCAATCTAACACACTTGGCTTGCTTAGGGGTGTTTAGTCGGTCAGTAAACCGACTGAATCGTACCGGATTTTAAATACGAACCGATTTTCGGTTCGGTATTTTTTACTTTTATATATGTCAAATGATTTGGTTTGTATGTCTTTATGGGCTTGTTGATGTGTGTCATTATGTAAAATGTATACTTTCTCTGTTCTATAATATCTTCTGTCTCTTTTGAGAATTTTTTTTCTTCAATATTATCTGTCACTTTACAATTCCAATGCTTCATTAATTGCTTATTTTTCAATTTTACCCTTATTAACTCTATAGCACTCTTCCTGCATTAATTAATAAACAAGGATATTTTGGTCCATCAATATCTATTTTCCTAAAATCAAGACATATTTATTGAGATTTTTAAGATTTGTGCCAAGGTGAAAAAAGACACCTATTTAGGAACCGAGGGAGTATGTCATATACATTTTATCATTTCAATGGAAATTTTATAGGGGCTATTTGAGGAAACCCCATCATTACTTTTTTTAATGGAGAGAGGTCCAAAATATTTTAGTTCATTTAAGAAAAGTCCACACCTATTTTGAGCCACTATGTTTTCCAGCTTTGCCCCCGCCCGCCATATCATCACTGGGTCACGCGCTCAGCGATTTTTTTTTTTTTTCGTTTTTTCCCCCTTCTTTTCTGTATCAGTTTACTAAATCGACTATGAAGCATAGTCGATTAGCCTCAATCGACTATGCTTCATAGTCGATTAAGGAAAATCTTTAATTTTTCAATTTTTATTTTTTTTTTAATTTTTTTTTTCTATATCAGGTATATTAATCGACTATGATGAAGCATAGTCGATTAAGAATCTGCTACTAAACATAACAAATTTCGATTGCGAAAAAATGCAAAATCAACTATATTTTACAAAAAACAAAAAATACACAAACATTATAATTAATTTATACACTTGGAATCAATAAATAAAAAATCCAAAATAAAAATAAAAAAATGGAGTCGATCAACCTTAATCGACTGCCAGAACATAGTCGATTAGCTTAATCGACTATTGAATATGTACATAGCCAATTAAGGTTTCATCATGCGCGAAATTCTCTACACGCGCCGTCCTCCATCCGATCCAAAAAAAAACTCAAAATCAGCCTCCCCATCGTCACCACACCGCCGGACTTGGTGGGAGTTTTCTTTTCCCCTTGGCTGAAAATTTAAATGCGATAATTACAGTTAGGAAGAGAGAAAGGAGAGCATATATCCAGATTTGTTTATGAATTACATGTTCTTAGTGAAGAACTCCTTGGTGGCGGCGACGGAGCAAACCACCACCAGCAGGCCACCATCGACGACTTCAAGCACACCAGCTGTGAAAACTTCGCCAGTTCCCGCATAGTTCCCCATGGCGCTTCTGCGGTCAGAACGGCGGCAACGGCGGTGGAGGGGATGTCGAGCGTGTACGACTTGTTGACGTCATGTGCAGGCGCGGCGGTGGTGTCGGCGACTGTGATTGTGAGGGTTTTGAGCGGCGAAGACGAAGTGAGGTTGAGTGGTGGAACGACGAGGGGACGGTGGTGGTCGGTGAGGATCTGGCGGCGGTAGCGGTGGACGGCGGGGGAGAGGCAGTGATGGTGGTGGTGAAAGGCAGAGATGATGAATTTGGGAAAGAGATGAATCAGTGGGTGAGTGGATCGTGAGGAAAAATGAGAGAGAAATTAGGGTTTCAAAATAGTATTGACAATTAAGGGTAGATTTGGAATTACAAAAATAAACTTGGTGAAATACTAACCAATGGGGTTTTCTCTAATTATTTTTGCAAGAGGGATTTTGCTTAACTACATTTTCTAGATGAGGGGGGTCTTGCTAAATACTACAAAAACGAGCACAAGTAGGGGCGAGGGGCGAGTCCAGTCCCTATCTAGGGTGGACTCAAGCCCCCCTCAATTACAAATTATTTACTATAATTTGTATATATTACTATTTAGTCCACCCAATTTTTATTATTTAATCCACCTAAGACTTAATTTATGCAAAAAAAACACTGAACTTTTTCTCTCTGCCGAATTTATCCAAAAAAAAAATTCCAAAATTTTCTTTCAAGGACTCTGTCCCCGAACCCCTGAAAATTTAAGCCACCATATGGTCAATTTCTAGACTCGCCACTAAGCACAAGTATATAACTACCCATACCTAAAAATAATAACCTTTTATTACTGTGTCTTGCATATTTTGTTACTCATTAAAGCCGGTAATTAAAAAGAATTCAATAAAATATATATAAATATTGGAGACTACTAGTGTCCCAGTAGTAACTGTATAAGTACAGTCTCGTACCATCGGCGTTTGTCTTGATCTGTAGCTTGGTTTTCAGTCCGAATTTTTTTTACTGTATGTGTGTGTGTGTGTGTGAATATATGTGGAGAAGAATAAATGATTGTACAAAAACAAGAGTCATTTCTTAGTTCTTGAGGTAAATTACAACCGTCCCCTGATATATGGTCAAATTACGAAAATCCTTCTCTTGTTTGGATAATCACACCTACCCTTAACTATGAATCTTCTTACATCTCCACTCTTATGGTGTCAAATTCAACATAGTCATCTGGATTCCGTGAAATGTGCTCTAGTTTGTATTCGTTTTGTGTAAAAATACAGTTTCTGATGCACCACAATCTGATATATATATATATATATATATATATATATATATATATATATATATATATATATATATATATATATATATATATATATATATATATATAAGCCAAGAAACACATCTTATGAACATCTTGCTTCAAAATGTAGAGCTCGAATGGGATAAACGGGTACAAAAGTGATAATAATTCATAAAATCAAGAAGATTCCACTAAATTTGAAACCGCAAAGGGAACATGTAAGAAGATTCATAGTTGAGGGGGCGATTATAATTACCCAGACATAAAGGTAATTTTCGTAATTTCACCATACATCAGGGGTGGTTGTAATTTACCCTAGTTCTTAGAGTTAATTATTCACTTTACACATTCACATATTGTATGTGTTAATATATCAATTTCCAGGATTGTTTTTTTTTTTCTTTAGCCTTATAAATAGTTTAGAACATAACCCAAAAGGGATTGAACCACGATTGTTATATATAATTCCAATTCCAATCCAAATATATTTAGCAAAATCGGAAATCCGACTAAAAACATATGTTACACAATTCAGATTTTTACGGATGAAAATCGGCGGAAATCGAAATTTCCTTCCATATTTCCACCCTTGGTCATGTGTTGTGCTAAAAAGAGGATAAACATCGGAAGTTGAAGTAATATCATATTAATAATGTATATTGTTGGATCATAAGTTCATAACCAGTTTATTATTGCCGATAACTGACTCAGAACTCTATACGTAACAAAACAGCGAGACTAGGGAACTGATGTATCGAAAGGACGACATAGAAAGTAGATGAAAAATCAGATCATCAAAACTGATTATACATTACTATAAATACGAATCGTCTCGAGGCACATGAAATTTCATGCATTAGAAGAAGAAAAAAAAAAGACGTTTAGATAAGTTAAAAACATACCTATACGATTGGAAAAAAAAAACATGGCATCCAACCTTTACCACCATATCTGCATATGCATCAGTTGAAATACGAATACCAGATTTTTGTCGACATGCAGAGGAAACTGATTGTATTATTACAAGGATTCGGGCCACATATTGCTTAAGCATGCCCCATTTTCCACAGCATATTCCATGTCGATTTGACGACCAAGTAATATATATTATCTTTGGAATCTTTACCGAAATATTTTCACGACTTTAAGCAATGTCTCTTATCAGACCAATCCACATAGTCTAGCTCTGCCAGGATTAAGTAGCGAGTCTGACATAACCCATCCCTGGTTAGTACAGAAAAGCCATTAGCCATTTGTAACGAGCAAAGATAACCATCGAATTTAGACCACTAAACTAGTTTACATCCTAAGGCCCTCTTTGGTTGCCAAGATAAGCCATGATTAACTAAATAGTTGGACTTAATTTGATGTTTGGTATCCTCAATAAATTGTCGGGTCGACCCACCAAAATTATATAATCATGGCTTATCTTGCCTTATCTTGGCTTGCTTTCTAATGAGTTTTTTTTGTAGGACGTTTCAAGCTCCAATAAACTAATTGGGTTTCATTAGATCATTTAATCTTATCTTGGCTAATCTTATCTTGCCAACCAAACAAGGCCTTAGTCCACAAAACAATTAATAGGTAGATAACGTAACTAGGCATTTTAAAATAGGTAGTTACACATTACCTGTTCCTTAGCCTTGTTTTTGAAAGGCCCATATAATGCTGATACCATCTTATATGACTCCGCAATATGAGACTGAAGATCACCCAACGTAGGCAACGCAGCTGAAAGATCATGCTCTTGTTTAATAGAGGAGCGTTGGTTTTGATTGGATGAACTAATGATGTGAAGAAGCACATGCGCCTGTTATACAAAATGTGGATTTAGCAAGAAATGCATTTCCTAACGATGATTGCGAGTATAAGATTAACAAGAATGCAATCTTACATGAAAAGCTGCTTTCAATATATCATCGGACTTTGCTTGATCCTTGAACAAGGCACATATATCTCCCTTAGAAGGATTATACGTCACGAGGTACTGTTCTTTCTGTTATCAAGAAGATTTGATAATCAAAATTAAAGGCATACGAAATTATAGGTAATCGTGAGCATGTATAAATAAATCAGCACGGACGTACAAAGGCAAGTCAGTAAGGGTAGCACATGCAGAAGTAGTCCATGAATTTATATAAAAGGGAAGTTTTCGTGTAGTACATACCTCGAAAATGGGCTCTAAAGCAAGAAATGAATTAGGGTCTTGGAATGCATCTTTAAATCTTGGCCCTGCAAAAGATTAAAATTTATCCTTGGTTAATCTGTGCGTAATATTCGGATGAAAAGCAATTTGGATGTCCGTGCAAGAAAAGTGTGTGTGTGTGTGTGTGTGTGTGTGTGTGTGTGTGTGTGTGTGTGTGTGTGTGTGTGTGTGTGTGTGTGTGTGTGTGTGTGTGTGTGTGAGAGAGAGAGAGAGAAAGAGAGAGAGAGAGACCGAGAACAACAATAGGTTTGTGTTTTTGCCATGGGGGACTGAAAATATTTTCCATTGAATTTCCCTCTTGCAAACTTGGAACTCGCCCTGAAAAATGAAGCATATAGCGAATTGCAATGTCAGAAATACTAACACTTTTTATTGGTTGAAGTATAAGCAAAATCATGTTCTGATTCGTCTCCGACTTTACTACAATGCAAGTCCATGCTTCGCTGAAGAGTGGGTTATTTTGGTAAATGAAAATTTTCAAAATGAGAGATGCAAGTTTACAACTCCCAAATCCCAATTGATCCTCCTAACATATATAGTCCTAATAAGTTCTCTATCAGGTACAGCCTTCATAATTACTCTACTACTGCTCAAATTCTTCACATTTTACTCCATGCATTTGTCGTAGTATTGTTCAAAACTAGGGTGAATTTTACATTAGTTGTATCAAGTATAAGAAAATGGTGCATACGAAGACCATTTTTTAATGTCCCCAGACCACCTCGCGGCTACTCAACAATATATATCCAACAGACACTACCTGAACCAACTCATAGTGCATGCTTTTTCTTACTCTGTCTTCTACGTTTAACTGCAAATCCAATTTGTAATTCTTATATCAACTATACCCCATATATGTAGATATTGCTTCTTAGCAATTCAATAGTGTACCATAAAACATTGCTAATTCTATGTAGAGTTTAGTTTTTTTTCAATTATTTCCCAGGAATTCTAGTAACTTACCCATGCCCGAACAGCACTCAACGGAATCTTCTATACTCAACGTGTCTTTTGTGGATCAATAAGAATAACACGGAATCCTCATCTTCACCATGTATCATTTTATAAATCTTTCTTACAAAATAAACATTTATTTCTTCTTTAGGTTGATACTGCAGAATTTTTTTTGTAGTTTCTTCTTTGCCTCTTAAACAGTATCCACTACTGTTCCCAAGTTTGCTTACACAATTCTCCTCACTTATCCACTACCAAACTTATAATACTCTTTCTTCGTGAGGTCTATGTCATGTACTTAAAAACGATATAATCTGGTTTAGATCAGCACTATATTATATCTATTTTCTCAAACATGAAATAAGCAGGGGGGGAGAAAAATAATAAAACGACAAACTCATCCACCTGTGTTCAGGAATGATTCTACTGCCACTTTGAATCGTGCACGATTAAGTGTATGCAGAACAACAGATTTCACCTGAAAGGAGACGTGTCACACATTTTCAAATCAATACTTCCAGACAGAAGAATATCGAACTATAAAGGAAAACGAATAGGGAGGGAGAGTATGATATATTCACTTCATCCAACCTCTTGATACGAGCTCATGACATATCCACATGAGAGCAGAGCAAATGTGGTGAACAAGGAGGGGTTTCTCTTAGAAATCATTATGCTCAGTCCAGTTCCGAGCTTCACAAGGAAAGAGTATCCTCAATTAGTAACAACTCGAAAGACTAGGAAATGAGTAAACAATGCATATGAAATAAGATACTGTAGTGTGGAAATTTTAGAAGTCGCTATCTAAGATAAACCTTGAACTCAAAACATCCTTTTAAATTACAATAAATTACTTTTTGGCCTTAAATCTGAAGGTGGTGAGATTGAAATGCCTCCTTCAGTGTGCAAATTTTGCCTAATGCCAGCAGCCTTAAAATATAATAATTAATACTATTAACACTTGTACTTCAAATAAGAACAAATATTACCAACAAATTTTTTTTCATATTAAAAATTTAATATAAGGGGGCCCAAATTTAGTTTTTTGTCTAGGGCCTCATATGTGCTTGGGTTGGAGGCCCTGCCTAGCAAGGCATTTAAACAATACCCTTTCACTAATTTCAACATGAAAAATCACGCAAAGAAACAACCTAAATTTGCCAAATCTGAAATAAGAAATCAAAGTAGACTCAAAGATATATAGACAATTAAGTATGCCGGACTCAACGAAAGATGGTGCTATATAAGAAACAAGCTTACAAAGGAGCATTAAGAAACTTCTTTCAGGAATTGTAGTTCACTAAAAAACATGTAAGACAAGTTACAAAGTTAAACGTGAAAAGATTTTGATGAATCGTTTTGCTTGGTGATGTTAGATTTAATTGCAGAAGATAGAGTTTTGCAAAGAATGTATGTCGACTGAACAAGCTTACCAGATCAGCAATATTTCCAACACATTCTCCCTTGGAAGTCACATCTCCAATATTTTCTCCTCTAGCAAAGGCTTTGTAGATTGGAGTTCGAGTGGAAGTTGATGTCACAGCACCAACATTCTATAAGAAATTCAAGATTAATGTATGAGGTTGATATTCCTGCATTATTCTTAGAAACTGACAAGTGAACAGAACAGTAGGTTACTAAACCTTAGCCACATTGGCAGCACATGCCAATGGAAGAAATAGATGGGGAACAGCTGCAGTTGCCAACTCCACCCCAGCTCCTAACTCCATTAGGAGATCACCAGCAAATCGTAGCTGAATGAAGTTCAAAATATCAGAAGATAAGGAATTGTATCTTGTTGAATGACCACATCATCTAAAAGCTTACTGATAGTGAAGTGAATCATTTAATATTTATATCTCCAACATATTTGACAACATTAAGAATTGCTAATTTCTCCACCGCATTAAATAATTAAATACCTGCTTTAGATCATAATCAAATTTCTTTCCCTGCCGAGCAAAAAGCATCTTCCCAACCCGTCCAGCGCCATCCTGTAATTAGCCATAAGAAACAGTCTAAAGTCAGATTTTTTTTTTTAGATGCATTAAACGCCGTACAAGAAAATAAGTGGTGCACAGAAGGAAACATTTTCTGTATTAAGCAGCACATGTATTCCTTCGAGTACAAGAGTGGCTCGATCCTGATATCTTGCATCTGGTTTTTTATTATGAAGAAATGCAATCCAGAAATAAATAGTCCTATTTTTGACATCCCTGTTGTGATACTTCAATTTATACCACAACATTTGACTCAAAATATCCAGACGTCAAGACGCTTTATAGACTTGCACAATGTCAAAACAAACTGCATCTTGCGATAACTCAACAAATACCTCCAAAAGTAGTTCATGACAAGGAAATAGCTTGTGTAAATTCTGATGCATACCTTGAGAATCCAGTTGATAGCTACAGCACCTGGCATAACGTTGTTCCTGGATACTCCAAGTGAACTAAGGAGTGTTTGCGTTGTGAATACGCCCATTGCTCCGCCAAAAAAGTGCTACAACCAAAATAACGTCAGTATCCCACTCTGGAACTAGAACTAGGGAAAAGTTCAACGCTGAATGGAATTGCACTCTAGGTACTATTTAATTTGATATATTGGAAGAGTACCTTCAAAGCTCTCCATTTCATGTACGGCACATAAGAAGGTGTGACACTGTCAGGAAAACCTTCCGGGACAACGTAGGACCTTACAAATGCCAATAACTCCTGGGACATGTGCACATCATAAATCAAGTTAGACAGAAGTTAACTCATGGCCATAATCTTGTTAGTCATGTTTCCCCTTCCACTATTTTCTCGTCTATTTCGGTATGTAATTTTCTTACACGGTGTGATTATATGTGGCCCGGCATGTTCATACAACAAGAGATGTGTGTTAAGACCGACCCTCTCTTTATAATGTTAAGCCTAACTAAGTTACTCAACAAGCTATGAATGAGTATTAACTGCAAAGTTCTTTAACTAAGTTTACCATTATCAAACACCAATTGCACCCAACAAATATTATACCTATTGTATGTTTATATGATGTCATTATCACCACAAGAATTTAACTCTATGTGAGAGCTACACTGGATCTTTTAGAGCAAATAGAAAATTAAGAGGTTGTTAATTTTCTATCTTGTGGCGTTAGAGATCTCTTAGTTAATTACTGGTCCAAAGATTGAAAAAAAAAATTAAAAAAAAATTAAAAAATAAATAAATTCAATAATTTACCACTAAATAATTTTGGGGGAAAAAACTATTCCCAAATCCAATCAATGCGGTTCATAGAATTTTAGAGAGAGAGAGAGAAAATATAACAATTGGTAGAAAATACTGACATCAATGGGGGCCTGGGGACTCTGCAAACTGACAGCACGAATAGAATTCTTCTTCAATTGCTTGGAACCGCCACTCCGAACACTAATTTCATTGTCGGCGAAGTATTGCCACCGTCTGCCGTCAATCTCCTCGCAGCAGATCAACTTCAAGCTCGAATTCAAAAATTGATCCTCGACGAGTCCGCCGAAGTTAGAATCCCGGAGCGAAATCCGCTCCTGATCCGCCGCCGCGGGCGCCGGCGGAGGCGCCGAGGCAAGGTTAGCGCTGATGCGAAACGTCTCGCGAACGAGGAGGCGCGTCTCCGACGAGGTGAGGGTCTGCGAGGCCGAATTGGACGGTTGCTTGAGCTTCATTGCGCCCCAAAAACGACGACGAGCGAAAATGCCGATGAGTATATATACAGTGCGTGTGTGTGTGTGTATATATATATATGTCAGGGAGAGAGAGAGAGAGATTCTCTTGTTGTGATTTTGTTGTTTTGCTCAGCTCTTCTTCTTTCTTTCTCTCTCTAGGGGAGGAGAGAGGAGAGAGGAGAGAGAGAGAGAGTGTAAACGAACCACAGGCTGTGAGAGGGAGAAGATGGGAAGGGAGTTTTGATAGAGTGACGAGTGGGTGCACGGAACAAGTGTGAGATGGGACACGTGGGGGAGGAGAAATAAAGGTGACTGTATTTTTTTTTTGCGTCAGCTGGAATTTTTATTTTATTAAATAATCAAATTAAATATTTATTTGCATAAGTAATTAAATATTGTCCCACGATAATTGGAATTGATTTTGACAAGTCAAAACATTGATCACCAATTTCATCAAACAAAGTTGGTTATCCAACTCTAGAATTGCATTATTTTCTTGTAATTGATCTACACCTCCTCAATTAATAGCTTGAAAAAGAAGAACAACGTTTGGATTCTTCCTTTTGAGAGTTATATTTTTTATTTTATTTTGCGAAAATATGTTTCGATCGAACAATTTGAAAATTAAAATAATATTTGTTTATATTTTAAAACGAGATAATTACATTGTATAGCATTAAAATCATGTTTAAATATATTGGAAAAAATGTATTTTAGATGAAGAATTAAAAAATAAAGGGATGTTAGCTTGTTTTGTAGCGAATACATTTCTTTTATTATGGAAATCATTTTTTTTAATGTAGCAGTAAAATTATCCTCATACAATTAATGGTTTAGTTGATAGAGTTTTAAGGATAACACATACAACATTTGCTCGGTACGAAATTTACACGTTTTGTGTAATTTGCAGGCTATCGTATAGCTACGAAACTTACCAATTGATATGTTGTAAAAAAATATTGGTGTTATAGGTTCATGTCATTTTCTTTGACTATATTCAATATAAAATAAGATATTTTTCTTACTTTTTATTTTCTTGGACAATTAAAATTTAAAAAACCTATGTCGTTGTTAAATGGAATTGTTACATTCTATGAAAAGTTGCGTGATTACATTTTTTTCCTGCAAGGCACATCAATCACAAGAGTGTGAGCAAGATTTGAACAAAGTGGGGTACACAAAAATATATTTTTCTTCACCCAATTTTTTTTTTAATATTCTCATTTTTGTCTCTTACGAAGTAATATTAACAAATAAGAGTTGTGTTTTCTTGAAACAAGGCTCAAATTGCATTGTAAACCACAATAGAAATAAAAGGTTTTATTTTATAATAATGCCTATCACTTTATTAATCATAATTAAGTTATCTTGTACAACAAAAGATGTCGTATCGGTTGACTAAAGTGAGTTTATGTCAGTTGATCCAAATTCGAATTTTATTGTCAACGATCGCTAGATTGAATTTGTCTCACATAGTTAACTTAATGTTTTACGTATCTTGTATGATTTGCAGACCGGATCTGAGGGAAGGCGAAATGGACGGTCGCCTAGTGCCCCCGATTTTTCTTTTTAAATTTAGGATCCAAAAAAAACATTTATATCATTTATATATAGCATTTATTCGGAAAAATTATACTATATATATAATTATTGAGAACCTTAATTCATAAATAAATATTAAATCAACGATTGTTACTTGTTTCTATAATCATCTAATCATGAGTCCCCTAATTATTAAATTTAGAAATATATTAATTATTATTTTTATATAGATTCACTTGTTTTAATGCTACTTAATGCAAATTATCACAAATTTGTAATCTTACTATTGGTTATATACTATACAAAAACGAGTTAATATAGACTTTATCACCTTTTTATAAAGAAAAAAAAAATGTATTTTATTGCCTAGGGCCTCCAAAAATCTCAGCAACGGCCCTGAAGTTATTATACAACAATATAAATTTACATAATTCACCTAAATAATTGATTGCCGATTCTTTATTTAAAAGAAATACAAATTAGCTCTCATTGTGATAATCAATATAGAGATGCAACTCCTATTTTGGACTTTGGAACCATTTGGCCAGTGGTACTAGATTGTTTCTTATAAGTTTACAACTTTTTTGACAAATTAGAGGCTTAATTTAATTTCACTTTACATCCTCGAATTGTCGTTATTTTGGGCCTTTGCACCTCCAATAACGAGTAATAGTATTTTATACCCTCAAAAGGTAATAAATAGTTCACATTGCAACATAATTGTATTTTTAATAAAATTCTCTCAAAATATTATTTATTTTGTAAGTCTTTGATGAAAAATAAATAGTGGATTTTATTTTTAGAGTAAAAAGCAGTTTACCCTCTAAACTATAGCCCGTTTTGCACTTTACCCCCCAAACAAATTTTTTTTGCACGTTTTTACCTAAACTATGGTTTTCGTTGCACGGTACCTTAAAAAGGGAATATTCCGGGCATTTTTGCCGGAATCCCACACATGTGCCTTTCACGTGATTTTTCGAAGGGTAAAAACGTCTCATCACTTAAAAACGCCTCCACCACCAATTACATAATTATTAATAATTAATAATGAAGACAGATACTACTTAATTAAACAAAATCATTATTAGAAAAAAAAAAAAAAAAGAGTCCACCATCAGATTTGTAGATCAGATACAGAGAACGATGCCGTTCAACAGTGTACTGGTGGCGTCAACGGCGGAGATATCGGCGACGGTGTGGCAGCGGCTGGCGTGTCTGCCGGAGCAAATAAGCAGCGATCAGATGTTGGAATTGGTCGTATGTTTCCCTCTTAAGCAATTGGGCAAATTTGCCCTTTTTCGTTTGGACTTATCTTTGCGTCGCTCCCCACCCTAATCGCCATCTCTACTACGCTTCCTATTACGGAATACAATAACAGTGTAGTAAACAGTTTTAGAACTAAAACTAACCATGGCAGACATTGTGATAAGCTTGACGAACATTCCTCTTAGTACACCGCTGGCTGCAATTGATTTTGCAAAAATCAATAAAATAAAATAAAATAATTAACTGCAAAATCAATCCCCCCAAAAAAAAGAAGATTACCATTTGGCAGGTTCAGTAATTAAGGAGCTTATATTTGCCGTATTTTTGTTTCCAATCAATCTGTTCTTTACAGCGATAAACCCCTGTTATTTCCGAATACGGCCTGAATCTACCGCCGACTTCCTGCAATCACACACACACATAAATCGGAGAAATTAGATATACAGAAATTTCAGAATGGCGAGCTTTTAGTGTGCGTTTTTTGGAAAGAGAGAAGGTGGTCGAAGACTCGATCGGCGGCCGGTGGGTGACGGAATTTTTGGCTGGGATGGGTATGGGATGGTGGTGGCACGGTGGGCGAATGGGGGAAGAAGACAAAATATTTTTTTTGTTTTTTGTTTTCTTTGTTTTGTTTTTATTTTTTATTTTTTTTGTTTTTTAAAGAATAATTTATATTTAATATTAAAGATGTAAGTGAATGTACGAAGATACCCCTGCAAATGTCACGTGCAAGGCACATGTTTTAACTTTTCGGTCAAAATTGCCGGAAAATTGAGTTCAGGGGGCACCGTGCAACGAATTAACGAGTTCAGGTAAAAAGGTGCAAATTTTTTTTGTTTGGGGGGTAAAGTGCAAATCGACTCATAGTTTAGGGGGCAAACTGCTTTTTACTCTTATTTTTATATAACAAACTTTAATTTTAAAATAATTTGCGTATATATTATTTACACGAGTTATAAAGTAAACTATATTAATCTCTACCAAGTAACTATTTATTAGTTAGTAGATATTTGGTTTTTCAAAAATTAAGGATTCGTTCTATTACCTATGTCGCATTATTAGTACCTATCTCGCATTAGTTCAGGTTAGATGAGACCGAATTAAAAATTTTATTGACTAATTTATTATGGATTAATCCCACTTTGTACGTTTGAAATATACGGTCGTAACTTGTATGTTGAGTAATACCATTAAATTAATAAATGTATTATATATTTTATTATTAACCTAATCGGTCGAACTTTAGTCGGGTTGAGCCATAGTAGGCTCAAACTCAGGTCATAAGGAAATCAGACCTAGTAAAATGGTTCAAACTCAGCCCGACTCACTAAAAATAGACTCGACTCAAATATAATCCGGCCGAGCCATGGGGCTTCGGTTAAACCTGGCTCAATTGGCGGTCATACACACATCAGTGTTTAAAGCTAATAAAGGTAAAAAATATATTTTCTATCACAAAAAAAAAAAAAAAATTACGAAAAAAATTATTCAGCTATTTCATTATTAAGTTATCTGAAAATTATATTTTCTTCCAACTATCTCTACCTAATACTTTCATTAATTAAAATAAAAGATGTATCAATCGAATAATTTCGTGATAAAAGTTAATTTGATTAATTTTGTAAGAAAATATATTTGTTTTTCAATTATCCGGTGTGATTTTAATTTTTTTTCGCGCTTTGTGCGCTCGAGATTAGGTTGGAGGTTGAAGAGAATAACAATTTAATTAGTTATTTTACACCAATAAAAATGAATTATCATTTATTATTCAATTAATGGTGCATAGGGAGTGATTTATTGTATTTTGAGAGTGCAAAGTGCTATTATTATTTTTCTATGGGTATAAAATGTCAAAATGCTCTATTTAAAGGGTGCAAAGTGGAATTAAGATAATGTATTATTTAGTCAGTTAGACGTTCGGTTTGTTGGATTGAATTTTGGCAACGGTGCTAGTTGATAGATGAGAAAGCATGAGCCAGACAATTATAACCTAGTATTTAATTACTTATCAACTGGATTTTGTTGACGAAATCGCATTAAGTGATTAATAATTAGTTGATAGTTAATGAATAATTGAAGAATATTTTTTTATTTGTTAATTTAATTAATATGTATTTATATTTAGAAAGAAGAAGAAAATGAGAAGTCTCTCTCACCCCAAATTAGATCCTGGAATATGATTTTTCACGCCCACTTTTGGCGTTTTTGTGAAATTTGGGGGTGGGGGGTTTGAGAGTTTTAGAGAGAGAGAGAGAGCAATCTTTTGAATGAACGGTAGTAAAATTAGTACAGCAAAAATTATTTTAGATCTCAATTTTAGTCAATATTAAGTGTGCGTACGTATGTACCACTGTCGCGTATTTTTTTCACGTAAAAGTGCAAGGGGTATGTTTCTTATGTGTGCATCATGGAGTGAAGTATAAGAAATATTAAAAAGGGAAAATATACAATGGAAAATATTTTGAACTAAACTCAATTGACTATTAGAGACTTTTGCATACACTCAAGTTTCATTCTTAAGTAGTGAGGCCCCCCTAATCAGACATGATAAGACTAAATTGCCCTTATGTGATTAGGTTTTTAACGTGATATAATTTATTTCACTCTTTCACTCACCCTCTCTCTCTCACGTTCTCAATCTCTTCTCTTCTCTTCTTTTTTTTTCTTTTTTCGTCTTTTGGCAGATCTGTGTACCGCCGGTTCCCTCCTTCATCCGCCGTAGTCCACTCACCATAGCCACCGTTGTTCGTGCACTCGTTACCGCCGGAGCCAATAATACCTTTCAACCTCCGGTCGATCGAAACCTAATGCAGGAGGCCCTCCTCCGTACAAGTGGTGGCGGCGGTGCCTCCCCCACCTCGTCGCGGCCCTTCGTCGGATGCGTTACATGGAGATTTCCCTTTTTTCGTTTTCTCTCAATTTCTCAGGTTTTTTTTTTCTCTTTTTTTTTTTTTTTTTTTTTTTTCAGATTTGCCCACCACCGCTACCGTAGCCACGTCCCCCCTCTCTCTGTCATTCACCGTCGTTGTCGTCGCCTTCCCCTCCCTCCGTTTCGTTATTTTCGATTTTTATTTTATTTTTTTCTCCAAATCTGAAACAACAGCATCAACGTGACTACTCTCGTTCGAATATGACTATTGTTGATTCACTCGATTAGTGATTTAATATTTTCTCGTGCTCGTAGTTTCTCTCGATTTCGCTCTCTTTGCACCACCATCGTCTCCACATAGATTTATACACAACCATTACCGTCGCCGCTCGTTGCCGCCGCATCCTCCTTCGTTTCCACGTAAGGTTCTTTCTCCCTTTTTCGTTATCTTTCTCATTTTTTTTATTTCTTTTTCCAGATTTGTCCACCACCATCGCGGCCTCTCTCACTCTCTTTCCTTCACCACCGCCACCATCGTCGTTGTCGTCGACTCCCCATGACTCTCTTTCGTTATTTTTCTATTTTTATTTATGTATTTTTCAATTTTTTTTATCACATCTGAAAATACAGTTGCAGATCTGAACAACAGTAGTAACATGACTATAGTCATATTCGAATATGACTATAGTCATATTTATGTATTTTTTTGAATATGACTATTGTTGAATATGATTGTAGTCATATTCGAATATGATTTATCTTCTCGTTTTCAAGTTGACTTCTAATAACTAGATTAAAAATTGTTATTTTTTGTGTGGATTTTGATTGATTGTTTCGTAAACAATAGGGAATCTTCGTTGCTTTATATAATTTGGTTAACATGATATATCACACTATATAATCGAAATTTTTAAGTTGAAAATGTAAAAAATTGCAATATAAAGAAAGAATATGTCTACATAGTCACATATAGTCATATTCAACTATAGTCATATTCGGAGTTGTAAATCTGTCGAGAAAAAATCATTTTTTTTTATGTCAAAAAAAAAATTTATTAAAAAAATATTAAAAAATAAAAATAAATAAAAAATGGCTAAAAATCCGAAAATAATAAATAAAAAATGGCAAAAAATCCGAAAATAATAAAAAATAAAAATAATAATTTTTTTTATTTGGTAGCAAATTTTTAGGAATTAGATTATTGTTATGGAAAGAGAGAGAAAATGAACAATTGAGACTAATTATGCTAATTGACATAAGGGTAGAATTGGGAATACAAATTCTAGGGGTTGTCACAAAAAAAGATTTAGGGGTGGACATATCACTATTTATTATCTGGAGTTTATTGCTTAATATATATATATATATATATATATATATATATATATATATATATATATTTCAACAATCCTATGAGAAGTGAACATTGGACACTCAATAAAAAATGTATTTAATCCTTTTTAAAGTTTCCCTATATAAATTAATAATAAAAAGTGAGGTGGTAAGGCCAAATATATATATAATAGATATATATTTGACCTTTGCCCCTTGCTGAGGAGGATTTGGATGAGATCAGCCCCACCATAACAAATCTGCACGTTATAAAAACTGAGGTCCCCAAATCTTGATTTTTTTTTTTTTTAAATTATTTATTTATACTATTTTCTCAATTTTGTTTGTGCATGCACGAAATTTCAGTTCATGGTTTAATTCTACACTTGGGCATAATTAATAATTTAATATGGCACCGAAAGTTCAAATTGCTCAATCCTAATAAATAAACGAATTAATGCCACTCTTGGAGTTGGAGCTATATCTACTATCTAGTCAACATTTGATTTTTTAGAAGCTATTTATGCTGGCTGTGCAGATAAGATATGGTGGTAACCGGTAACAACCCGACTTATGAGCTCGATGAGTCGATTCGAAAAAAACTCGAACTCTAACTCAAGTTTTTTGAACTCGAACTCAAGCTTTTTTTAAATTCACGAGCCGACTCGCGAGCCTTATTTTTTTTTTAAATTATTTATTTTTACATATTCTTTTTTACTTAAGTAATGTATAATAATATAAAATATTATAAAAATAATATAAAAGGAACATATAATTATTAAAAATATATATTACAGTTTATTGTTTATCTTGTAATTTTTTTTATTTTAATCTAAATAATTTTTAATAATAATAATATAATAATAATTAAAAAAAAAAACCAAAATGAGTTTGGACTCGAGCTCGAACTCAGCTTGTTCACACCCCTACTCAGCACGCAATAAGCTAAAAGAATTTATTGGATTTAAATTCTTTAAGTTAGCATATATTTTGATAGAAGTTTATTGTCACACTTTTTTACTATTTCAACCAATTTTCGAAAGTTTCCCAATCCATTTTATCTAAAAACAAGTATCATTCGTGAGTTCTTGCAAGGAATAATTCAACGATTGGAGTAAACGAGTTTGTGTGAATTGACTAGAGTTCAAATTATCTAGCCAACGGTTGCTACATATAGTTTGTTACACAAGCTTAGCCAAATATGATTTACGTTTTTCACATACTTTGCAAACTACTATACGAGAGTATAAATTACCCAGTATATATATAAACTACTTATATATATATATATAATTATATATATATATATATATATATGGTTGACTGATGCGTGCATGAATGGCATTCAAGTATCCATATCTAACTTTTTCAAATATTTTTTTTTTTAATACATAATTAGAATCTCTTATAAAATAAAATATATTTAGGTGGTGTTTGCAAAAGCTATTTGAAAGTGATTATGAGCTTTTTTTGCTCATGGTGTTTGCAAAATCAACTTTTGCTTTTGCTTCTCTTAAAATAATCTGCTTTAAGCTATTTTTTTAAAATCACCTATAACCTTGTTTTTTCTATTTAAGTTAATTTTCCGGAATAATTGCAAACACCCCAAACTTTTAGAAATAAACACTTAAAACTGGCTTAAATCATAATCACTAACTTCTACTTTTAAATAATCATTTACAAACACCACCTTAGAGCTTTAATAACTTAGATCTATATAAGTACTTGCAATTAAAAAAAAAAGTGTAAAATTGAAAACAATTACTATGTCTTCAACTAAAGATATATATGTTCTAATATTATTGCATTGTGAATGCTCTACCTATCATATTGTCTTGTAATTTTTAAATTAATAAGACAATTTAATTATAATTTTTACATAAACTATTTGCTTAAAGCAACACCATAATTACATCACATTAATTAATTGTTGGACCAAATAAAAAGTTACACTCTCAAAAAGTCAAAATCATGAACACAATTAAAGAAATTTAACATAGAATATTTTCTTTAATAATGTGATTATTATTTTTTCTTCACAATTGATACTTGAATTAATTTTATTCTTCATCTTTTATTTATATATTTTCTTTTATTTATTGATAAAATAAAATAATGGGAAGTGCGTTTTCAACATCGGAAGACAAAAACGCTACTCTCATTTCATACACCACTCCGCCACATTTGCTTTGCGCCGCCACCAGTGAACCTACGATCATTCAGTGTGTATATGAAGCGGCGGCAGCAGCGGCGGCGCCGATAATAATGTCTGCAATATTGAGATACTCTACCTCCAAGCTCCGCCGCGTAATTACCACAGCCGCGGTCCTCACCTCCAAACCGCACTCAAGCTTCCACTCCTCCGCCGTCAAAACCCTACGCCCCGCAACCTTCCTCCATTCCCGCCGGACCACATTTCTCCAGGTACGGCACAAGTGGGATGGAATCTCCGACAACTACGATCAAATCAAAGCCGAGGTCGATTGCCCGCGCTGCTCCAAACCGATGACCGTGCTATTCTCGAACCGGCCACTCTCCATCACCGCCGCCGAGAGCGGCATTTACCAGGCCGTGAACATGTGCCACAATTGTCGGACGGCCTTTTATTTCCGGCCGTTCAAGCTGGAGCCGCTGCAGGGGAGTTTCATTGAGATTGGGAGGATTAAGGGCGGGAGAGAGAATTTTAGGGATTTGGAGGGGAATCACGCCGGAGAAATTGGGAAGAAAGGGGTTAAGATTTGGGAGAAGCTGAGGTCTTACAGTGGTGGCGGTGAGGATAATCGGAAGAACAGTGATGCTGCTGATCGTGATTGTAACTGTAACGAAGAGGAGATTTCGGAGGGAGGGGCTACGGGGGTTTCGGAGGAGGTGGAAAAATTGGGGAAAGATTTGCCTACCCCGAAGGAGATATGTAAGGTGCTCAACGAGTTCGTTATCGGGCAGGAGAAGGCAAAGAAGGTTTGCTTGTTCTTGCTGAATATATATGTTTAAAACGTGTTCGAATGCAAATTTCTGCAATATTAGTTTCCGCTAGAGAGTGCTACTAAGGATGGAAGTGTGCCATTAAGTAGTTAAATATGTCGGTGTAGTTCTGTGCATGAATTTTATTAATTGCTGATTGCTGATTGCTGATTTCATGCATAGAATGATCAATTGAGTTCGTTATAATTATAATTATAGTATTTTAGTTATGCTTCTTTTCTACATGAAAGTTGGCATTCTGAACGTACAAAACTTTTCGCTGGAAATTTTATGTATTCCCCTGTTTTCTTATAGAATCCGTCAACTTTCAGTGAATAATATATCTAAAGCTTGTTTGGACAATGTCCCCTTGGAAATGCTGAATATTAGGAGATCAAACTGTAATATGTGTGTTTTTACATTTTACCCTGATTTTAGCTATGATTCTTTTCTACATTAAAGTTGACATTCCGAACATACAAAATTCGAAATTTTCTCTCTAGTTCTCTGTACAAATATAAATGAAGTTTGGAGTTTTTAGTTTGGGTAATTGTTGTGGGCTTTATCCAATTGAATTCATTTAATTGGAGATGACTGTGATATGATCCAAATTATCCTGAACAGATGTGCTAATTGGTGATCCTTGTTTTCAACTTCCTCCCCTGAAATTCGGTCCTATTTTATTATTTTTTGACGGATGTATCCAAATTTGGAGCTAAATGACTTTATTCATGTAACAGGTGCTTTCTGTTGCTGTTTACAACCACTACAAAAGAATAAATCACTCCATGTTTCAGAAAGAGTGAGTAGTGTATCTATGTATCTAAATCCTTTTCGGATTTTGTGGAGATTATTCCATTGGTTTGCCTATTTATCATACTCATCAAATCTATCTATCTAAGAAATTAAAGCCTTACTGAGTCGTTGGATATTTGTGATATCCTAACTAGAGTATTTGATGACTTTGGGACCGTGTCTCTGGGATGCCATCTTACACATAAATATTTCAGTGGCTTCCTTCGTTAGTTTGGGGGTCCAAAGAAATTCTGATAACATGAAATCTTAATCTGGAAACATTTCTAGTTAATTACTCGAAACCAAAAATTTGTAAAAATACTTGTTAAAAGGATTATGATTTTGGTTATCCATGCCACTGATTTCATAAACATGTCTTTAGCAAAATACATTTTCTTTAGACATGGCTCCTTGTTCTGGTGTCTGGTCTTGGTAAAAAAATGATTGCATAACTTCCTTAGTTATGTCCATACATTTTCCTTATTATATGTAGTCTTAGATTTTTTTTGGATATATTTTATAAGAGATAAAATATGTAATATGTACCATTTGGTTCTAGATTTTCATGAGTGAATAATAATACACAATGACTTGACCCTTGAGCATTACACATGGCAAATTGTGATTTTCCTTGATTTATGTGAAATGCATAGTAAGTTTTGTTGTTGACCACATTTTCATTTCACTACCAGGACAGTTGCTGAAGCAGGCTGCACTGAGCCTGAACTAGATTGTCACAACAGCGATGTTGTTGAGCTGGAGAAGAGCAATGTCTTATTAATTGGTCCAACTGGCTCAGGCATGATCTCCCGTATTTTAGTTCTGTGAAAAAAAAGATTTGGTCATTAAAGAAGTTAATTGTATATTTTTTTTTGGGTTGAGGCCTATTACCTATGGGAAAGGGGGTATAGGGAAAAATTTATGCATGTTGCACTGTTCTGATTTATTCGTTTCTCCTTTACTAAAGGACAGGGAAGACGCTGCTTGCAAAAACACTAGCTCGAGTTGTAAATGTGCCTTTTGTCATTGCTGATGCCACTTCACTAACACAGGCAGGATTGATATAGTTTAGTAATATGTCCTGTTCTTGAGTACTTGTTTTTATGTTTGTTTGGTACTTGCTCACTAATACCAAATTTTACGACTAATTGATCCTGTCTGTGTGAATGCTCCAGGCTGGTTATGTAGGGGAAGATGTGGAATCCATACTATACAAATTGCTCATGGTATGTTTTATTGAGTTTATTATGTGTTTCACTTAATAACAATTACTCAAGAGAGATTTAAGATGTATGTAAAGTTCATGTACTTATCATCTTATGTTTGTGTATTTAATTAAAAATGAAAACTCGCAGGTATGCTATATAAAAAACAAAAAATGCTCGTGTTTTTTATGTGAAAGGATGATTATGTATGTACTTTTTTAGAACTGAAGTTTATATATTGAGCAAGTTCACTTTGTGAAGTGCTGTTTTTGCCTCAGTAGAGGTCTTCCCATTTACAGCATGTGTTGTATATTGTATAATTTGCTTTTACTTTGGACCATTTTGGAAAGTTTGTGTTTCGTGGATCATAATGGTTTACTTAAAGGGTTGAGGAAGAAATTAAAGACTCAAATCCATGTTGACACAAAGTTGAAATTTCATTCATACATCCATTTTCCTCTATTACCTCGTTAAACTTCATTTGAGCTATATGAAGGACTACTCCATTTTGTGTTTACAGAATAGAAGAGAAACGAAAATATAGGAAAACAGAAGTGAAAACAAGAAGCAAAACAAAAACGAATCTACAAATTAGTTGTTTATATATGTTTCTGGACTTGCATGTGACTTGTCCCACAGGAGTCATGACTTGATGCTAATGTCCATTCTAGGTTGCTGACTTTGATGTTGAAGCAGCTCAACGAGGAATTGTGTACATAGATGAAGTTGACAAGATAACTAAGAAGGTATAGCCGATCTTCAATAATTTGATAGTAAGTCACAAAATCAGTAGCTAATTTTTGTTGTTCTTTGATGAACTTTCTTCTTGGAAGCTCTTTTGTAGACTGAGAGCTTGAACGTTGGTCGAGATGTATCTGGAGAGGGTGTTCAGCAAGCACTACTGAAAATGCTGGAAGGAACTGTGAGTAATTCATTTGTGGCCATTCTTCTGTTTTTCATTTTTAAATTGTGAGGTACGAACATAGTGATTTGTGCATTGCTCCCCCAGGTTCCGTATAGTACATTGACTCTTATGAATTTTAATTTGATCATTTTAAATACTTATTTTATTAATCTTGTACTGATTAAATAACCATGTTTGTTTTGTCTAGATTTTAAGTGTTCCTGATCTTAGAACTTCTAAGCATTCACACCGTGACAGCATTCAGGTATCCATAACTTGGAATTTATCTCTTATGAAAATCTCTAATGTTTGAATTTATTTTAATTTTTATTTTCCTGATCATAGTGGTCGATAAACTATTAAATCACATAAATTTAGGGCAAGATAAACCATTAGATCACATAAACCTATTGTGTCATCTTACAAGTATCTCATTTTAAATTTTAGAATATGCCGAGCTGTAATCAGTTTTTGTAATTTGGTCACACAATAAAGGTATCAACGATATTATTTTTTTTAAATCCTTCGAGTGTATAGTGATTTGAGTGAAATGAGATACTGCACAATCACTTGTATACCTAATTAACCCTGACTTGTTAAGTTCTAATTGGTAGCATTTTAGAAAACTTAACGATGACTTTCACTTTCGACTTTTTTGGATTATCTGAGCGGATGTAAATTGTAAATTCTTCTTCAGTAGGACATGTATTAACTCGACTACCTTAATCATCAAATCTACGTATGTTAATCATCTCTAACCGATACTGTTCAAAAGATTACTATACTGAACCTTATGTCCTTGTTATCTAATGTCTTAACCACTATGGCTCTTTATTTATATTGCAAGGCACACAAATTGGGCCATATTCCTTTTTATAGACATGAAAAGATCATACCGCTTTTTTTTATAAATATTTGTGAAAGTAAGGTCTCATCAAATCAAAATACTTCCATTGCTATGCTATCAATTAATCTTTTTTTAAAAAAAATTATAGTTCTATTTGATGGGTATAACTGGCAGATAGATACAAAAGATATCCTCTTTATCTGTGGTGGAGCTTTTGTTGATTTGGAGAAGACAATTTCTGAGAGGTAGTTCGGTTTTGGTCTTAAGTTTTTTTTTTACCGTGAGCTATTACATATGTCAATATTTGAATTTTGTTAATTTTTCTTTTGCCCAGACGACAAGATTCCTCTATTGGTTTTGGTGCACCTGTCCGTACTAATATGAGAGTTGGTGGATTAAATATCGCTTCAGCCTCGTCACTATTGGAACATGTGAGTAACCACTCTTGTCATGTTTTAAAATTTAAAAGTTCCTCTTTAAGTCTTGCATTGTTCGTTATATGAACTGAGCATGGTCCAACAACACCTTTTAATAGATATCTCAAATACTACCTGAGGAATTGTTCGTAAGATTACATTTGTCATTGCAGGTAGAGGGTGGTGATCTTACTGCATATGGTCTTATACCTGAGTTTGTTGGGCGGTTTCCTGTTGTAGTGAGCTTATCGGCTCTTGATGAAGACCAACTTGTTCAGGTGTGTTTACTGTTCTACCCTCGTCATAAACTAATCTTCTTATGTCTCTTTACCTTTAAATGTGATTAAAAAACTTCTTATGCTCTCAAGATTTTACTCCTTTATGAATTTGATTATTAATCTGAAATTGGATTTTTAGGTTCTCACGGAGCCAAAAAATGCTCTCTGTAAACAATACAAGAGGATGTTCAGCATGAATAATGTAAGTTATGATTGATAATATTTATATATACGTTTACACACGGTTTCATTTTCACCGAGTATTCAAAATTACAGGTCAAATTACAATTTACAGACAGTGCAATGAGATCGATTGCAAAGAAAGCGACAGCCAGGAATACTGGTGCGCGTGGTTTGAGAGCCATCTTGGAAAATATTCTAACCGAGGCAATGTTTGAGGTATACAGAACCTAATATCATTTTTCTTTTATTGCAATTACTTCCAAATTCCCTTCTCTACGAGCCCACTTGCAATGTAGAGATGAATCATAGGTTAGACTCGTAACTGATAAGAAAAGCGGTCAAATTACCTGATGTTTGTCTGTTGACTAGTTATTGATCTTATCAAATACGTGAGTAAGAGTAACATAATAATAATAATATTACATAACACTAATCACTTTTGTAATATTTTCGTATTACAGGTTCCAGATGCCAAATCTGGAGTAAACTATGCAGATACGGTTTTGGTTGATGAAGAGGCTGTAGGTTCACCAGATACACCTGGATGCGGAGCAAAATTGCTTTGGTCCAATCGCGGATTGGAACAAGTTCCTCCACAAACAAAATCAAAAGAGACTACTGTATGCTCTCTCTCTCTCTCTCTCTCAAAAGACACTCTGTGTGTGTGTGTGTGTGTGTGTGTGTGTGTGTGTGTGTGTGTGTGTGTGTGTGTGTGTGTGTGTGTGTGTGTGTGTGTGTGTGTGTGTGTGTGTGATCATTTTGCGGCTGTTCAGGAAGAAGACGCTCCGGTTAAGGGGAGGTTGCATGAAGATTTGGAGGATTCATTGCCTGCTATGAGTTTGTAATGCAACAGCCTGAAAAGGCAGAATAAATCTTGTAAATATTCAACAATTTTAAGTTCTTTTGACCCCAAATTTGTTGACTTGTCATAACCGTTGCTTTGCTTTGCTTATTTATTTTTAGGCTTCACAAAAATCGTGGTTTCGTTGACAACATACATGATGCATCGAACATAAAGCATACGAATAAATGGCGATTGAATAAATTTTGACTTTCCTAACATAAAAAAAAAGTTTAAAAAAATTCTTACGTGTTTAGTTACACTTGATTTGACCGAAACCGGACTCAGAGAAAAGTGATTTTCTTTACTAACCTGGATATGAATGTGTTTATAATAAAAATGTTGTATTCAAATGAGAAATCCTCTTACCTGTATCAGAACGATAATAGTTGTAAATCGGCGAAAATTTTGGGAACTAACATGGTACGACTTTAAGAACTAATTTCCACAATATTTTGGCGGAAATTTTGCCCCACGCGAGTTTGAATGTTGGTCGTATGATTGAGAGATTTTTATTTAAACGAATGTGTGTATCTAATTATTGAGATAATTTTGTTGGTTTGTTATGAAATTGCTTCAAACTATGGTAGTGAACTTGGAATATTTTAAAATGACAATGAACTTCGACAGTACTTTCACGTGCAACGAGCATTACGTACTATTCACAGAACGTTCCTCTAAGAGATTCTTAACTAATAGGGTAATAATATACGAATTATCTTTTGTCTAAAACGAACATATAAGAGATTTTTATCTACTCACAAAAAAAAAAAAAAAAAAAGAAAAAAATCACTATCCCTTGAGAGCAAAAAGGTAACGAAATAAACTAAATTTTGGAGATGGGATACGACGCCATTCAACGAATAGAGTCGCTTTAGTGTTATTTAACAAAGCACGGGTTTAAGTTGGTAGCTAAGAGGTAACGCAACGTTGTTTTGATGACAGTGCATGGACCCCCGCTTCCTGCATGATCGCGTTGCACCGGAGTCTTCCTTTGTGGCAAGTGCACTCTTCATTTTTGTCGATTATCTAAGTAGTTTAGTTAGTGGTAAAGTAGAGCAACTTTTCTTTCAAGTTTGGTTCCCATTTATATTCAAACTCTAGTTATTGAATGCAATATAATTCCAATATTTTAAGCTATATATCCTTGTTTTTCGTTGAATTTATGCAATTATTTTGAATTCATAACATATATATATGTTATATATAAAAGAAAGATACTTTGAACTAAAACCTAAATCTAAACCTATGGGCAATTTTGTCAATTAATAAATTAGCAGTTTTAAATTTCCTTTAAATGAATTAATATGCGATTTTAGTTCGGCATTATTTTTGTTTCTCTAATTTTGTTTTCTTCTTTTTATTGGTTTTTAATATCACCCGATATCTTAAATTTATTATTTATTTTTTTATTAAATACACCTTTTTTATAAGTAATAAATAAACAATGATTAATGATAAATACACGATCATTTTCTATTTTCCTATTTATCCGTTGCACGTTCTGCATTTTCTATTTTTGTTTGTGATTATTAAATCTTGGTTTTTATGGTGTTTGTAGATATGCCCTTTTGAAACTTGGAAGAACATGTCATATAAACTAAAAAAACCTATGAAAGCTGATTTTATTTGCTAAAAATCCTTAAAATCTTATGTCGTATTATAAAGTTGATATTTTTTTATTTGTTTGAGAGTGAAATGTCCCATATTTATTGTGTCTTGGCAGAAAAGACAATTAATTTATAGAGTTAGTTAGGAGTTAGGACTAAGAAATTTTGTTCACATGTACTGTCAGTGCATATAATATACTTGTGCATATATTTTCATCTTTTGTGAAGAAATTTTACTACGTGTATATGATATATATAAATTTACACAAGTTCAAATTTCAGATTTTTTTTTCCTGTTTTGGATTCTCAGGTATTCTGTTTATTTTCTTTTTATCTATAATGAAAAAGAAACCATGATACAAAAGTTTATTGAGGATGTACGGCCTGGCAACTCCTGAAGGTAGATCAACATCGAAACAACACAATATTTGTTACAACTTACATAACTACTCTTCTCATATTTGTGTTAACGTATGAAAAATCTTACTAGATATAAAAATGTTTGCCGATTTTATTTTTTGCTTTTCTAAATTACTCCGTCTGTTTGTATTTGTAAATCTTCATTTTTTTTAAGTTTTGTTCTTTTCTAGAGGGTTCGATGAATTATTGGCCGTATATTTTCGGGTATTATCAGAAATATTGTACATCGATGAATTCTTGCTGGATTTTCGCAAAAAATATTTCATGTTTTTGTTGTTGTTTGCTATTTTTGTTTACGAAAAGTGTCTGTTGTTTTCGTTCTCATATAGTTTGATTTTTTTAAATTAGTGTAGGTTTATGTTGCGTTGTTTCTGTTTGCTATTTTGCTTTTCTTTTTTTTCGAGAAAAGATTTTGATATTTTTTATTTTATTCTATTGTATTTTAAATTTACTATTTCTTTCATTTTCTTCAGGGTTTGTCGAAACAAGGAGCAATTAAAAATGACGAAGCCATATCCATTCTCAGCGCGCTGTTTTTTGGTCTTGCATTCATCATGGTATTTTTTATTCTACACAAACATGAACCTTCTTTTTTGATTTTGTCTTTATGATTTCGATGTTTTTGTTTAAAGGATTACTATGGAGTTTTGTTGCTTTTTTTGTGAAATCATGAAAACAATATCCTGTTACATTCTTTAAGACATTCAAAAAAAAAAAATTGCACGTTAATTTGTTCAATTTTGTTGTTTTTAGTTTTCTCATGTCCTATATTAGCTTGGTACTGATACAGACATTTAATCTTAATTTACTTCAATTTGTTTGGCCTATAATATGTAAGGATAGTTAAAGGCATCAATGTAATATGTTTGAGTTCCCTTCTAATTCATGTTAATTTAGTTTATTAGCTTTCTAATAGTGTTGACATTACCCATTGTTTTACTATTGTCTATACCGGATGTGTTTTTTTTTTTTTTTCCAGTCTGTATGGATATAGTTACATCATCGAGGGCAAAGAGTTGAGGTTAGCATGAAGAACAACTACAAGAAGAAACGAAAGGGCTTAATCGGAGCATAAGTCTCATGCTAACGGAAGTTTTCCTATCCAAAACATTAATCTTATATTTTATGATCATTACGAAGAGCGGAACAATAGTTTGCTTCATGATTCTACATATTGGTGACTATTTGACTCGGAACATCTAGGAAAAGTCAGAGGTTGCTGATTATCAGAAGTTTCTTTCTTCTCGATTAAAAAAACAGAGGGAGAGGTGGAGTGAGAGTTTGGCTCTAGAAGTCCGATGATTTCGAGAGTGATTTTCCTTATAGATGGATCTGTGAAAACTGAGGTGTTTGAATTTTTTTATTTTGTATCAACCTGTTTTATTCTATAAATGAATTAAAGAATATTTTGATGTTTCTTAGTATGTCAAAAAATATTTTATGAACTTATGGTGTCATGTATTATTTAAATTAATTACAAGATTAATATACGTATATCATACATTAAATTTTAAACGTTCTTAATTCAATTCATATATCTATTTTTTCAGCAAGTAAAATAATTTTATTTTAACATAAATTTATTAAAAATTATGTATCTTATCTATAAAAACACGAACTTTTGACCTATAATTCCAGAGGTAACCTAATGCCATTTTAGTCATTTTCTACTTCAGTTAATTATCTATATTTTTCCTAATAATTATAATAACTCCCCAATAATACCTACCCACATCAACCATATAACAACATATATGTTTCAAGAAAAAGGAGTCATATTTGAAATATGTATTGTGTTTTAATGGAAAAATAAGGCAATGAATTATGTGCCTTGGTTGGAGATGGAAACCAGCAATTATTGGTTGTATTCCATTAATGTGTGTAGTTTGAGGAACCTCTTATTTCTATCCATCTACTACTTTATTATTTATTTATTTTTATAATTAAAAAATATAAATTTTGGCAAAACAAAATTTTGAGATAAATATAGGTCTTTTCGTGACTCTTTTAAGATCTACTACATGGTTTTGTACACTTTGTCACGGTATCCCCAGATATTAATTTTGAGGATGTTGAGAAACAATTGAGCAAGCGATGACATATTGTCCTTCGACAAACTATACAACCTCAGGTTTGACTACTCAATCGTGAAAATTGTTACTAATGCCTAATTGTATTGACCAAGTTCTCAGTAATTATTTATTCATCTTATTATGATGTTCTAATGTTGTGATTTGTTCTTATTTATTTAATTCAGTATATACAGTATATTAAGCTTTAAATAGTTATTTTCTTATGTTTGTAATGGTGTCCTGTGCAACGCACGGGCATTGTTACTAGTATATATATATATATATATATATATATATATATATATATATAAAAAGAAGGAATCACTATTCTTGTTACAAATAAATTTAGGCAGCAGATATATGCAAATCCATTTTTTTATTAGTTCAAAGCCACATAAAGCGGTTCAAGCCCATAAATTAATCTAATTTTATCACATCAAGACCAAAGAAGACGAATATGCCCTTATCAACAAATAATACCCAAATACAAACAAACTCTATTCTTTAATTTGTTCAAGACCAAAAAATCAAAAAAAAAAAAAAAAAACTCACGACTGCCGCGCCAGACCGTCGCGACGACTAGGGGTGGGCATTCGGGTCGGGTCGGGTTATTCGGGTTATTCGGGTCGGGTTATTCGGGTTTTTTGCAAAAAAAAAATTACCCGAACCCGACCCGAGATAACCGGGTACCCGGCAACCGGGTACCCGGTTATTTCGGGTCGGGTTCGGGTCGGGTTCGGGTTTTGCTATTTTCCTCTTTTTTTTTTTTTTTTTTCTTTTTTTTTTTAAGGTATAAATATATATATATAGAAATATACATATACATATACTGATATACATATATATTATATATATATATATATATATATATATATATATATATATATATATATATATATATATATATAGACAGATACATACACTGATATACATATATATATTTATATATATATATAGACATATACTGATATACATATATATATATATATATATATATATATATATATATATATATATACACACACACAGACACACAGACATATACATATATATACATACAAACATAGACATATATATAGTATGTATTACAGACATATATATATATATATATATATATATATATATATATATCTCTTTATATATATATAAAAAAAAAAAAAAAAAAAAAATTTTTTTAAACCGGGTACCCGATCGGGTACCCGGGTAGAATTTCTATTACCCGGACCCGACCCGGTTTGGGATAACCGGGTACCCGAACCCGGGAAAAACCCGGCTACGTAAAAAATTACCCGATCCGGTCGGGTAATACCCGACCGGGTCGGGTTATACCCGAATAACCCGACCCGAATGCCCACCCCTAGCGACGACCAACGACCCACCCACCGCACCACCACCAACAAGTCCTTTTTACTAAACTTTTTTTGTAAATTCAAAAACATTAATCGAACATCAATTCTTGATAAATATGCGTGGATGGACATTAATATATGCTTACTTCTTGTTGGGTTGCAATGCTTTAGCCGATTTTGGAAAAAAGATTGAGATGAAATTGAATTTTTTGTGTGTTTTCATTGGTTTCCCTAATCAGTTTACTCAGACCGATTTTGTACACGAAAATCGGAGTCATAATGCCGATTTTTGTTAGCCAAATCGGAGACACAACGTCGACTTTACAAGTCAAAATCGGTGTTGTAACGCCGATTTTTTTTTTTTTTAATGTTTTGTGTATTTTATTTGGTTTTGAATTTCATTAAGGGTAAATTAATATTTTTATGTTTTAGGTTTTGAACTAATAAAAAAATGGGCTTGCATATATAAATTTATATTTGACGAACAGGGTTGGCTAGATAGGCTCCACCATTTTACTTATCCAATTCCACTAATTTTTCTATAGTAAACAACTTCGGAAAGTGCAGCATAAATGGAAAAGAAGTTTCCAAATTTCAAGCCACGAGGCGTGTGTTTTGGAAGGGAGGGTAATGTAACAAATTAAACTGACTTTTGAAGATTGAATACGACGACGATCAATTAATAGAACCGCTTCAGTGTTATTTAATAAAACACGATTTTGAGTTGGTAGCTCCATTTTGATGACAATGCGATGGAGTCCCACGTCTCCTAATGATCGCGTTGCACCCGAGTCTTTCAATTATGGACGTTGGATCTTGCTCATAAAACGACAAACAACCGCAGTCTTCATTTTGTCGACTATCTAAGTAATTTAGTGTAGTGGTAAAGTATAGTAACTTTTCCTTCAAATTCCATTTATATTCAAACCCTAGTTCTTGAAAGGCAAAATAATTCCGATCTTTTAACTATCCTTGTCATGAATAAAATTATATTTGACGTACTTTAAGCTAATTCCTCAAAACATTAATCAAGGTTGTGTTTGCAAAAACTTATTTAAAAACTTTAGAAGTTATGTATTGTGAGTTAGGCGGTATTTGCAAAGCTTTTTGAAAGTGATTCTGAGCTTTTTTTGCTCATAATATAGTTTTAAGTGTTTGCAAAAACTTATTTAAAAGCAGAAGTTATGTATAGTGAGTTATGTGGTATTTGCAAAAGCTTTTTGAAAGTGATTATGAACTTTTTTTTGCTCATAATATAGTTTTAGGTGTTTACAAAATCAACTTTTGCTTTTGCTTTTGCTTCTCTTACAATAATCTGCTTTAAGCTATTTTTTTAAAAGCATCCATAAACCTGCATTTTCTATTTAAGTTCATTTTTCGAAATATTTGCAAACATCCCCAACTTTTAGAAATAAGCACTTAAAATCAACTTAACTCACAATCACTAACTTCTGCTTTTAAATAAGCTTTTGAAAACACCATCTTAAGTTGAATTTAAGTGCTTATTTCTAAAAGTTGGCTGTATTTGTAAATATATTAAAAAACAAACTTAAATAGAAAAACAAATCTATAGGTGTTTTTAAGAAGAGTTGTGCTATTTCCACCCTTAAATTTTCTCATTTCACCACCTTATTTTAAAAATATAAATAAATGGTATACAAAATATCATAAATACCCTTAATAATTTATATTTTTTTACATCACCATTTTAAAATTAATCCACCACCGTCCCAATATTTTGCATCTTCTACATATTTCATCTCCCCCAAATACTTATAACAAAAAGTCTATGTACAGTGTATGAGAGATTTCCATGTCTTTGCGTTGCCTTCTTTCACTCGAAAATCAACATAAACAACTTATTTCATAATTTTATACTATCAAAATCTTTGTTCAAATATTTAGGCTTTTAAATATCAATGTAACTTTTTTACTTTTCATCTTTTTTCAGTAATTATAACTTATACATGTAATTAATTTATGAATAAATTGCACTTTTAGGGTTGCATACTTTTCTTATAACGATCTCTATTGCAGCCATAGAAGAATGCTTTAATAAGACTTAATTCTTCACTTTATCTATTAAAATTGGTTTATAGGATTGGTTTTTTTTTTCTTCTTCTGGATTGAAACATGATAATTTATTTGATAGATTATCGGTCTACCTAAAGTGAGTTTCTCGTAAAGGTTTGTTGGGTTGAAGAAATTTGTTTTTTATGCACTAGGGTTTTAATAAAGCAGAAGAAGATGAAGATGGAGAAAGCCGAAGTGATGGTGGTGGATTAGAAATTATGTAAAATAAAAGAATATTAATTAAGGGTATTTAGGATATTTAATACATAATTATTTTAAATTTTTAAAATTGAGTGTGAAATGAGATGATTTGGTGGTGAAAACAGCACAACTCTTTTAAGAAAAATAGCTTAAAACAACTTATTTCAAGAAAAATAAAAACAAAATTTAATTTTACAAACATCTAAAAATAAATTATAAGCAAAAATAAATAAATTCATAAGCTGTTTCGAAAAGCTCTTGCAAACACCACCTAAATTCACGCGTGTGAATAAATAGAGAAAATGCTCTTTACGGTTTAAAAAGTGCTATTTACCGTTCAAAACAAAAAAGTGTTTATCTCTCTAAAACCCCTAAAATTTTCGAAAAAAATGGACGAACGCCCAAGTCGGGCGCCCGCCGCCTGAACAGACGCCCAAAGTGGGCGTCCGTTCAGGCGACCGGCGCCCGACTTGGGCGTGTAAACAGTTTTTGGACGCCCGGTTTGGGCTTTTCCCGGGCGAACCGGCGCCCGGTCCAGGCGTCGGTTCGGCCGGGAAAAGCCCAAACCGGGCGTTCGATTAATTTTTTTTTTTTTTTTTTTTTTTTCTGTTTTAAAATAAAATATTTTCTTTTCTGAATTAAAATAAGTTAGTAAATTTAATATAATTTATGTTTACAGGATGTCTAATTGGGCGAAAAAATTCGGACTGAAAAACGGAAAGGACCCCTAATAAAATATGTTGTTCAAAACCTTATTATTATTATTATTATTATTATTATTATTATTATTATTATTATTATTATTATTATTATTATTATTATTATTATTATTATTATTATTATTATTATTATTAGAACATAATATAATAATAATAATAACATACTAACATTCATTATAACATCATAACATAATAATAATAACATACAATGTCAATAGTAATACATTCATTCCAATAAAAAAAACAAAACTAAATCAAACACTATTTAGAATATCTCACGCTTCACGTCGACTCCGCAACGCCTTTGGTAGACTACTCTGACCTCCCATATATTGGAAAATGATTATGCTTCCCGTATACTACTCTGACCTCCCATCTATCGTCCGACCGTAGCTCTCCGACAATTTGAAAACCACAGTTTCTTTTTTCGCTACCAGTCCTTCTCGGGCGCGCGTTTGGGTTAGTTGATGGACATTCTCGTTTCTCCCCGTATAGGTCACAAGTCAGAAAAATCCTTTTTTTAGAACAACTTTTTTTTGGCATTTTCACAAAAAGACCTCTTGCAACGAACCTCGCCCAAACCACTACCTCATCCTTCGAGTCAAACAACTGAGTTGTTGTAAAATAATCGGTATGATCAACTTCAATTGTAGACGTATCGTCCTGAAAAAAACGTAAAAAAATTGATAAAAAAAAAAAAAAAAAAAAAGTTTCAAAGCCAAAAGCCCAACTCGGGCGCCCGAAGGTGCAGTGCACGCCCATGTTGGGCGTGCAAGAGCCAACTGCACGCCCAACATGGGCGTGCACTGCACCTTCGGGCGCCCGAGTTGGGCTTTTAAACATTTAGCCCATTTTTTTCGATCGAAAAGACGGAATTTTTACCTCGTTGTGTCCGCTATCCAGATCTTCATCCGATGAACTCATTTATGTTCGTATATCACACCAATAAGTATGATTTGTGATGAAATCGTCTTGAGAGCGAATTTTTTTAGAGAGAGAAAGAGAGAGAGTCTTTGAACGGTAAATAGCAATTTTCAAACGGTAAAAAGCAAATCCCATAAATAGTGAAACTGTGAAAGGGGTCTCTACTTTTGCTTATTAAAAGAGTACGGCTCTAGCCCAAATAAATCACAGAGTCCAAAATCCAAACACGCCTTTAAATCACAGTCTCTACGCCCTTAAATAGGGTTTAAGAACACACAGAAAAGAGAACCAAAAAAAAAGAAAAAAATAATCAATCAACACAAACACAAAATTCCTCTGGTGAACTCCTTGCGAAGATGGCGAACTTAACCTTAACCGGGATCCTCGAGAAGGTAAACAACAATCGCCACTCCTTAATTTTGCTTTTTTTTTTTTTCTTCTACTCTGTAATCGAATGGCATTCAATCGGATTTTTTTTTTTGCTATGAAATTACCAGATGACGGGAAAGGACAAAGATTACAGATACATGGCCACCTCCGATTTGCTAAATGAATTGAACAAAGAGGGATTCAAAATTGATATTGATCTCGAAGCCAAATTGTCCAACATTGTCATTCAACAGCTTGACGATGCTGCAGGCGATGTTTCTGGACTTGCTGTCAAGTGGTCTGCTCCTTGATTCCATTGTTTACTCCAATACTTTTTTTTTATCTTTCTTCTTTTCTTCGTAAAATTACCGGGTTTTTTTGATATTCGAGGCCCTTATTTTTGTGAAATTACTGGGTTATTCTTGCTGCTTAGTGGTTGCTTTCTTGCTTTGTCTTCGGAGTATCGGAATACAATGACAATCTCTTGACAATATCACCCTTAACTGACAATCAATAAAAATATTTTTTTATGTTTTAAGTTGATAGTTGCCCCGGTATATCACTACTGTGTTCTAATTATATATTGTTTTGCTTTGACGTAATCTAGTCTCGCTCCATTGGTGAAGAAAGTTCGTGAGCAGCAGGTTCTTGAAATGACTAACAAGCTTTGTGATAAGTTGCTTAACGGGAAAGAGCAGAACCGGGACATTGCGAGCATTGCTCTGAAGACAATTGTTGCTGAAGTTCCTACCTCTTCTGTTGCACAGTCTGTTCTTGTATCTATTTCACCGAAGTTGATACGAGGAATAACGACACAGGTGAGTCCAGTATGTTTTTATATTTTTTACTTCTAGTCGATTAGTTAAATGCCTTGTAACGTTTGTAAATCGAATCCCGTCATTTTGAACTGTGGGTACGTTTAGTAAAACCAGTAACTTGATGGCCATATATCGAGTGTACCTTTTGTCCTCATTAGGTAGTTACAGGTGATATTCGTTTAATAATCGAAGAAAGCTAAGTTACTTTAATAACTGGTATCTTCAGTTTATTTTCCCTCCTGAATCCTGAAACTAATGATAACACAATGCCTGGTTTCTGTAATATTCCATCATGAGTTACGATACCTATTTTTACCAACTGAATATGAATGGTCTTTTTGATTTTTATGTTTCTGATGAATACTTATATCATTCTTTGGTAAGGTTATTTGCTTGGTTGTGAAATTGTCCTGTTCAACTCGTGTTTTCATCAGATGCATTTGGTGAGCTTATATTTGAAGTCCATAGGGTCGAAGAATTGAGTTCATCACTAGTGTTGGTGAATATATTTGTTTCTCGAGCTCATGATTTGCCTGTAGTTTGTCTTCTATGAAGTATTCATTTAAAGTGTATCTTGAGTGACTGTTGAACAATGAGATCTCAACAAGAGACTATATCAGTTTTGGGGCATTAGCTACATGATTAATCCTATTCGGTTCAGGACAGCATCAATAGAAAATCTTGTTTGTTTTAATTGACGTCGGAAAATGGATCGAACATTACATAATCTGGCTTCTAAGTTGGAACTAGGGGTTATAGTTTTAGCATTTGTGAATTCGAATGCAATATATTAATTTTGGAAAGGGGATTGCCTTTATATTGCTGATTGCAGCTCATTAGACAGAATCATGTTAAGATTTTTCTTTTCAATTCTTAGGAAGCTTCATTATGAAAGCTTTTGTGCTCTTCCATCTGTCTCTTATTCGTCACGATGCATTAAATTTCAATAGCTTTATCGTTTTTGGTGTTAATATATTGATTAATTCTTATTTTTCATGTCCTTGCGCAGCAGTTTATATATATATATATATATATATATATATATATATATATATATATATATATATATATATATATATATATATATATATATATATATATATATATATATATCACAATCTGTTTTTTTTGTCTCCTTGTATTGTCAAACTCATATTTTGTTTTACATTACCTAGGGAATGAGCACGGAAATCAAATGTGAATCTCTTGATATTCTTTGTGATGTTCTGCACAAATATGGTAACCTACTGGTATCAGATCATGAGGTATTATTAGGTGCATTGTTGCCCCAGTTGAGTATTAATCAAGCAAGTGTCAGAAAGAGGGCCGTTTCATGTATTGGTATGACTAACTGAATCAAAAAATTCTGGAGACTGTCTTGCCTTTCTTCTTTGTGTTAATTGACCTGATGAATCCTATGAGATGGCTTAATTTAGAATTTCTGCTGCAGCATCTCTCGCGTCGAGTTTGTCAGATGATTTGCTGGCAAAGGCTACCATTGAAGTTGTTCGGCTTTTAAGAAATCCTGCGATAAAATCTGAAATTACACGAACAAACATTCAGATGATAGGGGCTTTAAGGTAATTTTTCGAGTTAGGTTTCTTTAAAGAATGCTACATGTGTCTATATTTACTTTGCTGGTTCAAGAATTTTTACCGTGTATTCTGCTAGATTATATGTGTATATGATGTCATTTTTGGTTTCTATACATTAAATGCTTTTGTAATTTGGGATTTCCAGACTCTTATTAATTACACCCACTCATGCTTAAGGATTGATTATTATTTGTCTGCAGTATATCCATTAGGATTGTTTTGCTGACTTAGTTTACTTAATATTGCGGGTTTCTAATGTTTTGAATTCTTGACAATATGTAATCCTATGTAAGTTTGAGAGAGGTAATTACCCAATCACTTACGTTTTCACTTCAAGTACTGTTATAACTCAGAAGTCCATGGACCCAGTCGATCTCTATAATAAACTAGTGCTGAAGTAATCTGTCAAATATGCCTGGATAATGGATACTCGAGTCTAATTGCTCACGACTTTAGCTTGACAAATTCAAAAAGTTTAGAGGATGTCTGTACGTTAGATTAGTGGGCTTGAGTGACCCTACCAATGTGTTTTGTAAGCTGGGACCACCAACCAAATGCACCAAGGAAGTTGAAACAGATTAAAAAAAATCCCAGCTAGTTTAAAAGGATTTTTTGCTGTTGTCAACTAGGATCCCTGTATATGCTTGCCCAAGACCTGCAATATATTTTTAACATGGGACCTTTTGCTATATGTTATCCATCAAAGAGAATTTTCTAAGAAATGACCTGTTGATTTTTGTTTTTTAAGCCGTGCTGTTGGCTACCGCTTTGGTCCGCACCTTGGAGATGCAGTTCCAATTCTAATCAACTACTGTAAGAATGCTTCTGAGAATGATGAAGAGCTTCGTGAGTATAGCTTGCAGGTAAATTTATTTCTCTGTTATTTTTTTCTAAATCAGTTTGGATATGATCATTGTATTGCTGCCTTGGTTTTGGATTCAACTTTTATTTTATTTGATTCTTGGATTTTATTCCTCAGGGTTTATAGTTTATATATTTTCTGTTTCAGGCCTTAGAAAGCTTTTTGCTGAGGTGTCCCAGGGATATTTCTCCCCACTGCAACCAAATTTTACATCTCACTTTGGAATTTCTTAGCCATGATCCGAATTTCACTGATAACATGGAGGAAGACACGGATGATGAGAGTTATGCAGAAGAGGAAGATGAGTATGTTGTGAACTCATCATTTATTTGTTAATGGGGTTTTATACTGGGGAATTTTTTGGTAACATATTATTGTTTGGCTGTAGTGAGAGCGCTAACGAGTACACAGATGATGAAGATGTCAGTTGGAAAGTTCGGAGAGCTGCTGCCAAATGCTTAGCCGCATTAATTGTTTCTCGGTCTGAGATGCTCTCCAGGCTATATGAAGAGGTATACCATGATAATTTTTTAATATTACCAATTCTTGACATCTCTGGTTTCTTATCCCTTTGCATTTTATTGTTTTCGAATAATATGGATGATATACTAATTTTAGTGCCATCAAGGACCAATAAAATCCTCCATATAGTTTGCTTAAAAAAATAGGGCTTTTAAAAAACACCTGTTAGAAGATATTTAGGGTACGAATTTGTCTTTCTTTAGTAGTTTGTTTGTGACTATCTTTGGAAATAATTATTCAATCGTTTTGACTCTTTTACCTCTCTATATAAGAGAGTGCGTTCATTGAATAATATAGCAACGATATAGGTGGGGGAATATATCTGCATTAACTATAAAATGTTGTTAATGCAGCAGCAATTAGAAAGACAACTTTTTTACAATATATATGTTTTATGATATGAATGATTAACAAATTTTAGTGGCAAGAAGGAATATATTATAAAGCAACGTATAGGTTTCTTAACTAAAAGTTCATTTACTTATACTAGACTTTCATTCTCGAATATTGAACTTAGTTATTGAATGCTAGATTTCAGAGCTTCTTTGTTTATTTCTGTTTTGGAACTAGTTATTGATAATTTCTGAGACATGGAACGTGATTGAGAAGGAGTTGTTTTACGAAAATAATTACCTTTTGTTCTTTATTAAGTTTTTCTTTTGTTTTAAGCTAAATAGAGTAAGCTGACTAGGCAAAGGATAAAATCTTTCTCTTTCAGGCTTGCCCAAAGTTGATTGATAGGTTTAAAGAAAGGGAAGAGAACGTCAAGGTATGAAGGAACAAATCAACTGGTCCTTATATAATTGTAAGATTTCTCCTCGATTTATTAACTGACTTGATGTCCTGCAGATGGACGTCTTCAATACATTTGTTGAGCTACTCAGACAAACAGGAAATGTTACAAAAGGCCAGACTGATTTTGATGAATCAAGGCTAGTTTTTATTCTCCCAGCCTGATTTTTGAGATATGCTTGTAGCTATTATCTATTATTCTTATGGTGTTCTAAGCTTTGAATTTGAGGAATGCTGTTGTGGAGCCCATGTCATAAAATTAAATAATTTTACAATATGTACTTGATAGGTTTCTGCAAACCATTATTTCTTTTAGGAATAGTCACTCTTGAAACTCATACTACATAATCCCTTCTTGTGTTGTGCACTTTGGTATGTAAATATGGCAGTTTCTAGGCGAAAAATGACCATGAATGCATCATTATTAAATGAAAGAGCTGATCGAGAAGCATTTAAGTTATTTGGAATTACTTAAAACTGGGCTGTTGTCTTTTGATAACAAGGCTCTAGACAGTTAATATGTTGTTGCGTGTCACCTTTTCTGTCAACCGACATTTCTTGATTAATCTGATGAGTCAACTTGAAAAGTTAGGCCCAAAAAAATGATGTATTGGGCTAGCATAACCTTCTGTAAACTCTGTATGGGTCGTACTTAATCTAGTTATATGAATATTACTTGCACAGTATTGCCAAGATTTGTAAATTTTCTGTTTTATCTTATTTTTTTATCATGTAACTTGTGCAGTCCCAGATACCTATTGAAGCAAGAGGTTCCAAAGATTATTCGTGCTGTAAATAAGCAGCTACGTGAAAAATCTATCAAGACAAAGGTAGAAAGTTGTTATAAATATGCTGTTATGTTAACTTCCGAGCTTCCAATTTATTGTTTTATTCATGTCTTACAGGTTGGGGCCTTCTCAGTTTTGAAAGAGCTGGTAATTGTTTTGCCTGATTGCCTTGCGGACCACATTGGATCTCTTACTCCTGGAATCGAGAAAGCACTTTGTGTATGTTCTGCTCTATTACTCTTTCCCATGTCATTTTTGTTATTGTCCATGTTCTTAGAAGTATTATATTTTTCAATTTACCTCTATACAGGACAAATCGTCTACCTCAAATTTAAAGATTGAGGCGCTTGTTTTTACGAGATTAGTGTTAGTCTCACATGCTCCTTCTGTTTTCCATCCCTACATCAAGGTATTGGCTAGTCATTTTTTTTTCCTATTTATATAGGTTATCCACTTTTTGCAAGTCTGTATGTTCTGGAAATTTTTGTAGAGGACATGTCATTAGTCATTACTAAATTAACTTCTTTCCTTGTTCAATCTGTTATCCTGGGAAGATCAGTGTTAGAAGGATTCCCCATAGGTTTATTGATTGTAAACATTTGACCATTTAGGGTGTTCACATTTGTATATCTTGTTTGTTAATAGACACGTGAGAGGATTTTGCTGCACTCTACTGTAAGGTAGACTATTTCTTGTAACTAATAGACCTGGTGGAGTAGTTTCCAGGACCCGTGGTGTTTTAATTTCATAGAAAGTTTATTCAATCTGCAAATGGAGAATACTGCTATCAAGAAATGAGATAACAGGCAAAAGATTAATAATTAGCTTAGTTCCAGGTCAATCAAGCTTGAGAATTATGTATAACTGCTATTGAATATTTGCTCGTGTGCCGAGAAGTTTCTTAATTCAAAATTTGTTACAAAATCTACAGTTATTGTCATCAGGGTACACTGGTAGACTGTAGTGCGCAAAAGCTTTTTCTAGTTTGCTTGAATTTTAGGATTGCATTGTATTTCCTGTCCAATCCAAGATGGTGGGCTCATAATTCTTTCCCAGAAGCTAGTCAATGCTGTTATTCAGTTCAATGAACATTCGTATAAACACGCACTAGAATACTTCAAAAATATTCATGCTCATAGACCAATGATTGGAAGAAGGAAAAGTATTACTTAATCTTTGTCTGATGCATTTGATTGTGAGTTAGATTATCTGTTGATTATGGATTAGTTGCTAGTGATTGTCTACTGTCCTACAACATTCAGCTTTTATAAATCTTGTACAAATGAAGGTCCATCATTAAAACACATTTGCTAATCCATGTCAAAAGATTCTCTTGGTTCTTTACTGATGGTTACTCCTGTTTATCTTAGGCGATTTCAGCCCCAGTTATATCTTCTGTCGGTGAAAGGTATTACAAAGTTACTGCAGAGGCATTAAGAGTCTGTGGAGAACTTGTTCGTGTTGTTCGACCAAATATTGAGGTCTGCTGCCATATGTCTAAATTTTATATGGTTTCTAGTATTGTGAGTCCCCTTTGTGCAAAGTTAAATACGATTTTGTTGTCCAGGATCATGGTTTTGACTTCAAACCCTATGTCCGTCCTATATACAAAGCCATCATGTCACGCTTGACAAACCAAGATCAAGATCAGGTTAGCAAATTGTTTGTGTTGAAATCTTGTTCTCTTTTTACTTTCATGCCTTACTGATCTTCACACTCGCAGGAAGTGAAAGAATGCGCCATTTCTTGTATGGGGCTTGTGGTTTCTACATTTGGTGATCATCTTGTGGGGGAACTACCTGCATGCCTTCCTGTGCTTGTGGATCGAATGGGGAATGAGATAACTCGTCTTACAGCTGTGAAGGTTTGTAAAGTTTTTTTTCCTTGGGAGTTTTCTTCTTAGTTCATTCGTGGTTCTTGTTTCACATTTTGCAATGTCAAAAAACAAATAAATGCTGGAATTTCTGCTTTTATCTCCAGCACACACGTTTGTTAAAAGGACGCAGTTGTTAAAAGGATGATGTTAGTGTTATTAAGCATTGATCATAAAGACCCCACATGAAGAGTATGATGAATTTATTCGTGATGACCAAATTCTTTGTAGTGTTGATGATCAAGTTGAATTTATTTGTTTTCTGTTCTTCTTAGCCTGCGTTTATCAGGGCTTCAGAGAGATAGAGTATCAACTAATTTCAGTTAATTAAATGATTGAAGAAATGATTAAGGCTATCTGTTGTTTGGAGCACTAGAAGTAGCTTGCATATGGTCATAATTTCTTTGTAACTTAATCTTATGAGGGACTTGTGAGATAAGATCAAAACTTGTATTTAGAACAAATTTTATGCAGCTCTAACTCTTATATCAGGAATCCATTTTCTTGAGTTTGTTTGTGTACTATTCCTGATGGAAAAATAAGGACATATATGTATCTTGTAGTTTCATAAAACAGTTCAATTATTTACAGTCTGATGTTCAAGCTTTTAACTATTGCTTCTTCCAGGCTTTTGCTGTTATTGCCGCTTCTCCCCTGCACCTCGATCTATCTTGCATTTTAGAACATGTAATTTCGGAGCTGACTGCATTCCTGCGTAAGGTATGACTTGCTGTCCTCCCTACATCCTTTGCATAATTTTTGATACCCTGATGACTTGATATAATCTACTGAACTGCTTTCACCTTTTTCTCGATAATAGGCCAATCGAGCATTAAGACAGGCTACTCTAGGGACGCTAAACACACTAATTGTTGGCTATGGTGATAAAATTGGTCCAGCTGCTTACGAAGTCATTGTTGTTGAACTTTCAACTCTGATAAGGTTAAATGAAACTACGGCAGACGTATAATTTTGCATTGAAATTGATAAATATATGTGATCTCTTGGGCTATTTTTTAATACTAATTATTCGTACTGCTTTTCAGTGACTCGGACTTGCATATGGCTGCTCTAGCTCTGGAATTATGCTGTACATTAATGGCTGATAAAAGATCTGGTCCAAATGTTGGTTTGACTGTCAGAAACAAAGTTTTGCCCCAAGCACTGACTCTAATTGGAAGCTCACTGCTTCAGGGGCAAGCTCTTCTGGTACTATAATTATGATTAATTGATTAATAATAGATGCTATAGAGATGGTTCGCTTTAATATAACCTCATCTTCGGAAATCACAGGCACTGCAGAACTTCTTTGGTGCCCTGGTTTATTCAGCAAACACGAGCTTTGACGTCCTGCTGGACTCACTGCTTTCAACTGCAAAACCATCAGCCCAGTCCGGTGCTGTTGCGAAACAAGCTTTATTCTCCATTGCGCAATGTGTGGCTGTCCTCTGCCTTGCTGCAGGCGATAAAAAGTGTTCCTCTACCGTAGCTATGCTTACAGATATCCTGAAAGCTGATAGCAGCACCAATTCGGTATGCCATCAACTGATGTCTGTGGATGCCTTACTTGGCTTCGATATTTAATTGCTACTACACATATACATTCCTACTTGTCCCTTGTTGACCAGGAATAAATTATATTGGCATTCAAGCAAATACTTGCAGTTATTATGATTCAGAAATGTTTTTGGCTTCTTGAATGCCACTTTGAATCACTAATCAATAATCATCTATTCTTGTAGTAATTGTGGAAATGATGTTAGACGCTTTAATCTTTATCTTGCGCATTTTGTAAATCGGGTCAACCAGTTCTGTTTTATTACCTCCATTGTTCTTATATTATTCATTTTCTTTCCCATAGGCCAAGCAACATCTTTCCCTGCTGTGCTTGGGGGAGATCGGCAGGAGAAAAGATCTGAGCTCTCATGACCATATCGAGAATATTGTTATCGACTCCTTCCAATCACCTTTCGAAGAAATAAAATCTGCTGCATCATATGCACTAGGAAATATTGCTGTTGGCAATTTACCAAAGTATTTGCCATTTATCTTGGACAAAATTGATAATCAGCAGAAGAAGCAATACCTGTTGCTTCATTCCCTGAAGGAGGTGCGTTCCTTGTACAGTTACGCGTTTTAGAGAATTATGTTTGATCAGCATTGCCTGATAACTCGACCTTACTTTCTGGATACTCACTCTTCTTACAGGTCATCGTAAGACAATCTGTTGAGAAAGCAGAATTTGACAACTCTAGTGTCGAAAAGATCACTAGTTTGCTCTTTAATCACTGTGAAAGTGAGGAGGAAGGAGTTCGCAATGTGGTGGCCGAGTGTTTAGGAAAAATTGCCCTTATTGAACCTGGAAAACTTGTTCCTGCACTCAAGGTATCTTTTTAGAATGTGATATGTGCAGTTTTTATTTGAACATGTTATGTTTATTTTTACGGACAGGATTAAATGTTTTAACACAATTGTAGGAGAGGATATCAAATCCTGCAGCATTCACCCGAGCAACAGTTGTAATTGCAGTGAAATATTCTATTGTTGAGCGGCAAGAGAAAATAGATGAGATTTTGTACCCCGAGATTTCATCTTTCTTGATGCTTATCAGGGATCATGATCGGGTAATAATTTCCTAATTGCTTTTAAGAATCAATTCAGTTTAAGCAACATCTTAATAAAATAAAAGTAAAATAGTGTTGCATGTCTATTTTTTGTTTGCTTGACATTAAATTCAGTTAACATGGTTTATTGGTTTATGAGCAGCATGTGAGGCGTGCCTCCGTATTGGCCTTGAGTACTGCAGCTCATAACAAGCCTATCCTGATAAAGGGCCTGCTTCCAGAACTATTGCCACTTCTCTACGACCAAACAGTTATAAAGGTAACTATCTTCTCGGTTTAGCATACATATCAATTAATTACGAAACTAAGAAAGTTCCTGCTTTAGTACGATGCTAACCGAAAGTCTCCTTTACTAACTTAAACCCGTTTGTCAATTTTCTCTTTGCAGAAAGAATTGATCAGGACAGTGGATTTAGGTCCGTTCAAGCACACAGTAGACGACGGGCTTGAATTGAGGAAAGCCGCTTTCGAATGCGTCGACACTTTGTTGGACAGCTGTCTTGATCAAGTGAACCCATCGTCTTTTATTGTTCCATTCCTTTTATCTGGTTTAGATGGTGAGTCGATCTGAGGCGCATTAGTTTCTTACCATCTTTCACCATCTATAATAATTTCTGGAAATTTCGTAAAGAGTTTTATTGCTGGACGGTCACTTAGATTTTCTTAAATTCCAGATCACTATGATGTTAAAATGCCATGTCATCTTATCCTTTCGAAGTTATCCGACAAGTGTCCATCCGCTGTGTTGGCAGGTATTTCCTTGTCATTAATCTTATTATTGCAGATAATCCTAGTATTTCGACCGAACTTAACATTATACGTAGATATTAATGCAATTTTCATCAAATATTTGCACTTCCAGTATTGGATTCTTTGGTGGACCCTCTCCAGAAAACCATCAATTTTAGGCCCAAGCAAGATGCAGTCAAGCAAGAAATTGACCGTAACGAAGACATGATCCGGAGTGCCCTCCGTGCAATTGCATCCTTGAATCGTATAAGGTATGTATAATAAGGTTTTAGATGAATATATATATTCTGTTGGGAATTTTGAAATAAAATATTATAACTTTCGTTTCTTTCTCTTTCTACTCGGCATTTGCAGTGGAGGAGATTGTAGTCACAAGTTCAAGAATCTCATGAGTGAAATTGCGAAATCCCACACACTATCGGAGAAATACTCTTCTATCAGAAACGAGTGAGAGTTGTTTTGATGTTCTGGAAACTTTTTAAACATGTTTTTGATATTTATAAATGGGACCGGAAATGTTTTTATAGTGATGGGGAAAAAGGGGTTAAATGGGAGTAATATACCGAACCGAATGCCGTGCCGGACTAGTGAGTGGAACCGAACCAACTTGTACAGCATCGTCATAGCCTTTTTCCAGATGCTCTGTTTTCGATTCCATTGGCTTATGCTATGTTGTAAATTTGGAGAAGATGCGATTTTTAATTGAATTCCATTAATGTTATTGGTTATTTCAAGGTTACTTGTCCTGTAGATGCATTGTAATTCTATCTATGTTCTTCTATGTTTTTAAAAAAGAAAATTTATTTTCGGAAAAACGACACTTTTCTGAATGATTAAATTCAAGGTCAAATTACGGCCACTCTGAGTTATGGTTAAATTATAAAAAAAATCCCTCCTATTTAGGTAATTACAGTCACCCCTCAACTATTACGAAAAGATCCATCCAGAGGTAAATTTGGGGATGTTAAGTCGGTAAAACTGAACCGAAATTTCGGTACGCCAATGTTTCATACCGCTTACTGGACTAAAGATACGATTTGGTTTGGTAAATAATTGAATTACATAAATTTTATGTAAAAATATTTAAAAGAAGGGGTGTCTGTAATCACCCAAACAAGAGTGGGTTTTTTTTTCCCGTAATTTAGCCATACCTCAGGGGTGACTGTAATTTGCCCTTAAATTCAACTAATAGACGACGGTATCCTATCCCTGTTGGTAATTGGTACCCTGAAAACCATCTTCGTGAAAGATATGTTACAACATCTCCTTAGGTTAAATGACTATGAACTTGTAAGAGTTAGAGATTGTAACTCATACTTGGTTTATGTCTATATAATGAGAAAAACTCCCTTCCCATCTAATCTTCGTAATTATTTTTAGGGCTGGACATAGGTCGGCTTTATTGGCCAGCCGAACCACTTTCAACCCGCTTTTATCGGCTGATAATTTAGTTGTCGGTTCGGTAATTTTAACCGACCCATATATAAATGGGTCGGTCAGTGGTTTTTAGTTTACTGAAAAGTCGTTTGGTCGATAAAAATTTATTGCGAATATTTAATTGTAATTCTTATTTTGTTAACGTTGAAATAATATCTAAAAGAAGTCAAAAAAAAAAATAATCCCATGGAGTGTTGTTTCAAGCCTTTCAAGAGCGAGAAGATGGAGCAAACGACGACGAAGCTGATTCGACGATTCTTCATCGCAGTTTCTCTTTTATTCTTCTTCTTTCCTAAACCCATGTATTTTTACTATTCTCATTGTTTTTCTTCAAACAACATATATCAGTAGGTAGGTAACTCTTAATTAATTACACATCCTTTAGATTAGACTTTTGTGTAATTTATTGCAATAAAATAAAATGCGTTTGATATATCATTTAATTGAGACTATGCAGAAAAAGAAACAAAGTTGGAGGTTCTACTTTCTAGTACCATCAGTGCAAATCACATGCACAAACTAGGGTTTGAATAAATTTTAATTATTTGGTATATATAGTCAAATTAAAAAAAAAAGAAAAAAAAAAAAAGTAGTTACGTGCATGCACTGTTACAATAAGCTAACCTAGCTAAACTTGTCGGCTAAGCTATCATCATCAATTCATCATCTCCCCCCCCACGATTGAAGGATGTATGTAATAAAGCAGCTTCTTCTCTAAACAGCAATAAATTAAATAAATTAAATAAAATAAAAATGGTATATATATATATGGGTAAATTACAAACACCCCCCTGAGGTATGGTCAAATTACAAAACCCCCCCTCTTGTTTGGATAATTACATCTACCCCCTCAACTATGATTTTTTCTTAGACCTCCACCTTTATGGTGCCAAATTCAACATAATCATCTAGATTCCATGAAATGTGCTCTAGTTTGTACTCTTTTCGTGTAAAAAATACAGTTTCCGATACACCACAAACTGATATATACAAGCTCAAAATCACATATTATGGTCATCTTGCTTCATAATGTAGAGTTTGAATGGGATAAAACGGGTACAAAAGTGATAATATTACATATAATCTCGAAGATTCCACTAAATTTGATGAGTTGAGGGGGTGGTTGTAATTATCCAAACAAGAGGGGTGTTTTTGTAATTTGGCCGTACCTCAGGGGGTGTTTGTAATTTACCCATATATATATATATATATATATATATATATATATATATATATATATATATATATATATATATATATATATATATATATATATATAAATTTGCATGGAGATATATGGAGATTGGAGGGTCCATTAATTTGTGCACTTGTTTTATCCAACACAATCAACACCATTCATCCCACTCGTGTTTTTTTCTTACTATGGGGATTGGGGGGGCCTCTTTCATTCCGACATGTTTCAGACATGTCCCTCTTTTTTAGCTTTTCTAATTGAGTTTCGTCGATTCTGATCCGAAAATTTTCAATTTTGGAATGGAGTTATTTTTACTCCAATTTCAATTTTTTTTCGAAAGTGCTAATTCCGATCAGATCCGTTTGGTTACACTCCTCTTGAGCTTAAATAATGGATGGCTTTTCAGTCTTTATATTTTTCTCTGAGTGAAAAATACATTTTTGGTCTTCATTATTCACAGATGACATATTTAGTCCCTCGTGTTTCAACACTTTTGGTCATTTCTGTCAATTTTCTGTTAGTACTAACGGAATCAATCTTAACTGACGGCCTAACGTTAAATTGACGAAAATAACCAAAAGTGTTAAATTGGTAAAACAATCGAGGTAATCTTCATAAACGAAAATTATATTTTTCCCTTTTTCTCGACTAGACAACTTTTGGGCCGTTGTCACTTTGTATGAAAATATTACATAGAGGTTGGGTGTCAGCCTAAGAGAATGGGGGGCGGGGGGCCTAGATTGAAAAAAAAAAGAAAAAGAAAATGAAAATTAAAGGAGAAAAATAATGGATGACTCTGTTTGTAAAAGAGAGTTTCTTCTTCTTCTTCTATTGCCTTTTGTTCAGTAGCTCTGCTTTTCATTATGTTCTGTGATTGATTATGCATCAACTCTCACAGTAGCTGCACTACCGGTCACTACTATATATGTATATGTATATATTACAGAAAAGCCCAAATTGTTTGGGTAATTACAACCAGCCCTCAACTATTAATCATCTTTTACGTCCACCATTATGGTGTCAAATTCAACAGAATTTTCTAGATTCCGTTGAGTATTCTTTAGTTTGTTCTCGTTTTGTGCAAAAATGCAGTTTCTAATGCACCACAATCTGATATTACATTTACAAGGCAAGAGACACATCTTATAATGATCATCTTGTTTGTTTCAGAATGCAGAGCTCAAATGTGGTGAAACGGGTACAAACTGGAGAATATTCCACATAACGTAGAAGATTCCACTAAACTTGACACCACAAAGGTCTACGTGCAAGAAAATTCGTAGTTGAGGAGTAGTTGTAATTACGCAAACAAGAGAATTTTTTTTTGTAATTTAACCTTGTCTCAGGACCGGTCGTAGTTTAATATATATATATATATATATATATATATATATATATATATATATATATATATAAAAGCTACATAAAAAGTTAAGGCACTATCTACATATCTACTGGCTATAGTCATATAGTAGTACTGCTTGCACATGTTCTGTGGTAAAGCTATTATTATTGACTTTGATGCAGTACTAATAAGAATAATTAAATACAATGGATCTTCATACATCAAGGACCAAAAAAAAAAGGGAATTAAATAAGTAGATTATAATAGCAAATTAATTAATCACATCCATTTAATTTTATGTACATTCATATAAAACACCATATTTAATTAATTATCCCTACATCATTTCCCTCCTTTTTTTTTCTCAAAACAAAAGAAAACATTAATCATACAATGTCACCACCGTCGACTTTTCCCGGTGGTGGTGCCGCCGCCGCCGGGGATCGATTATTATTTCTCGAACACCACCTCGCCCAAAACAAATAATTGAAGAAGTTGACGAAGCTCAAAACCGCCAAGAGCCAATAAAACAAATCCAACCTATCTTTATTCAAATCATTATCCCCCAACCACCCTCGACCACCGGACGACGACGACGTAACCTTATTCACGAGCGAAACGAGAACCGAGCTAAAAAAGAATCCGAACGAGTACGAGCAATAAGTAATCGCCGTCAGAAACGACTGCATGCCCTTCAAATCTTGCTTGTAGAAAAACTCGATCAATCCGACCGCAGTGAACATCTCTGACACCCCGAATATCAAGAATTGAGGCGTGATCCAAAATATCGAAACTATCTCGCCCGAGTCCAAATACGCGTCCCGTCTCTTTTTCTCCATAATGGCTGCGGACACCATGGAGAAAGTGGCGAGGAAAAGGCCGGCGCCTATGCGGTGGAGAGGGGCGATCCCAGAAGTATGGCCGGTGAATTTACGGGCGAAGGGGACGAAGAAAGTGTCGTAGAGCGGTACGATGAATATGAGCATGATGTAAGGGATTGATTGGAGGGAGGCTGGTGGTATGTGGAAGTTTTTGGTTAAGTGTGTGTTCATTGAGCTGCCTTGTTGGACTGAGAATGTTTGGAGTTGTGCTAATATTGTGTTGAATATTATTGTGCATGCAAATATTGGGATTATTGAGATTAGGGTTTTGACTTGTTCCACTTGGTTTGGTGTGCACAATCTCCATGGGCTTTGCCTTTTGTTTCTTCCATTTTCTTGAATTGGATCAATCTTGATGCAAGCCTTGTTCAAGAATCTGAAATTTAAAAAAAAAAATTGTGTTGATTATGTATGCAAAAATAAATTATTAGAACATAAATGTGTTTTTTAGGGTAATTTAGGGGAAAAAAAACCCTGAACTTAGACCAAATTACGAAAAAGACCCAATTATTAAAATCCCTCCGACGTTTGTTTTCGTCTTACCCCCTACTGTGTGATTTTTCACTGAATCTTTTTGAGTCTAGAGAATATTTTCCTAAAAATACCAATTATACCCCTGCAGACGTAGAATTTCTTTTATGTTACTTTTTAAAGGTAAAACAAATACTCTCAAAGGGGTAATGGTGATACTAAAAAGCTGTGAGTGTATCATTGTAAGAAAAATAAATATTCCGTTTAAAGGCCCCTAGAAGTTAATTTTTTCTCTCAAAAACAACATAAAAAAATGGCACGTCCGCAAGGGTAAAATCGATATTTTTTGGGGAATATTCCCTGTGGTACAAAATATTTTGGTGAAAAATCACATCGTAAGAGGGTTTTGTAATATTGGAACAAACGTTGGAGGGATTTTGGTAATTACGAATAGCTGAGGGTGTTTTTTGTAATTTACCCTAAGTTGGGGTGCTATTTGCAATTTACCATTTTTTTTTTAATTACCTGAATCTTTGAGAGAGTTGAGGATTGACAAAATTGTCAGAAATGGGGTTGTCTGTATTAGCATGCAGTTGCTGCTCTTTGGAGGGATCAGAAGGACAAATTTGCTTTCTATTTAAAGTTGCAGCCACAAACACCTGACATATAAAAGAAAAAAATAAAAAATTAATTAATTAATTAAAAGTAATAAAAAAAAAATGAAAATTAAATATGAGTGATTAGCAAAAGATGCAAAATCTTCCGACATAATCTTGAATCTTGTAATATAATCTGGGCACATTTAATTGTAAAAGAAAACAAACTTTTTTCAAGAACATGAGTCACAAAGGCACCACTACTTGCATCAACATGTACACAAAAAAACCTTATTTTATTGAAAAAAGGAAAAAAATTAAAAAATTAAAAAATTAAAAAAATTAAAAATTGAAAAATAAAAAAATAAAAATTGTTTCTTACTTGTGCAATAGGGGTCAAAATACTTCCTCGAGGAGGCTTATTCCTGTATAGAACCGTACCACAGATCAAGCTTATCAACCCTACGGCCATGGCGGCAGCCGACACGCCGAAACCAACGTCCATACCGGAGTGCGTTTGCACGTAAACAAGAACCGTCAGCGCAATAAGTTCGCCCATCGAAAACGCAAAATACGCGGCGTTGAAGTATTTCGACAGCTTCTTCGACTCTTTCGGATCGTCCTGTCTGAACTGATCCGCGCCGTGCGCTATCATGTTCGGTTTCACGCACCCGCTCCCCAACGCCACCAAATAGAGCGCCACGAAGAATATCAGCGCCTTTAAACCCTTCGCCTCCACGCACAACTCGTTCTCGCCGCACGGCGGCGGTTTCAGTTGTGGAAGATGCGCTTGCACCGATAGCAGGATGAAACCCTGTATTAATATTTATGTATAACAATCAAAAGTTTAAGCTGTCAGTGAACTAAAATGTATCAATATTAATTATCTCCAGTACTACACGCATGTGTGAATGAACCACCAACTCAACCAAAAGATTAAGTTGAGTCAGTGAGATAAATCATTTAATATTAATATTTCTAATACGACCGCCAGCTTCAAGTGGGCTTCAATGTAAATTTACATTTCAAGCCTTTTGCACTTGGGAATATTGAGGCTGGCTGATATTATATTGAATGACTATCTCAACTAAAAGTTTAAGGCGATGAAAACTGATCAAAGAGGAGTGAGAAAGTAGAGAGGGGGGTGTACGGAGAGTTCGATGAAGCCGAATATGAGCATGGTCCAGAAGCAGCCGAGATACGAGTCGGAGAGGTGGCCGCCGAGGAGTGCGAGGATGAAAACAGTTCCGATGAAGTTGGTGACGGTGTTTGCGGATTTCGGTAAAGAAAAATGCATCTCGTTTATTACGTATGTTATCAGATTGTTCCCAACCGCTGCTATCCCCATTATCTCAAATCCTTGCAGCCCTGCAACCATATTATATATATAGTATGAGAGATAATCTAGAGAGAGAGAGAGAGAGAGAAATCTATAGAGAGAGAGAGAGAGAGATCTAGAGAGAGAGAAACCAAGAACAAAAGAAGAAGCTCTCATTCCGCCATGCTTGAGAGGGTTGGAGGGACGGCCTCTCCAATCAACGGTAGTGATCTGATCTTCTTCTTGATCAGAGTTATGCTTTTGGTTTTCTCCCTTCAACTCCATTTTTTTCTTCTTTCACAGAAACACACACACAATTGGTGTGTGTATGTATTTCTAGTGAGAGAAACTTATAACTATAGTTATATGTTTTTTTTGATAATTATATGTTGTGCAGGTGATGAAGATACCAATTTATATATAGTAAGAAAAAGGGCATACAGGGCTTTCACTTTCAAAGAGGTCCCTGTTGGATATTTGTGACCAAATTAAAACACTCACCACCCCATATATCTAAATTCCAAACACAACAATATATCTCTATCTTTCTCTCTCACACACACACACACACGCACGCATGCACTTCACCATCGCGCGTGGATGCCACTTTCTCTAATGATATAATCGCTCACTAGTCACTACCATCAACAATGACTCGAAAACAATATATATAATTAGTGTATAAATTGGAGTATTATTGTGGGTTCAGATATATTATTAACTTCGTTCAAATAATAATATATCTCGGTCACAACTCAGGTGTAAACATATTTAATTATTAGTTTCATTGATCCTAATTGTATTAATTTATAGTGGTTTAAGTATAATAATTTAATTATCTTGGAATACTGACAAAATACAAAATACAAAAACAAATCAAAGTTTTTTTAAGATTTGTACGTTAAAAAGTCGGCGCGATTATCGTATCTTATGATTTGCAGGTTATTGTACGATAAGCAAATTTATTCATTGATGTGGATTGCTTTTTCAACAAAAAAGAAAAGAAGAAAATCTTATCTTATTGAGATTATATGCCACCTCGTTTGATGGTCTATATTTGCTTCCTCTTGGTTTTTTTTTTTCTTTCTGTTTTATTTATTATTTATTTATTATTATTATTATTTAATATTAATTATTTGGGTAGGTTGTAGTGGCAAGCTGCCAAATATCCAAGTGCCAGCTTTATCTATGACAACAGTTGTTTATAATATGTGGTTTGTGTGTGAATATGTGCACTGGAAATTGGATTTTTAATTTTATTCTGAACAAGAGTTGACATTTGCATGTGTTGAAGAATATATTATATGGTGTCTAATATTTTTCTCATGGGATTTTTAAACCTCACCATTGCTTTAAAAATGGAATATTATAAATAATAGAGAAAAAGGTGAACAGGCTTTTTTTTTTTTTAGTTTGCACCCTTTTCATATATATATATATATATATATATATATATATATATATATATATATATATATATATATATGAGTTGTTTGAGGTATTATTATTAGTTTTAAAAAGATTGAACTCTATTTATTTGGGATGTGTGCAAAAGTCATGAGATTGTAAAGAGGAATCTTGAATTGTTATTTACCGTATAATCAGTGGTGGAATCAGCATAGGATAAGAGTGGGGGCAGGCCCCCTAACATTTCCGAGATCCTTATTGTTTATATATATAAAAACAATGATGCATAATAGTATTAACAGCCTTTCCCTTTTTTTTTTTTTTAATACATTCGATCCCCTTCAAATCGTAGTTCCGCTAGTGACTATGACAACTATTTTCGAGATGTTTGGGCGAATTTGGAGTTTTTGATATATAGCATAGTTGATTCCTTTATTATATGTTTCTTTTTTCTTTATTCCATTATTCGCGCTACAATGACATTTGACGTATTATTCTTGTCACGGTATTATATTTGATGAACGATTTAAGAGCAATTAAGTTTTCAAGTAAATACAACGAACTTTTTATTATTTTTACTATATGAAGTGTACATTTTTATTTATAATTTTTAATCAAATTATAATTATAGCGTAAAACCATTTTAACTGGATATTTTATACATGGAGTAATGTCGTGTTCAAATTTCATTATTTTTTAACGAATGGATTGTCACAAATATATAAAGGGTTTATGATTTATAATAGGCTGCGGCTATATGCAATACTTATTCCACTTGTGCAAGACCAAATTAAAGAAAGATTCCAAAAGATTCTATTTTATTAAGATGGAATGACAAGTATGCCCATAATTAAATTGGCTTTTTTTTCTCATGTAAGACCAAATACAAATAATGAGAAAAAAACAAAAATCGACACCAAGGTGTCGAAAAACTATGCTACAAATCGACACTTAAGCGTCGAATTTCATAGGTAAAAATCGACATTGACATGTCGAATTTGTAGCACAAATTCAAATGTCGAATTTTATACCTAAAAATCGACATCTAAATGTCGAATTTTATACCTCAAATTCGACATCTAAATGTCGATTTTTACCTGTAAAATTCGACCTGTACATGTCGAATTCGTTTGCGCGGGATTTTTTTGGAAAATCGATATTCTAGCTAAAAAAAACCCATAAATGCATACATTCTTGGGTTCTTCCATCGTAGAATCTTCTATTTTGATGTCTTCTGACTCCATACTTGCCATCTTTGTAAGATTTGTTGAGTGTTGATGATTTTGAATTTCTAGGTTTTGTGGGTTAATGGAGGAGGAAGGAGAAAGGTCTTGTGAGTTTTGGAAGATGGAGAAGATGATAGTTGGTCTTGTGGTTTTGTGGTCTTGTGATAGGGTTTTTTTTGTTTTTGAATTTTTGGCCTTGCATATTTGGAATTTTTTATTTTTTTAATAAATAAGGGTATTATAGTATTTATACATTGAAATTTTTAATTTGGTCTTGCACAAGTGGAATTAGTCTTGCATATAGCCGCAGCCTTTATAATATCCTTCTTACTACTTTAAACTTTCTCAAAAAAATAATATATTCTCCAATTCATTTTGAAACGTATTACAACGGATTTGAGGTAAATTTTATATCTTTACATTGTACGTATCATGTAAAATTTGAATATATAAAAAAAAGTAAAAACGAATTTCCGATGGGTTCATCCGAAATCTGTGCACGAACGTTTCGCGATCATCCCGCAGTTTTTGGGGTTATCTAGATAGAATAAATTATGTTTAGGGTATGCTTTGTAATTTCTTTAAAAAACTTTTATTATCTATATATAAATAAAAAGAGGATCTATGCCCTATATGAATGACATGTGGCAAATGTTGATGTCATACCTCCAAATTGCTTAGTTGGAGTTCAATTGAATTATGTGGCATCTCAAATTGATTAGTTGGCATTTTTATTTTGGTATGTGTTTAAGTTCTTTCCTATTTAATATTTGCACATTCATTTAGAAATTAACACATGTATATATATTATTTCATGCATACAATATCCTAAATTCTAAATATATTTTTATATATTTAATTTTCTGAAATATATTTTTCGCATGTCCTTTTTAAAAAAATAATAACACTCAATTTTTTTATTATATACCTATTTTCGAACTTCGTATTCTTTCTTATAATAATATTCAAAATATTTTTAAAATTTACATTTATATTTGTATTATAAAAATATATTAATATATTTTATTAATGAATAATTATATGTTGTCCATTTTATCTGATTCGTAATAAACAGTTAATAAAATGAAATATAAAAAAAATTATATTTTATTAATATATATATATATATATATATATATATATATATATATATATATATATATATATATATATATATATATATATATATATATATATATATATATATATATATATATATATGTATATATGTATATATATTGGTAATATAATTATGTATAGTTGAATAATTCGAGGCATATTAACATAATTAAACATATGTATTTATTGCAAACCATTTTCCGGATTTATTGCACATGTGTGATTTGATCCATGAAAACGTCCATTTATGTATGCTGGAATAGTTTCTTCATTTTTATGTCAAATATCAATCAATATCTATTACAAATCAATTATATTATATAGATTTTATGGAGATCATTTCCATGTATAAATTTCGATTTGCATATAGTAATTATCTACACAATGAGTAATGTAGGACTAAATAATTCCATTATTAATTGCCTCAATTTCATGATTTAATTCCACCAACTAATTCAATTAATTATAATTTCCTTCATTTGATTTTATTAACTTATTTAGCAAGTGAAACTTAAATATATAAACCATCAACTTTAACCTATTCATCTCATTCTTCCTGCCAACCTTTTGTTATAATTACACCACACCAGGGTCACCCTAATTTTTTTTTTCTCGTCTTTCTATTTTGCATAACGTTTCTTACTTTTTCGATGTGTTTGTTCGGACCACGTTATATGTTTTAAATTTCTTTTTAATTTATTGTGTTATTCGTTAAAATGTATGTGTATATGTAACAATTTTTTATTTTTTTTGGTTAATGGTATTCTTTAGGTTTCGCATTTAAGTTTTTTTATATTCATTTTTTAACTCGGCCATTCCATTCGTTTTAGACTATACCATGAAAATTAATGTATATGTTCATTAGTTCATGATTTCGGAGGATTTAAGCGATTCAGTTTACAAAGGGTTGTCAAAATCAATATTGACAGGAGAATCTGACCGTGATGCACAAGTAACCCATGTCATTTTGTCGACTTTTCTTTATCGAAGAGCGCTCTATATAAGTAGAAAATACTTAATATCTTATTTAAATCGTTATTGTATTTATTTTCAAAAATGATATTTTCATGTTCGCAATGTCTATGTTTTACTGTATTTTGTCGATGTTGTTAACCTGACGAATCTGTTAATTTTACATTTTAATTTCAGGGCATATAGTTGTAACAATATTTCTTTTATTTATGTTTTGCAGAATTAGTATCAATATAACAATTTAAATTATGTCAAAAAATAGATCCCACAGGGCGAGTGTTTAATAATTATCTATTTTTTTCCGTAGCAATCCTTTTACTACTTAAAATTCAATTCGCATTTTATCCTAAATATATTTTATCAACCATTGTAATATTGTTTAGTAATATTTTATGTATCCTTTACATATTTATCACTTTAACTTTCGTTGTTATTTTGCAGTGATGGACATTATGATTGCACGGATGTCTATAGTCTCATCAACTGTTGTATTTTTTTCACATTTATTCATCTTTGTATGTTAACATATAACCACCAAATTTTATTTCATGAAGTATTTTACCATTTTAGTACTAACTTTGTTTATACTTTGAAGGTAAAGTATATATAGTAGGGGTGGAAATTGGAACGGAATTTCCGAATTCCGCCGATTCCGATCCGAAAATATCCGAATTTGGAACACTTTTTTTCATTCCGATTTCTGATATTCCGATTTCAAATTTTTCCGATTATTTTTGGAACGGAATTGGAATTACATATAAAATTATTGGAAATTCCGATTTCCGATCCAATTTTATTTCCGAAATATAAAATTATATATATATATATATATATATATATATATATATATATATATATATATATATATATATATATTATTTTTGAATTGTTTTTCTATTCATGTTTTGCAAGAACTATATTTATTTTTTCTTTTTTTTTGCAAAATTTTCAAGAACTATGTTTGTTTTGATAAAATGATTATGTTGTTTTTACAAGTGTTTTACATTTCCTTTTATTGACCTTTGTTTTGGATTCTTGCCTTTTGCCGGAAATTATGAAAATATTAGAAGAAAAAAATGCTAAAAATTACCATTATTTCCGATTTTGGAACAAAAAATTAAGGCTTAATGCAATTTCCGAAAATTCCGAAATTCCGCCGATTCCGAGGTGTTCCGAAATTGGAATGGATTTTGAAATTCCGATTTTTTTGGAACGGAAATTGGAACCTATTTTTAACTTCCGAAAAAGACATTTCCGATCCATTCCGTCCGATTTCCACCCCTAATATATAGGGTGGGATATCTAGGCTATTTTATATTTATTTTAATTGTCTTTGTATAGATCGGTTTTTATATATAATTTGGATTTTGTTTCCTAAAATAATGAGTAGTCATAATTTATACGATTATGCAATTGTTATACTGTCGAATTTTATTACATATAATTGCCGGTTCATACCATTGTCATCCTCATTTTAATTACCTTAAATTTTAAGCATTTAATCGAAAATTATGGGATTGTAGTTGTAGAATCACATTCTTCAAATTCAAACACCTCCTTTTAAGCGTAGTATTTTGTTTAAATGCACAAACTGCACTTTTCAACTTTTGGCATTCACTAAATTTTATATAATAATAACGATTTATGCAATTTCAAAATTTTATATTCAGTTCACTCATTCACAAACTGCCATCTATAAATGCATCATTCTTTCTTTTCTACTCTTCACTACATTGTTTACAACATTAAATTACGTAATTATAATTATAAATTGATAGGTAAGGTAATCACTAATTTACCGAACTACAATTTATAAATACAAAATTTTATGTTTTTTCATTCTTTATTACTTAAATTATGAAATTCACATATTTATAATTAATATATAATTAGATAAAAAGGCAATTGTCAATTTACCATAATACCACAAAACTACGCCATTGTTCAATCCTCTCATTTTTGTTTATTGTCCATCTCCAAACGAATATACAATTAGGAAGTTAGAATTTCTACAGTGTTGTCTTTTTTTTTTTTTTGTAATATTAGGAAGTTCGATTAAAACAAGTATATTTGTTTTTCGGTTGTTAGACTTCGTTTTTTATGCATAAATAACCCATTTTCAGTTTTGACTTTAAGACCTTCTATTGAACATATATTTTGTTATTTATCATTTATTATATCAGTATGTACATTATAGGGTAAGTAAAATTCTTATACTTTATGTTGGTTGTTGTAACTTTTTAATTAGTTTAATAGTATTTTTAATATTGACGATATACTTTATTTTTATTAAAACACAAGCATGATAATAATCAATAAAATATAATTAGAATGCATGTACATAATATGAGTTGTTTATTATTAAGAAAAAAATAATTTGGTTATTAATATTATGTTATTTTGGGTTATCTACGTTATAATTACTGATAAAATGGAAAAATAAAATGGAAATCAATGAGTAATATCACATGCAATTATTAAAACAATTTAAGTAACACCATTAACAATGAAAAAGAAAAAACCATTTGGTGCTCATACGGCCGGAAATAGTTTTTCATTTTAATAATTTTATATGTATCAATATTAGTATCAGTATCAGTATTAGTATGAGTGAGTATTTATATATCCATATAAGTATCAATATTTCAGTATGAGTCTCAACAGTATGAGTATCCATAGGATTATCAGTATTAGTATCGGTAATAGTATCGATATTAATATCAATATCAATATCAGTATCAATATCATTATTAGTATCAATATTAGTATCAGTATATTTTTCAGTACAATATCAGTATCAATATGAGTCTTAGTATCATTAAATTATTGGTATCAATATGAGTATCAATATTAGTATCTGTATTAGTATGAGTATCAATGTGAGCATGAACATTAGTATCAATACGAGTATTATTGTGATTCTCAATATTAGTATTAATAGCAATATCAATATTATTATTATCAGTATCAATATGAGTATCAATATCAGTATGACTATCAGCTATCAGTATGAGTATCAATATTAGTATATGTATGATTATAAATATTAATTAGTATCAGTATTAATATTAATATTAGTATTAGTAGCGGTATCAATATCAATATCAATATCAATATCAGTAGCTATATAAGTATCAGTATTAATATAGATATTAGTATAAGCCTTGGTAATTAACAATATCAAAATCAGTATGAGTATGGATATCAGTATTAGTATCAGTATCAGTGTCAGTATTAGTATCAATATCAGTATCAATATGAGTATTAGCATGAGTATGAGTATCAATATAAGTATCAATATAAGTATAGTATTAATATCAATATAAGTATCAGGATTAGTATGGGTATCAGTATGACTATCAGTATCAGTATGATTATCAATATATTTGTATGAGTATCAGTATTATTATAAGTGTTAGTATATGTATTACTATAAGTGTTAGTATCAGTATTAGTATCGGTATTAGTATGAGTATGAGTATGTGTATGAGTATGAGTATGAATATGTGTATGGGTATGAGTATTAATATGAGTATTAGTAATGAATATTAGTATGAATATCAATATGAGTATCAATATCATTAGTAAGAATATTTAATAACGAAAAAAATAACAAAATAACAAAATATAAATATTAAAAAAAAGAAGAAAAAAAAAACTATGTACAATGAGAAAGGGTAATTCGGTCATTTTTATGTAATTGGATTGATATTAATGAAACCAAACATCAAATACTATTAAATAATGGGGAGATAAAAAATTCAAAATTTGATAACAAACATCTTTTAAAATAATAGGCCTATTATTTTCCAAGGAGAACTATCTTATCTAGGTTAATCTTATCTTGGCAACCAAACGAGGTCTTAGTGTATTAGTATTAACATTAGCATTAGTATTAGTGTATTAGCATTAATATTAGTATATTAGTATTGATATTAGTATTAGTATTTGTATTAGTATTAACTATTTGCTACTTTTTCAAAGATTCCACATAGAAGGAATTATTGAACAAACATTTACTTATTTGATTAGTATTAATATTAATATTAGTATTAGTATTAGTATTAGTATTAGTATTAGTATTAGTATTAGTATTAGTATTAATATTAGTTCAAAATTAATATAAATTTTAGTATGAGTATAAATATCAGTAGTAGTATCACTATCAGTATCAGTATCAGTATTAGTGTTAGTATTACTATTATTATAGTATTAGTATCAATATCAATATTAGTGTTGGTATTACTATTATTACAGTATTAGTATTAGTATTTTTTAGTTCATTGAGTTTTTAGATTAATTCATTTGATCATAAAATTGATCCCGTGCATCGGACAGGTGAAGTACTAGATTACGAAGACCTTCGTGAACAAAATTGCCTTTGTCAATCATGCGGTGCGGTAATGTGGTATGGCGAGAGATTTGCCGGACACTGTGAAAAATAATCGCCAATTTTTTTACTTTTTTGCATGAACTGTAAAATCCAGTTGTCCAGATTTAAGGAACCTCCAAATATATTGTCGAGTCTTTTATTCGGTAGGATAGACATAGTTGGAACTTTCAAGATAATATAAGATCGTGTAATATGATTTTCTCTTTTACCTATGATTCATTTGAGTATCCGCCTACCTGATTGTCAATTGGTTGTATATCACGAAAATCAACATTTGCATAATGTAATCAATAGACCGTCTACCAAACAAAGTATGTTCTTAGCATGGTTTGAGGCAAATAAGCGGTTTCCGGAAGCCAGATCAATCATGTACGCAGATTTTCCACAACACTTCGTTTACTATGATGAGTCTATGTCCTGGGAGCCAAAAAAAAAAAGGATTTTCGATCTGAAGAATTAATAACGTTCTCCCAGGGAAGTGAGAAGACTACTATCTAAGGTTATTGCTTAATATTCAAGTTGGTTGCAGTAGCTATAAAGAACTCAGAACTGTGAATACGAAGGTCTACAATAACTTTAGGGACGCATGCTACGCATTGGCTTTGTTGTAGTATGACAGAGAGTACATTAACGGTAACGGTATAAAGAACTCTTAAATGCATGCCGAACTTGAAAAGTTCTTATCATCGATAACACCTGACCATAAAACAATTTACCAAACTATCATGAATGGAGTATCGAATATCTGATTGTACTTTCGTAGTTTTCTTTAACCACATTCAGATTCATGTGCAAGACTGGTGCATTACTTTGATTTCAGTCTTGGAGTTATTTACTACATTTCAATGTTGATGGTGTTTAGAACATTGTCAATTTATTTTTTATACAGACTTTTTATTGATAAATTAATATACGAATTTTTATTTTTTTGTTCAATTGTATTCTTTACATTCTCGACATATTTTTTCTTCGTTGGTTTTCTACATTAATTCAATTTGATTTTTCGAATTAATCCCCATGCATCGCACGGGTGAGTTACTAGTTGTATCTTGTGGGAAGAAAAAAAAGCATATTCCTAATTGGAATTGGAAAATGATGATGATGTAAACATGGAGTCCAATAAAAAAATGATTTAGCCCATGAAATGAAATTTCTTTTACCAGAAACACCCATAGTGGACTTGGACTTGGACTTAGGAAAAAGCAGTCTGGCCATTTCATTTATTTTATTTTATATTAATATTATATGTATATTAGCATTATATATATACATACATATATATGTACGCATCCTCAATAGTCAAAAGTCAACCTGCAAAAAGGGCAGCCAAATGCAAAGTGGTTTCATCGTCATATGTGAGTGTATTTGTTTGACATAGTTGCCTCATCTCCTTATCTTTCTATACCAATAGAAGACTTTTTGTTTTGGTCAAATCTCACTAATAGTCCTTCATTTTATTATTTAGTCTCATTTTAGTCCTCCGTATCTTTATTGTTTTATTTTCATCCCTCAATGTTAAAATTCATCTTAGTATGGTCCCTTGGTGTATAAATTTGTTATCTTTAATGAAATCTCATCAAGATTGGATGGGATATTGCATTGTTAATTATTTTTGATAAATTATGAAATTAAATACTAAATAATTATTTTTTTAATTTAAAAATAATATTTACAACCAAGAATGGTATAATTTATAAAAATATAACTTCAAGATACAACATTTTAATTTATATGAATATACAAATAGTTATTTAGATTCATTTTGTCCATATGACTTCACTATTAGTCTCTAACGTTATTTCAACTCACTAATTATCTCTTAAATATGGGTGTTTATTCGGTAAAACCGTGTCGAACTGAACCGGAGTTTTTTGAAGATTTTATGTTAATATCTGAAAATTAATTCGATTATTTATGTTCTTTTATTCTTCTTATTTTGTTTATGGTTTATTAAAAAATAATTACAAGAATAGAATATTTCATCCACGAAATAAAAGATTTAGTTAAAGTTAATCAAATTATAAATCAAAGGACTATAGTGGGATGAACTATAGCGTTGGCCGTTGAGGGATGAAATGAGATAATAAAATTATGAGGGAGTAAAGTGGAACTAAATAATAAGACTGAGGACTATTACTGATATTTGGCCTTATTTTCCATTTCTTTTCTTTAATTAAACTAAACTTAAAGAAAATTAATATTCTATAAAATTGCTCTAATCTACCTTTGCCGCAATGGATGCATATAATATATCTCTACAATGATTATATCATTGACTTGTACCTGTAGCATTATTTTATCTCGTGGCCGCACCATTTTCATCACGTTGTCTTTGAACTAAGTTTCAAGAAAACTAATAAACCAAACAAATTTAAATAAATACATTATTAAAATGCATTTATTTATTTTTTTAATTTATTTTAATATTTCAAGTTGTCGATGCTGATTTAATTTTCTAGTTAAAAGCTTTTTTCTTATATTTTCGTATTGGTTTCTAACTTGAGTGGATGACAATTCTAGACTTTTTTTATTGTCCAATTGATATTTTGGTAACATCAACACAATGGTGGAGCATAGGGTTAGAGGGGAGCCATGCATGGGTCCCACAACAGTTCTGAAATCCCTATAATTTATATAGAAATATGAAGAAAAAAAAATTGTGTACAATAGTATTAACGGCCCTTTAAGAATTTCTTTAATGCATTCGGTCCTCAAACTTAAAATTCTGGCTCCACTAGTGCATCAATATATATAAGAAATTTGTGAATAAGTTGCTTGAATGGTGGATAATGGATATAGTATTTTCTTTTAATTTCTTGTTCATGAAAATATTTCTAATGGAAGGTATACAAATGAATAAACTCCGAAATCATTATACATTATTTGGTCAAGATAGACGATATATGTCCTTGCACGGAAAGTTTTATGCTACAGTGGGTGATTATTTACCGTGAATGGTGTTAAATAATCTCTCAGTAAGCACACATATACATGAATATGTGTGATTATATACAGATCTACAATTAATAATTGTCTAGTATAAATAATCCGGTGTATCATAATATTTTTGAATGGTGTCCACTAATATAATGTTTGGATGAAGTTTATGTATATATGTTTTGAATTTTGATTGGTTGACAGTGGGAAGGGTGAATAATTGTCCCATATTTTCATGCAAAGTTGATGCATCCACAGCCAAAAGGTATTATTATATTGCAACTATTTAATTTATTATTGGGCTAAATTATTATGCATAGTGTAAATAGTCAACTGCACATGAACATTGTTTTGATTACGTGTATTCTCTAAAAAGTGCAGAAAAAAGAAGACAAACTTTAGTAGGGATATTCAAACTTGAATATTTATGTTCTTTTTTAAACAAGAGGGACTTTCCATTCTTATCCAACAAATTATCATTCCTTGGCCAATTTGCTACCATGTGATATATATTAATTAATTCATTTCTATCATATTTTTACTTGCATTTTGTCAATATATATTCTAAGGGATTTGACAATTATATCACATGACAATTGTTGGTAAACATGTGATATTTTATTTCAAAAACATAATTCTTTCAAAAAGTTTTCGTGTAAGTTTTTAACGATATCATTTTATAAATCATACAAAAATTAAATGAATTTATCAGATTTGGAGGATCTGTAAATTTTTGTGGTTAAATCCAACAAAATCATCTAAAAAACTGTTTGTGCTAAGATAAGCCTCTATTTCATCAATTATATGTGACGAAAAAATTCAAATTTAAATGGAATTTAAAAAAGCATCATGCATTTAGTAAAAGGCGTCGTGTATTTATTATTTTAGATATTGAAATGGTGTCGTCAAGCTAACTATACATGCATGTATTCCTCAATTTAAATGATTATTACGTACGTGCATCATTTGCATTCCATTTCAATAGTTTTAAATTTTCATTTTTGCTTGTGTTTTTATTATGTTCATGGCAATTTGGTATTCTTAGTATTTTGTAGAAAGATTAATGGATGAATAATTGGGAAAATTCGCAATTAATTCCAAATGCAATTTCAAATTTTTCGGAATCTAGAAATTCATTTCAATTCCAAAATCTATGGAAATTTCGGAATTTTAAAAATTTCGGGAATCACATGATTAGTTTTAACATTTTTAAAAAGTTTCGAAAACTTCCATAATTTTTAAAAAATAAGAACACATGTTTTTATAAAATCATAAAACTAAAACTACTAATATTTAAAAAATGACTATCATGATTCCAATTGCATATGATACCTATTTTCTTTTGTCTGTAAGCAACTGTTTCAAATACCACAAAATTATAAACCCTCGAAATGATAAAAGTGAAAACTGGGGAAGAAATTAGTTTATTTTTATTTTTTTTTTTTACGTGAGAAATAACAAAGAAAATACTTCGGCTCTCCAGCATGGCCTACAAGGTAAAAATATGCAAATATATAATTTGTTTCACACAAAATATATACATTATTGGTGTATATTTCGGGAAAATTTTGGAATGTTCGGAATTAATTACGAAAATTAAATCGGACAACCGCATATCGAAAATTCCAAATATTTTTTTTATAAAACTCCAACTACAATTCAAAAAAATGGAAAATATCGAAAATCAGAATGTTGGGAATCAAAATGAAAAAAATTGTTCCAAAATTGAAACTTTTCGAATCAAAAAACCGATAGAAATTGGAAGTTCCTTTCCAATATGCACCCCTAAATGACTAGTTTCTCACTTCTTCTTGATCCAAAGGCAAATTATAAATACATGAAGCTAATAAGTTCACTAAAGATCAAATATTTGGAAGGGTAAATTACAACCACTCCTTAGGTAATGTCAAATTAAGAAAAAAAACCCTTCATTTTTGGATAATTACAATTACCTCTTAACTATGAATCTTTTTACACGTACACCCTTATGGTATCAAATTCAACATAATCTTCTAGATTATGTGGCATATTCTCTAGTTTGTACTCTTTTCGTGCAAAAATGCAATTTATGATGCACCACAATCTGATTAATACAAGCCAAAAAACACATTTTATGATCATCTTGCTTCAATATGTGGAGCTCGAATGGGATAAAACGGTACAAATTTGAGAACATTTCATATAATCTAAAAGATTCCACTAAATTTGACACCGCAAGGGTACGGTGGACGTGTAAGAAGATTCATAGTTGATAGGTGGTTGTACGTAATTACCCAAACATAAGGGTTTTTTTTTCGTAATTTGACCTAACCTCAGGGGTGGCCGTAAATTACCCATATTTGGAATACAATCCACCTAATTAAACCAACTCTTATTATAATAGGTGTTGTAGGCTTGCAATGGAACAAATTCACCTTTTCTCTAAGCTAACCCCTTCAACTTTGTTCCCTCTCAACTTTCTCCTAAGGTGGAATAAAACTATATATTATATCTATGTGCGTAGGTAAATGTGTGTTTTGTGGGTTGATAAATACTTTGAAGTAGTGAGTTGGACACGTGGAACTCAAACATTGGATGGTCGGCAGAGAAGTAGAGACCAAGTGCATGACAACCTAAAACTCTTATAATCTTTTCTTACATCATTCATCGTAGATTATGGGGGGTGGGGGTGGGGGGGGGGGGGGGTTTGTTTGTGGGAGACAAAGTGGAGACAATGCTTTTGAATTCATTGTGGACTATAAGTCTAAAGAGATGGGATAGTAACAATTTGTTACATAATTGTTGGGTGTGAAAATTAAATTTACTAATTAGTTGTTGTAAAAATAAGTTTGTACCCAAAGATTTATGAATATTGAATTTTTACTTTTCATGTTCATTTTAATGCTTATAGTGTCAACAAATTGTCTCAAGTTTTCTCAAGAGCTCTTGGCCATCAACATATGATTTAGTTACTAGTTGCTTAGCGCGGACACGAAAATGGCGATACGGGAAAATGGGGAAACGGACACGGAGAAACGGCATGTCCCAAATGAGGATACGTGAGCTTAGGGGAAACGTGTAAATATTAGAAGTATAGGGGTATATTTATAAATATGCTATCTAAACATATATAATTTTTTATTTATATATAGATTTCTTTTTATATATTTTTATACAAACATATTCAAAATAAATTTTACTATCAACTATAAACGATGTGAATAATCAGTGAAGCAATAAAAACATATGAAATTTTCTAGTCAAACATGTTTCTAACTTTTTAAAAATTGCAAAATGACCCATAATGTATCTGACGGGTGTACGTCCTTGAGTGTCGGTAACAAAATGTGTCAAAAATGCGGAAACGGTATGAAATTGGAGTTTCCGCGTGTTAGAGTATATGTGTGAATCCCAAAACTATTTAGGGCTAATTAGTAATTACAACCAAGTCTACCTTTTGTAAATTTCTTTTGACTTTATAAAGTTTACATCATTAACTATAGGCTAGGATTTTGAACAAATTTGATGATGTGAGTAAAAAAAAAAAAAGACAATTTGAACATGCACTCTTAGTGATGGCATTTTTTTTAAAAGACATCAAAACATATAACCCCATCTCCACCTTACCCACCACTATTAGTCCCTAATATTATTTCAACTCAGTGATTATCTCTTGAGTACGGGTATTCATTCGGTAAAATCGTACTAAACCGTATCGGAATTTCGGTACTTCAAAAATTTGTACTGTTTATCGAATCATACTATTCGGTTCGGTAACCTTCTTTACTGAATTAATTTGATTTTTTCGGTTTGATATCAGTAAAATCGAAAAATATTTTCTTATTTTACAAAATGTAGTAAAAATATTTAAACTAGTTAATTCTCGAATGGTAAATTACAACCACCACCCTAAGGTATGGTCAATTAATGAACAAACCCCTCTTGTTTGGATAATTACATCTAACCCCCTCAATTATGATTTTTTTTCTTACACCTCCACCCTTATGGTGTCAAATTCAACATAATCATCTAGATTTCGTGGAATGTGCTCTAGTTTATACTTTTTTGTGTAAAATACAGTTTCTGATACACCACAATCTGTTATATACAAGCCAAAAAACGCATATTATGATCATCTTGTTTCAAAATATGGAGTTAGAAAGGGATAAACGGGTACAAAAGTAATAATATTCCATATAATCTCAAAGATTCCACTAAATTTGAAACTGCAAGAGTGGTCATGTAAGAAGATTTATAGTTTAGGGGTGGTTGTAATTACCCAAACGAAAGGGGGGGTTTCGTAATTTGACCATATCTCAGAGGGTGGTTGTAATTTACCCTTCTTGAATTTGACATGCAAATTTCAACAATCGACCCTAAAAAACAAAAAGTGATAATCAATAGAGGCTAATTGTAAATAATGGAAAAAATATCTATTTATAAGTATTTTATAATTTATTGTAATCTTGAAGGATTTAAAGTAAAAGAAAAAAAATAAATATACATTAAATATTTCGGTATTCAGTACAGGCGGTATACCGCCCATATATCAATATCGAATACCGAACTGAATATCGGAATTCAAAAACAATACCGAATACCGAACCAAATTTTCGATTCGATATTTGGCACGTACCAAATTTTTGATTCAGTACGATTCGATTCGGTGAGTGAATAACCCTAATTTGATCTTTCCATATTAAAGTATCCACTTTCTCCACCCCCACTCCTTGCTCGCATGCTGCAGTCCCCAGCCGTGAGCCCCTTCTCTACTGTTTGACCTTTTACTTGTTCATATCCACTCTCTCTCCTCTTATAATTCTCCAACTTTCTATTTTGGTTAAACTACGGTCACCCCTGAGTTATGGTCAAATTATGAAAACATTCCTCATGTTTGAATAATTACAACAACCTCTCACCTATATATAATATTATGAAAATACCCCTTCAGAGGTAAATTTAAGGATGTTAAATCGATAAAACCGAATCAAAATTTCGATACACCAACATTTCATACCGTTTATCGAACTGAATATACGATTTGGTTTGACAATAACCGAATTATATAAATTTTATGGAAAAATATTTAAAAGAAGGAGCCTGGCCGTAATTAACCAAACAAGAGAGTTTGTTTTTCATAATTTAGCCATGGCCCTAATTTGCCCTTCTATTTTTGGTCAATTCTATTTTTTTTTTAGTTTATTTATTTGAAGATTCAAAATATATATATTGAAGTTTGGAGGTTTAAAAAATATATTTTTTACTTGTTTTACTTTTTAGGGTAAACTACAACAACCCCTATAGGTATGGTTAAATTATGAAAAAATCCTTGATGTTTGGATAATTACATCTACCCCTCAACTATGAATCTTCTTATATCTCCACCCTTATGGTGTCAAATTCAACAAAATCAATTAGATTCCGTCGAATGTTCTCTAGTTTGTACTCGTTTTGTGCAAAAATACAGTTTCTGATGCACCACAATTTGATATATATATATATACAAGCCCAAAAACACATCTTATGATCATGTAGCTTCAAAAAGTGGAGCTCGAATGGGATAAAACGGGTCCAAAATTGAGAATATTCCATACAATCTAGAAGATTCCATTAAATTTGAAACCGCAAAGGTGGACGTGTAAGAAGATTTATAGTTGAGGGGCGATTGTAATTACCCAACCAGAAAGTGATTTTTGTAATTTGACCGTACCTCGGAGTGATTGTAATTTACCCTACTTTTTAAGAGCTTTTTTTTTTTGTTTTGGATAATTCCTTGTTTTAATTTCTCTTTGAAATTTGTTACCGGTCGTCACGAAATTTACATTGCATTAGTATATAGTTTTTGTGCATTTTCATATTCACATAATTATTCGTCACCATCTCAATTTATCGATACTCGAATAAGAATCGATCGTAAGGGTTTAGATACTTACGATGAAAAATTGTGAACACCTTGTGGGTCAGAATAGATATCGACTATCTATAAATCATTTTCATTACAGTTGCGTGACGAATATACCTATCAACAAAAAAATAATGTCAAATACTTGGGAAAATATCAAAATAGTCTTCCTTTGGGTTCCATTGAAAAGTCAACCTTGGTAGATTTGAAAAGGCAAAATTCAAAAAGTTGCAATAAAATTTTATTGCATATGTTAATATGTATTACACGTAATGTTTCATTGAAAATTAATGTCCAAAAAAATAAGTAGGTTTGGAAGCACTTAAAAATGTATCACCCTTTACCCATACTTTTAGGGTCCTCCCCACTATTCTCCAAATCCCCTTTTTATTTTTCCTTTTTTATCAATGTAGACATTTACATCATGCACTAAGAGGAGTTTTAAAATTGTGTAATAAGTGACGGAGCCAGTATACGGCTGAGGAGGTATATATTTATTTTTTAGATCGATCAAATTTATACTAACTATTTCAATATTTATTGTGACAACAGAGAGAGAGCACGCATTTTCAGCAACGAATAAAGTTAAAATCAAGATTTTGAATCAAATGGAAGATGAGGTTGTTTCATACCTATTTTTTATGTATCGAGAGAAATTATTAAAATATCAAGTATGATATTTGTGACATGAAAAAACGTCGTGCATTTTGAAATATCATTTATTTTAGGGTAAATTACAAACACCCCCTGAGGTATGGCCAATTTATTAAAAAAAAACCTCTTGTTTGGATAATTACATCTACCCCATCAATTATGTTTTTTTCTTACACCTCCACCCTTAAGGTGTCAAATTCAACATAATCTTCTACATTTCGTGGAATGCGCTCTAGTTTGTACTCGTTTTGTGTAAAAATACAGTTTATGATGCACCACAATCTGATATATACAAGCCAAAAAACACATATTATGATCATCTTGCTTCAAAATGTAGAGTTCGAATGGGATAAAACGGGTACAAAAGTGATAATATTCCATATAATCTCGAAGATTCCACTAAATTTGAGAAGTTGAGGGGATGGTTATAATTATTCAAATAAGAGAGGGATTTTCGTAATTTGACCATACCTCAGGGGTGGTTGTAATTTACTCTTTATTTTAATTAAATTTTTTTTGGTAAGATACTCAATCTTCATATTAAAGTTGTTTGATCGGGTCTAATATTAAATATGTGCTAAATATATTGATTTATCGTTATATTTTTTGTTTTATTTCAGTATAATATTAAACCTGAAATTCTCAATATTAAGTAAATGTACATCGAATATGGGATGGATTAAATAAAATTCGATGAGAATCCATCTATTTGAAATTGTTGTTCTTAAATCGTGCACGCTATAAATGATTTAGGACTCATTTTTGGTATGTGTTCTTTTTTTATCATCGTGACCAATTAGGGGTAGAATTTTAATATAAATCTTAAAGCGTATATAAATGGAAGTCCGTAATTAAATGCTACTATTTTATGAAATTAGTAACACCATTTCTCATGCGATTGATTTTGTAAGAATGACTGAAACGTACAATAATAATTTTATTCTTAAAGCAATAACTAAATTTTGTTAACTAAGAGACTTTATAGACGGTTCATACGCAATAGTAACACCAAAATCTAATTAATTAGTGAAATTAAGAGGGTGTTTGGCTAAGCTTATTTTAAATAGTTGATAAGTTATTACTTTTGATAAGATATTTTAAGAGCTGATAAGTTGTTACATCTTATTATTAGGATTGATTTTTAATGTGTTTGGATAATGAGTTTATATCCTATTTTTACTCATTATAAGATCTTAAAAAAAAGGTGAGGTAGGGGTACTTTTTAAAAAAGATCTTATTTGCTCTCCAACAACTTATTTTTTTTTAAATTAATATCTTTTTTTTTTTTAATTTACTAAACACTTTGAAGAGCTTATAAGCTCTAAAACATCTTATAAGCTCTTTTTTAACATCTTATAAGTTTAGCCAAACACCCTCTAAATTATCCATCCATCAAGTTTACCTCAGTTTCACATTTGATCCTCCATGTTCACAGAAAACAGATTTAGTCCCTCATGTACGACTAATTTAACACTTTTGGTCATCTTCGTCAATTTTTTGTTAGTACTGACGGAATCAAGCATGTATCCACCACACTCTTAACTGACGGACTAACGATAAATTTATGGAAATGACCAAAATTGTCAAATTGTTGAAACATGAGAGACCGAATGTATTTTTTGTGAAAATTGTCCAATCTTGAGGGACAAAAACTGTATTTTCCCTCTAATTAATTATATGCAATATGTAATTCAAAGAACAAAACATATTACTAACTAAATAATTAATTAAAAATTAATTCAATCTAATGTAATTCATTCTAATCCACTGTAGACAAGCAAACGAGGTATAAAGAGGTTAAATTAGAACTTTTTGACAAGAAAAACTTAATTCTTTTTTTCTTTTTTTAATCTCAGTTCTTGAAATTCAAATTGTCAAACTTCTATCACTATATGCGCCTATATTATAAGTGACCCATTCATTTACATACTTATATATAAAATAAAAAAAAAAAAAAAAAAAAAAAAAAAAAAAAAAAAACTCATTGATTTACATCAAAATTTTATGGTGGTGTCATTTTCAAATATCAGTACAGTTAAACCTCTATAATTAATATTGATCCTACTATAAATTAATATAGTCGAGATCAGGAAATTCTATTAATTTAGCGGATTATTAAATTATTGAGTTACTAATTTAACACATTTTTACCGAGTCGGAACCGGGAGAAACTATTATTTAATTGTGGTTATTAATTTATCGAGGTTCTATTGTAATTTATTTCTGTCTGTGTGTGTACGCGCGCACGAGAGAGAGCTAGCTTAGTGTAGAATCTCGTTGAAAATTGCAGGTCATTATGATTTATGACACAAAATAAAAAGAGTAAAAAGCAGTTTGCCCCCTAAACTATGGGCCGATTTGCACTTTACCCCCCAAACAAAAAAAATTTGCACGTTTTTACCTGAACTTGTTATTTCGTTGCACGGTGCCCCCTAAACTCAATTTTCCGGCAATTTTGACCGGAATATTAAAACATGGGCTTTGCACGTGAGATTTTGAGGGGTAAATTCGTCCCTTCTCTTGCATCTTTCATATTCAATACAAATAAATATTAAAAAAAAGAAAAAAAATAGAAAAAGAATAAATAAATAAAGGAAAAAGAAGTTGTTCGTCTCGTTCAAGCTTTTCCTCCAAACCCATCAATGGTGGCCGCCAAAGAACAGAAGCGCAGCCTGCACATAGTAATGTTTCCATGGCTAGCTTTCGGACACATAATCCCATACCTCGAATTCTCCAAACTCATTGCTCTAAAGGGCCACAAAATCTCCTTCATTTCAACCCCAAGAAACATCGACCGCCTCCCCAAATTGCCTCCAATTTTTCGCTTCCTCCATTAATTTCGTCAAAATCCCACTCCCGAAACTCGACGAAATCCCCGAAAACGCAGAGGCAACAATGGACATCAATGGCGGACACATGGACTATCTCAAGAAAGCCTTCGACGGGCTCGAATCCAGGCTCGAATTGTCAATCCACTTAACTGCTATATATTAAATATAAATAAATCATTAAAAAAACCAAAAAAAAAAGCCCAGACCATCATCATCTCTTCTCTCTCGTCTCTCCTCTCTTCGTCTTCTTCCCTTCTTTTATTTTTCTGAACAAATTTTCTCCAAATGTTCATTAATGGAGAAAACGTTTATACATACTAAATCCCAAATCAAAAAAATTGAATATGGAATTTGGCCCCTTCTTTCTTTCTTTCTCTCTCTTCCTCTCTCGAATTGAAGGTTTCTCCCAAAATTTGAAATCAATTTCTGCCGCTAAGCACAACAACCCACCGCTCAACAGCTATCATCTTTCCCAAGCCTCAGCCGCCGCATTGGCGATTGCCGGTGCTTCCATAATGTCACCGGAATCTTCACCCAAAAGGAAGCCGATTGTTACCTTTAAAACGCGGCCCCTTCATTTCCCAATGGGCTCCTCACGCCGGCATCAATACCCTCACCGCCGGTGAATTCCTCCACTAATACTTCTCACGCCGGTGAAATCCCTGCTGCAAATTCACCCCAATTTCATCCAATTGATAAATCTTGAAAACTTATATTTGGACGTTGAAGGTGGAAAGTGGGTTTCAACTAAGGAAGCATTTCTTCTCCAGTTGAGAATGCCTACTGACTCTAAGAAGACGATGATAATTTCCCTTTTCTCCTTTTTTTTGTTTTATCTTTTTTTTTTAATGATTTATTTATATTTAATATATAACAGTTAAGTGGATTGACGAATTTACCCCCGTAAATCTCACGTGCAAAGCACATGTTTTAATATTCCGGTCAAAATTGCCGGAAAATTGAGTTTAGGGGGCACCGTGCAACGAAATAACAAGTTCAGGTAAAAACGTGCAAATTTTTTTTGTTTGGGGGGTAAAGTGCAAATCGGCCCATAGTTTAGGGGGCAAACTGCTTTTTACTCAAATAAAAATATTAAAAAAAAAATCCATGTAGCAAGAAAACAGCAACCTAATATTCTAAAATTACGTAATACTGTAGTGACATGAATTAAGGCACTTGTGGATATTGCACGTAGTTTTCATAGGGTAGAAGATGAACATACTACATATACTTAATAAGGTCACCCAGCTGAGGTGAAGTTAAATTACGAAAAAAAAGAAAATATGTTTGGAAATTTACAACTATTCTCCTCAACTATGAATTTTCTTACATGTCCATTTTTGTGGTGTCAAATTTAGTGGAATCTTCTAGATTATGTGGAATTTTCTCCAGTTCGTAATCGTTTTATTCTATTCGAGCTCCACGTTTTGAAGCAAGATGATAATAAGATGTATCTCTTTGATTGTAAATATCAGATTGTGGGTGCATTAGAAACTGCATTTTTGCACAAAACGAGTGCAAATTAGAGAACATTCCACAGAATCTAGATGATTATGTTAAATTCGACACCATAAGAGTGGTCGTGTAAGAAGATTCATAGTTGAGGGATGGTTAGAATTTTATCCAAATAAGAAGATTTTTTTTCGTAATTTAACCTTATCTCGTGGGAGGCCGTAACTTATCCTACTTAATAATTCAAAAAAATAAATTGTAAAGAAGCTTCAATTACATATCAAAAACGAAAAAAAACGAAAAATGAAAAATGAAAAATTATTCGAGTCATCATAACCAAATAAACAAGCTGGATAATAAGTGTTGTAAATGTGAACTCACATATAAGAATTCTTTCTTTCTTTCTTTCTTTACATCTTGTAATGATCAACTTTCCTTCACACAATAATGGCAGCCGCTATAAGTTTACATCTCTCGAATAATTTGCAAACTATTATACGAGAGTGTAGGTTTACTCAATGCACTTGAGTTTCTTCGTTACCAAAAAAATGACGTGTTCTCTTAACCTCACTTGTTTCTTTCTTTCTTTCTTTCTTTTAATGATCAACTTTCCTTCACATAATAATGGCAGCCTCTATAGGCTCTCTAGGTGAAACAGAATTTTCTGATAATGATAATTAATACTAGGGTAAATTACAAACACCCCCTGAGGTATGGTCAAATTACAAAAACACCCCTCTTGTTTGGATAATTACAACCACCCCCTCAACTCCTCAAATTTAGTGAAATCTTCAAGATTATATGGAATATTATCACTTTTGTACCTGTTTTATCTCATTCAAACTCTACATTATGAAGCAAGATGATCATAATATGTGATTTTTAGCTTGTATATATCAGTTTTTGGTGCATCGGAAACTGTATTTTTACACAAAACGAGTACAAACTAGAGCAAATTTCACGGAATCTAGATGATTATGTTGAATTTGGCACCATAAGGGTGGATGTGTAAGAAAAAATCATAATTGAGGGGTAGATGTAATTATCCAAACAAGAGGGGGGTTTTTGTAATTTGACCATACCTCAGGGGGGTGTTTGTAATTTACCCTTAATACTATTACTATTATCTCCCCATTCTAGAATTTACATTTATACCAATGTCCAAAAATTCATTTAAAATGATTATGAAATAGAAAGGGTGGATAGGAAAGTAATTTTAGAATTTACACCAGAATCCCATTTAAATCTGCAATAGTTTTTATTTTTCTTTTTTTGCTGAAAGCACTATTTGTGTGAACGAAAAAATGAACATTTTTTTCGCCAGCAACAGCCAAATGCAATGCATATGTATATATTGGAGAAGTCAGCATAGTTTGAAGATTTAGTCCACTGTATCTATCTACCTATCTATCTAAATCAACAAAAATTCCTCCATACTACTAACATATGCTTCTTTTTAAACTTTAAATGCAATATAAATTGAAAAAATTATTCGAGTTTTACTATCGGTATCTCCATTTCTATCACTAAAGTTAACAAAAAAATCGAAGGGGCTAGAAGACTCTATGAACTTACAAGCAAAACCAAATATACAACTTATGTTTTTTATCATGTTTTGTGTACTGATACTAGGGTTGGGCATGAGTCGGGTTGGACAATCATCGGTCAATTATCTACCGATCCAACCACCCAATTTTCTTGAATATTGAAAATCATTACCACCCCAACCAGTATAGGTCAGTTGGCTGGTATTACCGGCCATCTATATTGAAAATATATAATGAAGAATATGAAATAGTAAGTTGTGGTTTCTAAATTTGAGTTTTCGAGTTTTGACTTCTTTTATATATTATTTTAGCATTAAAAAGATAAAAGTTACAATAATTTTTTATTAAAAAAATGTTGGTTGGCCAATATTTCCCCACCAACCAACTTTTGAATATACTGAAAACCACCGACCAATCCATTTATCTACGAGTCAGTTAAAATTACGGGTCCAGCTATATGGGTCGCTTAACTATCGGCTATCGGTCAAGAAAAGCGGGTCGAAAGTGGATCGGTTGACCGATAAAATCGATCCATGCCCAACCCTAACCGATACTATTGTTAAGCCCCGACATAGGAGCCTTCTCTAATGGCTTTATTTTCCCACTGTCAAATGCTTTTTGAGCTCTCTGTTCATATAATTGAACCCTAAGGTCAAAAATATTCCATCCTAATAAGAATCAATTGAGGCTGACTTTGAGGTGAGTGAGAGTAATGCCGAAATTTATGGCATTAGGGTCATTGTCATAAATCATAATACTCGTGTCAAAACATATACATACATATATGCTCTCTACTGTGTATCTATATTATTCTAACCAAATAAATGCCTGTTGTCATCATCCAGTAATTATTCCACTAGTCATATATGCACGCTTGTGCCAAACCATCGATAAAATTACGAGACGGACTAGTAAATATTCTGCGAAATTGTCCAAGTTTCGGGTTTAGGGTTTTCGGGTTTTGGGGTAGCCAAATCGTTATGTTTATGAATTAAAACATCAATATCTTATATAAGGATTTATATATTGTATAGGAAAACAATTACCAGAAATGAAGTGTAGTTAATATGATACATGGAAGTAGATTGAGAGCGTAGTAGTTACGGGTAAATAAGACTGCCATACAGTTCATGAGAGAGTACGCTTATTGAAGGATTCCACCGTCAGATTCGCGGTGAAGGCTGGTATTGAATTCATCTTCCGGATAAATATATCAACCTGCAATATTTGTAGCTTAAGAAAAATCGAAAAATCGGGAATGAATGCGTACATGCAATGAAGTTATTTAATAATTGTTTCTGTCTCGAGACGGAGCCTTAAATAAAAGAAGCATGCATCACTAAAAAAATATAATGATATTATTTGTTCAATAACGAGTATCATGTAAGGTGGTTACATTATCAAACAACACTTCCTAGTCAGATAAAAATCGAAACTTCAAAAGTTTACACAAGTAATAACATTTTTTTAGAGAGACGACGTGGTTTAGATTTCAGAAAATTATGTTCTTCGATTTCGACTATTTTGGAATCCAGGAATTTTAAAATGTGAGTGCGACTTCGAATTACTGAAACACTTTCAGACGTCTAAATTTATTCCCAAGAACTCTGATTCGTTTTTTCGGGAAATGCCTTTAACAATGACTCATCTCCCACTTACATGCTTTGTATCTTTTCAAACTTGGGGACAAATGGGATATTCACCGTTCCCTTTCATATGAATGTCGTTTTCAAAGTATAATCAAAATCCATATTTCATCAATTTGATGAACTATAGATAGTGATATAAAGAAATGAAAACATATTTTACTGAGTGGAGAATAATCACCAAATTCTAAAAACTTGACATCAGTAATTATGACTCAAAGGCTAAATGCTATTTTGCTAAGTCCAACACCTACCTATTGTTCTGCTTTTCTACTAAGTCTTTGAGAACAAAAAGTTCAAGTCTAATCAAATAATACATATAACACAAATTTCCCTTATTTCAATAATCCTAAGAGAGAAGAAAATAGAATATCAACCAAAAGATTTTTCTTCTTGAAACAGCACCACTATCCAACATAAGTTAATTGCTTAAGTTATACATTTTCTAACGAACTTGACAAAGAACTCAGTGCAATAACTTGGAGCAAATGACGCGCAAAGATTAGAAAAACAGAAACAAAGAACAATTTCAGAAAGATGTTTAATTCATACCTGTCGAGATATCTCCCGCTGTGAAGTGTACTCGTTCACCTGACATTGGGTGGGGGAAAAAATAGTTCATGACAAATACCAGATTTAAAAAAAAAAAAAAAAAAAAAAAAAAAGAGAGAACTAAGCATCTCAGCTTACCACAATATTCGTGTTCCCAGATTCATAATCAAATTGAAGCTTCTCATCATCGCTGAGGGCATAAATCGAGTTGAGAGTAAATCGCGTGACCGGGATTCCATCTGAGCGCTGATGGTCATCCATTACAATCTGAAGCATATTGAAAAGATAACAAAAAATGTCAGTGAACTCGTTTCTGCAAAAACATAATTGCTGAACTTAACCATCTAATGGGATCAGCAATACATTGTCCAAATGGCACCTTCAGCACTTGTATTCATAAGTACACCACCTAAAAACTTTTGGGGATGAAAGCTATAGGTTTAATACTGTAATACGGAATTCTAACTCATGAATATGTGAAAAAGCAAGGAAGCTACAAGGTCTGACTGATTTTCTCTGAACAATTTTCTTAACCATATTATCAGAGTTCTCGTGGTTTTGGAGAGAGTAACATTATTATACTGCACCGAGACTAATCATGAATTTTCTTGCAACTACAAGTTTTTGTGTGCCATCTGTAACATACACTGCAATTTCTTGATCAATTTAATAAATGGTCATCAATCGAGGCCAATAAAATATTGTTCTACAATGCCCAAATAGCTGAAGTCACGTGCCAGAAAATAATTCTATTGAATTGTAGCATAAAAAAGAGAGATAATTGAAAAGCTTGCTCTTCTCTGAGGGATAGTACAAGTAGGATAGATTGGCGGCAAAATTATAATGCACTTTCCACAAACACTAAGAATGTACTTTCACATTTACGAAAACCATAAATAGGCGGCAAAATACTTTTGACACCCTAACTAGGAGACACTTCTAACTGCGAGCCATTCTATGATTTCTATGATTTCATTAGGAGGTGCACTGAAGTAAGTACCCAATACATAACAATGTAACCAATTATTGCTTTAGAACTAAAAAGTAAAAACTGGTGTGTGATACCTTGTAACCAAATAGTTCACAGCACGCCCTTCTAAAAACAGAGATTCTTTCTGCAAAAACTGTCTTGTATCTGTTTTATCACATATTTCTGAAACCTCAGTGTCAAGCTAAAACAACGGGAAATGAAGAGAAGAAGTATTCCCTACTAACCTCTCCTCACGCTTTTCAAGTTTCGCTATTTGTTCTTTCAACTGCTTAATTTTCCCAGCAATGTAAGAATCAACATGTGCACCAGCATCAGCTACATGGCACAATGTTACCAACAATAGAAAATCAATAATCATCAAGGAAAAAGGAATCAGTTCTCTAAGTGTAGATTATTTATTAATCATATACACGATGACTTTTAACAGACTGTAGGCCAATATTCCAGCTGATCAAATACATTATTGCTTCGAATTGCGTATAAACAATATTTGGGAAAGGAAGATTGTTAGTGAATCTTCTTATATAGATGTTCAAATCACTATGTGCAAAACTTAGGCCAGTTACAAACGGCAAGTTCATGAAATCTTTCTTCTACTTCATCTTATTTTCCCAAGTTTTCATGAAAGAGAGGAGCAAGGAGGAGGTGGTGACAAATGGCACTGGCATTTTACTATCTTATATGCCATTGTATAGCAGTTTGTCGCAACTCGGTTACTACTGAGTTGAATTTAGCAGTTCAAAATAAGCTAAATGCTTTGAGTGCATCAATTGAACTAACTGTATACTGTTATTGGTGAGGACACGAGAAGTGTAAATAAGAAACCACATTATACAAATTTGACTATAATCTATCTTACTGACATGACTGTTTCTTAAGTTCATCAACAGCCTGCAACTGCTCCTTTGTCTTCTGCAACTCGTTTTGCAAAGCTTCTATGGTTTGTTTTGCCTCATTATCGACTGCTAGGGTGTTAACCATCCGAAGAACTTTTGTATTGGCAGAAGAAAAATCACCGTGTCCAAGCTGCAAAAGAAACATGATCCATCATTGAAAAGGAAGAGAAGATTGATACTAGAAGAGAGTGACTGTGTAACGAAATCACTTTGTGTAGGAAACAATTGCATATTCACCACCGGCCTAGGTAATTGACTAGTTAAAATCTTGTTTCTTTATGTTTCCCCATAACAGAATAACGACCCCGATGATTTCAGCAATTAGTACATGTCCATCATAATGGGAAAAATTACCAGGACAGGCACTATGAGCAAAACCATTAAGGATCAGCAGTCTAAGGATGCCATAGCGACAACCTTTTACTTTCTCGTAACTAAGGGAAAATTAATTCCATGATTATCTATAATGTGACACATCCATATTCGTAAGTGGTGAAAACTAATTGAAATTGAAAAGAACTGCCAATTAATTTTAGGTCAAGTATGAGCAGTCCTAGACTGCTTGATTGTATTAGAAATGTGATTCCTTCACCGAAGCATTTACATATGAAAAAATGTAGGCGCTTTCTGCTATTTATTAGTACTTTCGGTTGAATTGAAGGAATCAAATTTCAGGGTAGTTAGAGGCTTCACCGAAACAACAAGATTGCAACTTCTTACTAAAAACATTTTCACATGAGACTCCGGCTGAAGTTTCAATATGCAAGGATATGAATGAGATCCTATCCTCTCCATCAACAAAGTTTTCTGGACTTTTTGGTTAAGAAAATCCAATTCTTTATTATCCCATCTCATCAATATTTAAATCCTAATGGCATTAAAAAAGGTTTTGAATTATTTCACCGTATTGAACTTGACAAGCACAAGAATAAAAAATGATGGAATAGCTACTGAGGAGCATAAGACACAAGTATATTTGCTTCACAAACCTTAGACTCCAACAAAGATATCTCAGAACGGAGGCGATCACCGTCTCGCTCTAACATCTTCAATCGTCTTGCTTCATTTGTCAACCTTTCATTTAGCAACTTTATCTCGTTGTGTTGACGGCTATTGATTTCCTTTTGCTCTGATAAACTGTTCTCTAGTTCCCTGACATAGTTTTCCTTCTTGGCAAGAGATGACTCAAGTTCCTGAATATGAGAGATAAATAAGCAGAAATATGTGAAAACATTACAGGACAACGTACGTAAGAACGGTACTCAACCTGAACAATAGTTCCACCGGCTAATTCAGTTCCACCTTCAACATTCTTGCGCTCTTTTAATTCCTTAACAAGATTTTGTAAGCGGTCTCTTTCCTCTGTAATCAAACCGAACTACAACAGAAAGGAACCAGATCAAACAAAGCATAAGATACTTACACCAACATCACCCACAACTTCTAGACAGTAAAAAGGGTCATAGTAGAAGTAGCACACAAAGGAGCAAATGGTGATACACTGTCCTAGACTCCTAGCATCAGACAACCAAAAATCCATTTAAGTACTAACCATCAATTCCAGTCTTTTTATTTCTGCTTCAGATGACTCTGCTTTCTCTTTTGCTAATGCAGCCTCAGTTTCTGCAGTTTGTTTATCAAGCATTGCTGTATCAAGAGCCACTTGAATTTCTTTCATGCATGCCTGGGCCTCGCCAGCTCTCCTCATGCTATCAGCCACCTCTCTGCAAGCTCAATGAAAAGAGGTCAGGAGCCCCACCAGGGAAGAGACAGAGGAACAACTTGACAAATTCCAAAACGAGCTACCAGAAAAGATACAACTTAACAGTAATATCAGGTTCTTTACAAAGGGGGTCGGGGGGAGGGAATATGTATATATATACTAATAACAATAACAATTAAGATTTTTACTCAGTTAGATTTGAGAGCTCAAAACATTTTAATGGGAAATTTTTTACTTCATCTCATACAGGTACTAATTGAAGCAACTCTGCTTTTGTTGGCAATCATTTGAATAGTATCATCACAAGAGAACTTCGCAGCAATATAACAAATGAAATATGTAAATGTCAGCTATACAGGATCAAAGTAGCAGTTTCTTAATTATGGAACTCTAGATAATAAAACCCTAAACAATATATGACTGAGATATATACCTTTGTAAAGCTGCAAATTTGGAAGGTATGTCATCTGCAGATAAAACACCAGGAATTTCCTTAACAACCGATTTCCAGATAGACAACTCATCGTTCAACGTATTTACGTTTAACTGGAGGTCAGATAATTTAACTAGATCCAATTCTGCCCTCTCCCTGCGACGCTTTTCTTCATATAGTTTTTCTTTCAATAACTCGATGTCTTCATGATAAGCTTTTATCTTTCTTGCTTCACGCACTTCAGACTCCTGGTGATATATGGAGAGTTGAGATATGTCCATTATGCACATTTTCATATCATACAGTAAATACGTATATTAAAATGAAGATCTCAGTAATGAACCATATGAATACAAGAGAACACAGAGTTGGGTTGTTCCTTATAGCATATTAATTAACGTATATACGCCAACAATAAAATATGCCACCACCTAATAAAACATGACACTTCATCAAGGGGAAACCCAGATTACGGCTAAAATGCAGGCTAATAACAAACTATCTTCAACGAACAGGGTCGTAGTGGATTTATAATAGCTTTAAAAATTAAAATACAAGGCTTAGGGGTGATCCAAGGATGTTGTTACTCACTCCTATCTAAATTTTTGTTCTCCTTCCAATTTTATAATTGTTCTATGATTTTTTTTAAAACGAAGTTGCTTTCTAGCTTCTACATAATCTAAGCCACATGTATTAGGCAATATCTAATCTAAAGGTGAATAATAAAATGCTTACATAGTTCCTCAGTTCTTCTTGCAAATGCTTCACCAGCAGATTAGCGTCCTTTGAAGAAGCTTCCGGAGATTTGACAGATACATTTTTATCCATCTCATATTTCTCCTTCATGAACTAGTGAACAAAGAATACAGCATTACAAAATAGATTGTCAAATAATAACCATGAATTTATATGAGGTACAAGTGTAGCAAAAGAAATTAAAAATATTTTGTATATTGATAAATGCAATGTTCTTAAAGCAGGAACTCATAGCCCAACTTTATGTACTTCTTCCACAGATGATAAAAGAGAAACATGCCCACCATTTGAAACCTACACATATGCGTACAAAGAAGTAATGTTTTATTGAAGCTTAAATGACAATATATCTTTCACTTTTTAAAAAAAAACTGTCCGATTAGTCCAATAAATTCATAAACTTAGGAAATGAGGGTATGCTGATCTTTTATGTCATTTCCCAAAGTTGCTATGTATAGCATTTATAAATAGTTCTAGAACATGGACAGTGCCGATGAGAAAAATCATGTCCTTGAGCACAATTGTCCAAAAGAACCGAATTGTTTATTACCATGAGCATATCGGAGCAGCTAGGTCATAGTAGAAGGTAACTGAACCGACCTAACCAGTGAATGACGCTCGGTCATTGGACATGGAACTATCATAAAGTACAATTTTGCCAATCAACTAGAGGAAATCAAAAGGCTTGCAAACTTTATATAAGTTGAACAAGGAAAAAGTTACCTCATCCATTCTTCTTTTATTTTCTTCCAACTGCTCTTTCAGTAATGCCGACTCTTTTTCTGCATTTTTAGCCCTAAATTCCATTTTCTCAAGCTGAAAAAAAAAGGATGATGGAAAATTAAGATAACTAAAATCACCATTAATAGTGCTTTACCAACAGATAAACTTTGAAGTACTGACATCAGCACTTATTCTAGAAAGTGACAGCTTTGATTCACTTCTCATTTGAACGAGCTCATTTTGAAGACAACTCTTTTCCCTAACAATGCTTTCTGATACAGTACTTAGCTTTTCCTCTAAAACGCTTGCTTTGTCTTCAGCTTTGGCTGCTGTTAACTCTGCCTTTTTGCGAAGATCCATCTCCTTCTGGAATTTCACCTGACAAAATATTTTGGTGCACATGACAGATAAATGAAAAAACGCACAACGGAGAAACAAGGATGAAATGTTTTTTTTTTACCAACTGTAGAAGAAGAATATAACTGAAACAAAAAAAGGAACCATACAGAAGTCACCAACTAACTGGAGATGGAGAATTCTTAACTGGAAGACATACAACACATAATTTGTCAAGAACAATTACGGAAGACAATAACCAAATTTAGATCATACAAGAGTTGGTATTAGAATCTTTAATTGTTAAGGTGAACTTAATAATGGTCGTGGTTATAAGTACTAAAATCATTGAACCAGTGCATGTAAACGGCAGTGACCATACGCATTGTTCCAGAGATGTAAAACGGCAGAAGTTATGCATTTAACTCCAAAAAGTTAAATAAAGCTCCCAAGGGAAAAACAGTACATCACCAAAAAAAAATCCTCAATCTAATTTTAATTACATAAAACTGAAGTGTGAACAGAAGGTGATGCTAAGTCCATCTTTATGCTTTCGAGCTTAACAGAACCTCATATCGGTAAGGTTTGTACTCATCCACGCAGAAAGATTTTGGTAGGGACGGTTATAAGGTTAGGTACTTGAAATGTCAGGTATGAGTCTCCAGAACTTAACTAAACATACTGAAACCACATCCTGAACTGGGTGTTTCGAGCTTTAAGTACTAATATACGCACAAATGATGAAACAGAGCCATGACCTAATTTAAACTTTAATATAGATTATGTTCCTCCAATTTGAAACCGGCCTTTCTAACATTGGCCCACCAATGACCGGCCCTCCTGAAGATGAAAGATGGGTGTAAAGACAGAGTTTTCTTATAGTGATTGTCCACCGAGAACTCGAATCAAACCTATGGAGGTCATCCTTAGAGCAACAAGGACAGAAAGATGAGAAAACCAATAAAGAATGGAGGAAGCATCACCACAAAAAAATCTCACCGGAGGAAAAAGGTGAAAAAGAGATCAATCTAAAAGTGATTGAGGGAGAGAATTTGCCAACAAAAAAATTACTCGACAGAGCAGTGACTAGGGCACAAAAGGGAAATCTACGAGGATGTTTTCCTGTCTAAGATGTCAGAAACTTGAGTTATGAAGTTATGAGTATCTTCGTTCTTAAATGTTCTACTTCTAGACATGGTCAACTAGAACTTTGGGGTTCAAGATAGATTGGGGTTAAAAACAGATCAAATTGTGTTACAACCAATCAGTTTGACTCAAAAACTCTTCAAAAACCATTTTGGACAAGCGAATCCAAACCTGTTCGTCTCAGATGAAGATCCAAAAGTTTCATGTTTGTCAAAGCTATCCATTTAAAGAATGCATGTAATACTAAGCACAGTGCATCAAAACATGACAAAAACCCATAAGTTTTATTAGTGTTAAATGAAACTTAAACCAAGACAAATCACCACACCTCAAGCTCGCTAAAGGATTGTATTTGTTTTCTAAGATGTTCTTGAGAAAAATCAATCTCCTTCCTAAGCTGCTCTTGCAAATTTTGTTCACGTCCTTTAGCAGCAGACAGTTCTTGCTCAGCATTGAAGCATTTATCCCGGAATTTCTTTCTTTCAGATTCTGTCAAAAGTAAAAGTCATGTTATGATAAAACTTATCGTCAAATTATGAAGTCACATTTTTTTTATAAGTATAGAAAATATGGGCACAAAAGTGGGTCCACTCGATTACCAGTCAAAAGACTATATCTATGCAAGGCATACGTAATTTTCAGTCAAAGAATTAAACAATCACTATTCTTAATATTGATGAAAACACTACAGATGTATGCATGTGAAAAAGCAAACAATTTGCATGTCAGGGCAAAGTAAGAAGGGTAATTTTGTCAGCTTCTGTAAACCTATATGACAAGGAAAATATAATAAATTGCTTTAGTTAATTGACAGTTTTTCCAACAGGTCAACTAAGATAAGCTCAAATTTACAGACACGGTATTTCTTCCTGATTTAAGGAATTCAAAGAGATATAGCGCGGTGATTAATGACAACTGTAACTATAATAAGCCATCTCTGAGAAGAAACTCTATCTTCCTCCTTAAAGAACCTATGTGAAAAATGACAATTATATACGAAATTCTATTTGTTTCATGTTCAACTTTGTTCTAACAAAAGTCATAAATTTCCTTTATCGATTTTCTACCACAATCTTACCAGATTTTGAGAAGTCTTCATTCAGTGCTTTGAATTTAGACTGATAATCATGGGCTTGCTTTTCTGCACTGCTTAGGGCGTCAAAGAACTCTGATTTCACCTACAACAGCAAGTTTCATTAGCCATGAATAATGTCAACAGCAAATTCAATAATACAAGCATCAAGATCCAAGAGAACCTAGAAGAGCAAAAGTAGGAAAGTACATGTGTTTGAAACACATCAAATGAATGGAACAAATCCAACCCTCAAGTCAACCAACCAACCTCGAAAAATTGTCGAGCATTCATTTTCCTGTGGAAATTAACGACTGGTGTCCAAATTTATAAATTGACTTTCTATATGGGGACAGGTCACTGTATAATATCCGATGGAGTTTTGTAGGACAAAGAAGAAAGGTGCCACAACTTATGTGTTTTTCTTCACGCCATCATATCTTTTATTGAATAAGTTCTGTGCATAAAAGTCATTTAGTACCAACTCACTTGATACGAGTCATTTACTCAATGGATAGAGTTGATGGTATATTTAAATTGAAATGGAATACCCATTCATACTACCTAGGGCAAAATTGTGTAAGTGACGCTCATACAACGTGGCATCTACTTTAGATCCCTAGATCAGGAGGATAAATCAATACGATGTACTTATTAGTTGATCAAATTTTAACTCAAACATTTGGGACAAATATTGTGATATTTTACCAACCCGAAAATGATTATTCTCTTAAATTGATAAAACCATAGTTCATAATCATGCCATTCTTCAAGTGGTTAATGAAAAACCGTAATGATCCCCATTGGAGTAAATACTCTATCTAAGCCTCAGTAGAAATTATGCACAATGCAACTCTACAAATCAAAGAAGAAGAGCAATACCAGCATAAAATATAGGGTCAGGGTTCAAGCAAAACTGCTATTGACAATGCTTCATAAGATTGAATATAACAAGGCGAAAATACGACCAATAAAAGCTACTACATTAGGTCAAAATCTAACCCAGACCGGCATATGTTAATTATCTCTAGCATCAAGCCAAACCAAACAATTTAAATTGAATCTTCCAAACCTGCCTCAAGTATTTACTCAGCTTCACTGATTGAAGTTCGTGTTTCGAAATCCCTATACCAATCGCAATCGAATATATACAATTACTTAATCAAATCACTCTTCGAATTAAAAAGGAACAGTTTTTTACCGTCAGAAGAAACCCCAAAAACTCCGGCAGACAATAAAATAATCGAAAAAAATAAAAATAGCATACCATCTGACGGCATTGATAAGTGCAAAGCATTTGGTCGGAGGTCGTCGGGGTTGAATGGCCATGAGAATATTCCGGCGCTTGCAAATCCTCGTAAATCAGTAGCTGCTGCCTATTGGAATTTGGGGTCTGTGTATTATTATTATTATTATTATTATCATCTTCCGGCGGCTCCGATTCCGCCCTTCTTTTCCTCGGCGCCGGCGTTCGGATAATCATTTGTTAACTTTTTTTCACAATCAGTAAATTTCTCGGTGGAATTGATTGAAAATGGAAAAAGCTAGGGTTTCAAATTTGTATGGAAGTTTTTGAAAAGGAACGCGCCAATGTTGATGCTTATAGTTTGGGTGTTCATGGTGATGGAAAATGTTTTTTAAAATATTTTATAATTTATTATTTTTCTTAGTGTTTAATTACTTTTATAATAAAAAAAATTGCTTTAAATTATAATTTTCAAAATATTTTGTGCAATTAAGTTTTTGGTTTAAAAGTACTTTTATTGATTAATGAAAAGTTGCGCCGGGATATTTGTCATTATTTTGGGTTCGGTTGGAGTTCGGAGGGATCGATCGACATTATCGTTTTCGGACAAATTTTATTTTATTTGAAGGTGAAAAACTAATTCTAATTCCGGTACAAAATTTTGTAAAAACCAGAATTTTGAAAATTGGAATGAAAACACTTGTTATAGATTTGAAAATTTTCTTATCTAAATTAGCATAATTCGAAATTAGTGACCTATGGGCTATGATATAAAATATACATAATGATATTGATATCTGGAATTTTTTAATTTTATTTTTGAAATATTTTCGAAAATTAATATCATATAAGAAATTCAAATTATTATGTTGCCGAAAATACCCTCTCATTTTCACTTGAATTAAGATGGTGTTTGCAAACTTTTTCCAAAGTGGTTATGAGTTTTTTTCTTTCTTTCAACATTAAAAAACTTATAATCACTTTGGAAAAACGTTTATAAACAACACATAATTCTCACGGCTTCTATCAATCCTGCTCCTGGTTTGATCAACTCCTCTCTGTGATCGATCGATTTATTTGAAATTAGTTGATCGATTGATATGAAATTAGTCGTTCAACTAATATCAAATCAGTCGACTATAGTTGAATAACATTGTTTAGTCGATTAAGTTTTTTTCTTATTCAACTAAGATTTCCAATTAGTGTAGTCAACTATTTTTTGCGCACATTTTTAGAAAAAAATGTACCCAAAAAACCCTTATATCATTACCATTGTCGAAATATTGTTAGAACGAAACTATTACCATTACCCTACCAAGGTTTTTGATGTACCGATTTTGGTATGCCAAAAATTCAGTATACTACAGTATAGTAATGGTTATTACAGTCGATGTTGGATTACTATATAATTAGGTCAATATATAATATTATTTTTTCCAAACAATTAAAGACTTAAGTATATTATAAGATGGTAGAGATCTAGTATTTAGAGCATAATGTTTTTAATACTAGTTATTAACTTACTCAACATGAATTATTTTTAAAATATAAAACAACAATATAAAATCTCTTATTATGGATTTACATCACAATTGTCAAAAAATAAATTAGAGGATATATCTATCTCAAATGAAAATCTAAGTTCATGGATTTTTATTGAAATAAAAAATAGTCACCCTCATTACCCCTTATCAGAGCTCGTGCCAACCTACCCGAATTATATTATAATAGAATATCGATAAATTAATGTCCGACAAATTAATAACTTTCTCTAAGTAATATTTTTTTTCCGGTTCCGATTCGAGGACAACGTGGTAATTATTTATAATCCACTAAAATTTATAAGATTATTCATATTTAAAATTCTTATAGCCCCAATCTAATATATAAATTATTAGCCCCCACAAGCAACGCTTTGAATTATAAATTATATTTAACTTATAACAAACTTATAAAGACTTAAGAGTTGATGATGTCATCTTCAATCTCATCACTCACCTTTCTTAATATGGTAAGAATGTTTGGTTTCTTTTGTCATAGGTCAACAAAAAATCACCGTAACATTATTGTTCCAAGAGCTTCCGTCCAAAAAACGAGCTTTAAAATATAACTATCATCTTCAATTTCATCATCTTTATGTTTTCCCGTGACGCTCTCAATTGTTTGTTCTAAACATCTCTGAACTTATGTTGTTTTCTTCAGGGTACTTCAAGTGACATTTGATACCCCTTTTGTTAATGTAGCTCAATAATTAGATTTTACAGTTTTCGTGTGATTTTACCATCTAAGAGTTGGTCAATAATTCTTTTAAATATAGTTATTGAAAGTAACAACAGTTATAATAATTTCATAAATTAAATGGTAAATTAATAATTATTAATTCATCAATTATTTAATATTTTGTGAAACTAATAAATGTCGGTCCCAACTGCATTAATCTTTAAATGTTTAACTGTATATTCTACCTTCGTAAAATAAAATATATTTACTTGAAACCAATTATCAAAACATAAATAAAAATTGGGTTGATCCGTAATTATATAAAAAAAATGTTTCATCTCGACTAATTGGGAAATTATTTATTGAACCCTCACAGTCCAACAATACAATTGAGTTTCCAAAATCACTTAATTTTATTTTGATTGTTTTTATTTATTTATAACTAAGTAAGGGCTTACAACTGAAATATGAATGCAAGACGAATTACAAAGACTATATTTACACTAGATTAAGAGTTAAAAGGGCAAACAAGACTAGCTTTTGCATATAAAATACTGTCACCTCCCTGAGGTAAGATCAAAAAAAAAAAAAAAAAAAAAAACTCTCATGCTAGGATAATTACAACCGTCTCTTCAAGTATATATTATCTACGGAAAAATCCATTTTTCAGTAGATAAATCACAAATTTGAAATTGCATGGGTGTATATTTAAGACAATCGTAATTAAGAGGTGACTGTAATTATTCAAACATGAAGGATTTTTTTATAATTTAATTTTACGTGAGGGGTGGTCGTAATGTGGCCTAAAATAATATCTAACAATTTGTTGGTATGGACCATTTTGAGATTTAATGTATATAAGTAACATAAATAAATAATTAAATATTATACAATTTGTAAATTATTGGTGTTAGGTTAGGCACACACATAACACTATCTGTACACACTACACGTGAAATGGCCTAACAATTAGCAACAATAAAGAAAAAGGGCACCAAAAAAATATTTCAATTCCCGAAGCGTTGAAATATTAGTCTTGGCTTTCCGCGCGTGGACACTGGATGGGAAACCTGTACCCATTTTAGGGCACGCTTTTCACCCTTGTCCACTTACATTTTCACTACAAAATATATTAACTATAATATTATTATTTTTTTCTTTTTTATTGATGTAGAACATGCAATTTTATTTTTTAGGGTAAATTATACATACATCCCCGAACTATGTTAAAATAACTTTAAAATCCATATAGTATCGTTAATTACAATCACCCCCAAAAACATTGTTAGAAACCCTAACGATATAATGCATTGGGTAAGTTATTACGTTAGTGTTCTAACGGACTACTAGTTTCAGACAGTATAGAATTAGGCCAGGGGCAGGGGCAGGGGCAGGGGCGGACCCAAGGGCTTTTAGTTGGGGGGGGGGGGGGGGGGTGGGGGGGCAAAATAAGGGGTGAATAAAGAGAAGAAAACAAATATTTTTATAAGCTAAAAGTGTACAAATTTTAAGTCTTGGGGGGCCAAAGTCTATAAATTAATAGATAAATACCAAAATGCATAAAAATAATGGGTAAATAGCACTTAACCCCCTTGTGGATGGACATTTTGCACATGACCCCCTTATGTTATGAAATTAGGCACATAACCCCGTTGTGGTTTGAAAATTTTGCACATGACCCCCTTATGATATGAAAGTAGTCACATAACTCCCTTGTGGTTTTGACATTTTGCACATGACCCCCTTATGGTATGAAACTAGGCACATAACCCCATTAATAGAAAACTGGAAAAGACTAAATTACTCCTAAAGAATAAAGACTTTGTTTCTTAAAAAATTAAAATTCGATAACAGCTATAACATAATATATTATATAGAAAATAGTAAATAATAATTATAATTAATAATAATATTAAAACTTTGAAATATGTAGAATTATTTTACCGAATTATAATTGAACAAAGAAATTGATAGTACATAATTTTATATTGAGTTTAATCCTTTTATATTTAATTTGTATAGCATATGAGATTTTCAAATTGGTTTCTAAAATTGAATAAATTGTCAATCGTACAATAACTAGTATTATATACCTTTTGTTTTGTAAAATTAAAAAAACACAATAATATATATTATATTTTTCATTTTAAGTAGATTAAGCTTTTCATTTTATAAATTAGTTATTTTAAATTAAAACAAGAAATTTTGACTTGATAGAGTAACCAACGAACAGTTGGTATGGTTGCAATTTGGCTAAACTTTAGGGGTAATTTAGTCTTTTTCAGTTTTCTATTCAATGGGGTTATGTGCCTAATTTCATACCATAAGGGGGTCATGTGCAAAATGTTTAAACCACAAGGGAATTATGTGTCTAATTTCGTATCATAAAGGGGTCATGTGCAAAATGTCCAAACCACAAGGAGGTTAAGTGCTATTTACCCTAAAAAAAAGTAATAAAAATAGGAGATAAATTTTTTTCTGCATGGGAGGGAGCCCCCAGGCCCCACGTTGTTCCGCCCCTGCTAGGGGGTGACATAGTTTTAAATCATTATTATTTTATATAAGATTTATACGTTTTCGTCCATGGTAGCATCAACCTCTCCGCGATAAACAAATATAGTTAATACCTGTCCCCAGGACATGAAATATTGGCCCATGTAATCGTTTTAGGGGTGTGGCTGTAATTACCAATACTACAGGGGCCCTAAAGTTATTTTAGCAAACTTTAGAGGTGTAAGTGTAATTTACCTTATTTTTTTATAATGATTTTTTTTTTTTGTTAAATATATTTCGGATATGAATTAAAATATTCTCAAAACTTTTTATTTATGTTTGTTGTTTTTATATTAAATGATCACACGATTACCATGTATTTTCTATGTCAAATGGTAAAAATAGAAGTGTACTATTTCTACCCATATTATGTTTTGGGATATTTGAGTTAGGCCCATAAAAACTAAGTTTACAGTATATTAGTCCATCAATTCCTTTCATTCAAAAAAAAAAACAAAAAAATACAAATTCAATCTTCATTAAATATCCCTTAAGTTTCATCCGGCACAAGTTCATTGCAAGTTTTAAATCAAATCAAATAAATTAAGCTAAATAATTGAAGATCCGACGACTTGCTATTGTGTTGTTGTCGTGTCTCTATGAACCCTAAAAGTGTAAATTATACATATTTAAAGTTCAATATATCCATCGCGTTATTTCTAATTACATAAGCTAGTGAGGTGCTTCATCTAATGGTCCTTCACACCAAGCTATTCAATTCACCACTTTATATAAATGGTAAATTAGGGCCACACTATGGGTAAAAGTTAAATTACATTTTTTTTCTTCCTTTTGAGTAATTACAGTCATCCCCTCGATTATGTATTTGTACAAACTAGTTATTTTAGACGGTGAAACTAGATATGACCATAATTTGAACCGCCACGGTTTCAGAAACATATTTGAACCATAATCAATCCTAGAAATTAGCGGTTCCAGATTGACTCATGAATCGCCGATCTAAGCGGGCGCAAAAATGTATAATTGGTGAGGGAATTTAGAAATCAACATAAGCACCAAACTAAGATTAATATAACTTATTTAAGAAGGGAAAATTACGGCCACCCTCCCGAGGTATGGCTAAATTATAAAAAAACCCTTTATGTTTGGGTAACTATAGTCACCCCTCCTTTTAAATATTTTTACATAAAATTTATGTAATTCGGTTATTTACCGAACTAAATCGTATATTCAGTTCGGTAAACAGTATGAAATGTTAGCGTACCGAAATTTCGGTTCGATTTTACAGATTTAACATCCCAAAATTTACCTTTGGAGGGTTTTTTTTTCATAAGATAATACAAAGTTGACGGATGACTGTAATTACCCAAACATAAGGGAAGTTTCGTAATTTGACCATAACTAAGGGGTTGGCCGTAATTTTCCCATTTAAGAAAAAGTTTCCTTTTCTTTTCCCATGGAATATTTCAGTGATTTACTTAGTAAATAATGAGTAAATGTTTTGCAATAAAGCCCCAACATTAATAGATTATTATAAATATACTCTGTAAATAAATGCTGTAGCCACTTTGGACTTTTCCAAATTCCAAGCAGCATTCATTGTTCTTACACTGTAGTCCAACATTTCCCGAAAATATCGAAAAAATGGCACTTTTTAAGTATACTTATACGGACACACACAATTCATCTATTTTTAATTCAAAAAATAAAATAAATTAAATAATTAAATAATAAAAATAAAAATTAATAAAAAGAAACTGTCGGCTTCAACCAGGCAAAGACTTCATTCATTCATCCCCATTTTTTTTTCTCTTTCTCTCTCCTCTCTGGTTTTTTTCCCTTTTTCATTTGGTTGTTTAATTTCTTCCGTAAAAAAAAAAAAAATAAAAAAAAATAAAATAAAATTACTGTTGATTTAGTTGAATTACCCAAGGAGGACTCGTAATCGGAGCCGAGTTGATTGTTGAACCGCGAGTTGTGCGGGGGGGAGAAGCTCGTGGCTATGATTGGATGATAAATATGGAAACGGCGGATTTTTCTAGGGTTTCGGCTGTGCGTATCGAAATTCACGGCGGAAAGCGCAGCTGCTCGTTTTGGTATGTGTTTGGATTTAGTATCTACTGTTTGGATTTTTCTGTGTTCATTTTAGGGTTTTTAATTTTGTTCTTACAGTTGTCTCTCCCGACATATGCATTTCTTACAATGAAATTAAAATGGAAGCTCGTGATTGGATGATGGTGCTATGTGTGTGAATAGTATCGAATTTCTCTACCTTGGTAGTTTTCGAAACAGCTTGCTACACTGTACGACACCGTTTTGGATCTCCTTGTAATTTTGGGTGTTTGATCGATTATCCATTTTGCCGGTTTAGATTAATTAACCCTACAATTCGATTCGTTTAAGCGGCAAGTTCTGATGGGTTTGTGCTGTTTTGGTCAATACAAAGTAGATTTATTTATTTATTTATTTATGTATGCAGAATTATTATTCGTCTTGGTTGGAAAATTGTTGCTGTTATTCGTTAAAATATTGGAAAAAGAGTCGGGCTATGTGGTTTCGGAGCTGCGCAATTTTGTATCTGTACATTGATGCATGTCGGTTAAGATTTTTCTTTTAAGCTAAATCGATTTGAATTATTAGCTACGGTGTAGTGGTGTCTATCATGTGATTGGTTGATGAAGTAATCAACTCAATTTTGGAAGCATTATGAAAAAAAGGTTGGTTCATTTTACTTTGCAGATAAAGTTATCCAGAAATTAAGGGTATAAAGAATAAAGATAAGCCCTGCAAAAGCCGTTGGTTAAGTTCACACCTTCTGCGTGATTTGTGTGGTAAAGAAGTGTGTGGCTACAGACAAACTCTTTTGCTGCGTTCCAGCCCAAAAAGTGTGCTGGACGAGACGTAACTAAGGGCTTTGTCTATTTGGGTATGAATTGCTGCCGAATTCGTTATCCATATATATATATATATATATATATATATATATATATATATATATATATATATATATATATATATATATATATATATATATATATATATATAGAGCGTAGAGATAATATCGGTATTTATTTGGCTGACATATTTTATTTATGGAGCATAAACAGCTTGGCATCAGTGAACAAGATAAATCACCCGGAAAGACACATATCGGTGTTACGTTGGATTTTGAGTTGGTTTTATCATGGCACATCTTGCTGCCAATCATTTTGGCGGAGGGCCACCCCAAGGTGCGGTTTATTGATATTGGAATTTTTTATTCGTTATAAAATCGATAGGCGGTAGTGATTTCTTTCAATCTTGATTCCATTGCATGTACGGCATGCAACTGTATGTTTCTTGGTGATCTAAAATCTACGTTTTTTGTCGAGAAGAGCTTTCACCATTCTTTTATTGTCCATAAGAAATTTAGTGGTGTCGCTTCAGTTCTATTATTCCTATGTGACAGGGGCCTTGAATGAAGCTTTATATAAAGAACTTTGGCATGCCTGTGCCGGGCCGCTCGTCACTGTTCCACGCGAAAATGAACGAGTTTATTACTATCCACAAGGTCATATGGAACAGGTTCGGCTGGTTCTGTTCATCCTTATTCAATTTATTCTTCAACTTGCAGTGTTTCGGTTTTGTAATAATTTTTCACGCATTATGACATTTCTTGCTGTAGCTCGAAGCATCTACGCATCAGGGACTAGACCAGCAACTCCCTTCGTTCAGCTTGCCCAGTAAGATCCTTTGCAAAGTGGTGCATGTTCAGCTTCGGGTAAAATTCCTTTGTCCAGTAATTTCAACGTTTCGCTGTCCATTTTCATTAATTTTCTTCATCTTAAATTGCAGGCTGAATCAGACACGGACGAGGTGTATGCACAAGTTACATTGATTCCCGAACAAGATGTAAGTTTCCATTGCCCCGATCCATTTCTTGTTAACGTTCTTTTAAACTCGTAACGTTAACTCTTTTCTTGAGTTTTCATTATTGATTCTAAGGCCTTTTTCTATTCTACTATATTCGGTGAATCAGCAAAGCGAGATCACAAGTCCAGATCCTCCTCTACCAGAGCCTCAAAGGTGCACTGTGCATTCATTTTGCAAGACCCTCACTGCTTCTGATACAAGCACCCATGGTGGATTCTCGGTTTTACGAAGGCATGCTGATGATTGTTTACCTCCACTGGTATGAATTGGGTTTACGTATGTTTTATTTATTTATTTATTAATAAAGTACGCCATGTTACTTTGTTCTCATAATAAAGTTGGTTAATATTTGTTCAATTTTGCAGGATATGACTCAGCAACCACCATGGCAGGAATTGGTAGCTTCTGATCTTCATGGCAATGAGTGGCATTTCCGTCACATTTTTCGAGGTCAAAATTTATAGGTTACTAGTTATTATTTTTTTTTCTTTTTTCCGGTGCAGATTTAGTTTTAGTTCTGGCTTAGTTTAACCTATGTGTCGAACTAGTAACTGAAACCTTTATAGGGCCAACTGATGGTTCAATAATCGACCTTGGACCATTATAGTGAAATCACGAACGATAAAGACAATCCATACAGTACTTCGAACCAAAAACGAAAAAAATAAAGATACTATCAGAAAGCACCTTCTCGTTACCAAGTTCCCGGTCATTATTGTGCTTTTATTGTATTAAATAAATGCCTCCGGTATAAAAAATCGGCATCACATATTCAGATTGTACTGATATTGTTTACAGGTCAACCAAGGCGCCACTTACTGACCACTGGATGGAGTGTATTCGTCAGTGCAAAAAAGTTAGTTGCAGGAGATGCTTTTATCTTCCTAAGGTACACATTTACATCTGTATATTTTTTGAGAGTTCATTGCAATTAGTACCCCCTGTATTATATCAAATTGCTAAAAAACTACCCTATATTAATTTATTGGCAAACCCCCCCATGATTTAATTTTTTTAGCAATGAGTACCCCTGTTTAGGGGGTTATGTGCTGAAAAAGATTGAATCCTAGGGGGTTTTTTGCCAATAAAATAACATGGGATAGTGTTTTAGCAATTCGATATATCACAGGGGTACAAATTGCAATAAACCCATATTTTGTGTGTGTCATGAGCTGTCAAAATCACATTATTCTCGTTCTTTAATTTTGGCAGAGGAGAAAATGGGGAACTTCGAGTTGGTGTGCGAAGGCTAATGAGACAACTAAATAATATGCCGTCTTCTGTTATATCAAGTCACAGTATGCACTTAGGTGTTCTTGCTACTGCATCGCATGCAATCTCCACTAGGACTTTATTTTCAGTTTTTTATAAACCAAGGTTTGTGCTCATTCTCCCGAGTTATTTTATTACCATTTTTAACAATTAAAAGCAATGATAATTGGAAGAATTCCTTTATTAAACTGCAATCGTTTGTGCCAGGACTAGTCGATCGGAATTCATAGTTAGTCTAAACAAGTACCTGGAAGCTCAAAATCACAAGCTCTCAGTTGGGATGAGGTTTAAGATGAGATTTGAAGGTGAAGAGGTTCCCGAAAGGAGGTACATTCACCGCAAATTATTTTTTTCTGTATGTGTATAATGTTTACAAATAGATACTTTCTCGAAATTATTTTAGCGGCTGTAATTTCTATTGCGTAATACAGGTTCAGTGGAACGATTGTCGGTGTTGGCAATAATTCTTCATCTTGTTGGACTGATTCCGAATGGAGATCTTTGAAGGTAACTTGTTCGGAACTCCATGCTTCATTGATCTTTAGTTTCTTTTTTTGCTAATGAGTCTTGATTTCCTGAAAAGCAACAAATACGGACTTTTACAAAGAAAATTCTGAATAAAATTTGTGCATCCAGGTCCAATGGGATGAACCATCTTCGATACTGCGCCCAGATAGAGTTTCACCATGGGAAATCGAACCGCTAGTTGCAGCAACTCCTCCAAACTCACAGACTCAACAAAGGAATAAGCGGGCCCGCCCGCCTGTGCTGCCTTCGCCGATGCAAGATTTATCGCCACTTGGTAATTAATTACTCCTTTTCCTCTAACATTATCAGTTATTACATCCACTTGGCCTTTTTTTTTTTCTCTCTTACAAACAATAAAAAATTGGTCTCGATTAGGTATGTGGAAATCACCTTCTGAATCTCCTTCATTTCGCGGCCTATATCAATCGCCTAAGCTCAGTTCTAACACCAGAGCCAGTCCCATGAGTTACACCGACAATTTGATGCCTGTTTCGATCAATTCAAGTTACCAGCCTAATCAAATAGAAACTGCTGCAGAGTCATTTACCCCCGTTAGTGAAAAAAGACAGGTCAACGGGTGCAGGCTATTTGGAATCGAGCTGGTTGACCATTCAACAGGCGATGACACGTCAGCAGCATGCCAGCCTGGTGCAGCTATCGAGGATTCTCGAATTCATCTAGATTCTGAATACGAACAGCAATCCGAGCCATCGAATCGTAACCCGTCTGATGTTCCCTCAGCCAGCTATGATCCTGATAAGTTTTGCCTTAGATCCCCACATGAACCGCACAACAGGCAAATCCGGAGCTGCACGAAGGTAAATTTTTTTGCTTGGTATTAGCTTTCTTTGAATCACTAATAATATCGTTTGGACTCCAAACGGGATGTTGACCATTTTCGAGTTTGGATTTAGCAAAACTTCAAACACGGAATTTATAGTTCTTCGAGTTAGCTTTATAATCCAACTTGAATCACTAAGATCTGCCCGCAACTTTGATGTATTTGAGTTATCTAAAATTTGAAAAATGTAACTCGTTCATGCATGACTTTGTCACCCGACATCCAATTTAGCTGATTCACGTTGGATTAGAAAGCTAACTCAAAGGACTATTATTTTCCGTGTTTTCAATTTTGCCAAAATCAAACTAGGAAAGGGTTAACACAACGTTCGGAGTCAAAACCGGATTTAGTAAAATGGAAAAAAAATTGAACATTTCAGTATTGGGAACTGTGAATAATTTATATGCTCGTGCCGTTGGTTAGGTTCACATGCAAGGAATTGCAGTCGGGAGAGCAGTAGATTTGACAAGGTTCGATTGCTACGAGGATTTACTCAAGAAATTCGAAGAGATGTTCGAAATTGTAGGGGAACTCTCCGGGCCCACAAAGAAATGGCAGGTTGTCTACACTGATGATGAAGATGACATGATGATGGTCGGAGACGATCCATGGCAGTTAAGTATTAAAATTTTTTATTTTATAATTTATTTAAATGCCGATTATAGAAAGTAAATGGATTCTAAATTTGCGTTTTTGGTAAAATGTTTGTAGTGAATTCTGCACCATGGTGAAGAAGATATACATCTACACAGCCGAGGAAGCGAAGAAGCTTTCACCCAAGATAAAGCTTCCTGTTTCAGAGGTTCAATCGGGCAAACTCAATTCAGACGCTGCTGTTATAACCGAAGAACAATCTTCAACTGTGGGGTCCGGTTACTGACGCATTTTTCTCCTTATCTTTAATTTGTTGCAATAAGGTCGAAATCGGAAAGTGGAAAAAGCTGAAAAATCAACTTGCAATTTTGTTTTAAAGCAAGGCCGAAAGGATATAATGCTTTGGTGAGACAAAAGGGCGGTTTTTTTTTCGTTTGCGTAATAATACAATATCGAGGAGAGTGGTGCCATAAAAAAAGATGAGGATTCGGTTTATAGTGTTATCTTATGCTGTTGGTTTTTTTTTGTCGGGGGAATCTTATGATGCTTTGCTTGTTTGGATCCCAGTTAAGTTTCGAAAGAGAGATCTTTTTCTCACCCTTTTCTTGCCTTTTTGTTTATGTTTTGTTTGGCTACAAGTTTGTTTATGTATATAATGAAAAATCTAATTGTCTTGTTGTTCCTTTGTCATATTTCATGTTGTCTATTTCTTACTGTAGGGGGGTGAATTCTGAATTTGTGTATGCTGAAATTTCTTGCGAATTCGGATTTTTCTTTTCGAACACAAGTTAGATTAAACTTTAGACGATATTTTTTTGGTCGGAATTTTAAAATAATTAAACATCAACACCATGAACTTATTGAACTTGGAGCATAATATTGTTGAAAGTGATGGTATTATCTAGAGTGTTGAAATCCATTTATACATCAATTTTTGCCATGAAATGAAATTCATTGATGATTACGAAGAAGAATATTGGTATACAAAAATAAAAAATAATTGTTTTGTCAGAAATAAATCAAGCAATAAAATAATAATTTTGTTTTTTTCCAAATTAAAATATTTAAAGTATTAGACTTTTTTTTTCTTATGGATGATTGGCTGGACACCTCTTATTTAGAACTTATATAAGTGGAGGTTGATTTTATTAAATGAATACATCTAATTTTGATTTTTGATTCGATTTGCAGGCATTTAATAGGATTTGATGAATGGTTGATGATAACATGATTGAGTGTGTTTCACATATTTTTTCTTGATTCGTCAATATCATTGAGAGAATATTCAGTTTAGTTTTTTTTTTTTTGACAAGTTCGTATCTTCTTTCATCGCTAATGAAATTTATGCCGCTACCCACCAAGTATACACCAATTTTTTTCCCCATTTCTTGTAGGGAAAGGAAAACCTAAGAATGTTTAGTGCATACCAGAAAAATGAAAACGTAGGAAATATATTTGTTGGTAGTTTTATTCTTATTTTTTCAGATATATTTTGGTATGATTGTTGATTGGATTTAGCGTTTGTGAATACATGAGATGATAGTTGCATCGACTCAAGGTATGGCAAGGTGATCGAAGAACGGATCTCCGAACGTGATTTTGATGAAATGATCCGAAGAACGCGCCAAGATTGCATGGGTGCCCAACTTGGACACCGGATACTACTAAATCGAGATTCACTCTAAAGAAATGGACCCTTGTTGAGTTGAGAAAAATACTAAATCTCATGAGATAGATCGTGACGAGCTGAGAATCTTATTATTTTTGTTCAAACAACAACGAATGCAGAATACAAGAAATTGCAAACAAGAAACTTCAAACAAATAAATAATTGTAAATAAGAAATAAAAAGCATAACGCACACACTATGCACACCACAAGAAAATGCAGACCACACGAACAACAACAAATGCAGAACACAAGAAAAAAAAATTGATGGTTCAATAATCCACAATAAAGTACAAACTTAAAACAACAACACAAAAACTGCAAACAACAATATAAAAAATACGATAAATGATTGTACAAAGGTGGGGTTAAGGTTCCTAGAAAGTGGACTAGTATTTTGGGGTTTATGTTTCCATATGTTATCAACGGTATTTTTGTCATAATAAATACAATTTATTTACTAAAAAATGGGAATTTTAACTCGATCAATTTATATAAAATCTAGTATACACCTATAGCAAATTGCCCTACTTTTTTTTTGGAATATTATAATAAATGAAATATATCTAACATGTAATTTAAAAAAAAAAAACATTTACAAATTTTAACAAATAAATATTTATAAAATTCATATAAAATGCTCAATTTATACAACTATGCTAATTGATACAAATTTATATTTCATGTATTTATAATATTCAATATTAAGTTTTATGTATCTTATACATAGTTTTGAAATCTGAATATATATAAAATGCAACATTGCAGAGACCACCTTTCAGACAAATGCAACGCCGCAGAGATTTAACGGTCGAAACGGACACTTTTTATTAAAAATCGATTTAAAATTTATAATAAATTACTAATATTAAAATAATAATATAATAATTTATAAAATAAGATTACAGTTAAAAAAATGGGTAAATTCTATTTCCCCTTTACTTGGGCTCGATATCACTTTACCCCCTTCTACTCTCGTCGATTTGCCCCCTGTACTTGAAAAATTGTCTCAATGTGACCCTCCCCGTTACTTTTCAGACATTTGACCTTAAGACTGTTTGATCTAAGTCTGAAAATTATAAAGAAACCACCCCTCTCAATTTAAATAATTATTAAAAAAATAAGAAAAAATAAAAAAATAAATTGTGGTTTGCGTGGTGAACTATGCTTTCTCGTTGTCTTAAATTTTTTATTATTTTATTATTTATTTATTTATTATTATTCTTTTAGTTATTATATAAACTGAGAAAGGTGACGTTTTTGTAATTTCAGAACTTAGATCAAACGGTGTTAAAGTCAAATGACAACTAACAATAATGACCACATTGAGACAATTGTTCAAGTGCCTGCAAATCGATGTAATCGAGAGTAGAAGGGGTTAAAGTGATAACGAGGCAAAGTACAAGGGGGAAAGTAGAATTTGCACTGAAAAAAGAGAATGTTATATCAATGTTGCAACAGTCCCTTTAAAACCTTCAAATTTGCAAAAGGGTATAAAAATACAGAAATGTCCAATTTAGGGGTTAAGGTGTAAAGTTCTAAATATAACTCTGTCCCTTAATAGAAATTAAGAAAAGTTAGGGACCAATTTGAAACATTTGAAAACTGAAGTGACCCTAATTAAAACCCCTTCTCTTCAGTAGTCGGCGTCACCAGCCCTCCGCCGCCACGGAAAACACACTTACACCGCCAGAAGCTATAAGCCGGAACTTTGTCGCCGTGGCCTCCGTTCCGGCCTCTACAGCGGCGTTCCGGCGAACCATGCCCGCCGTCGCTTCTCTAGCTTCGACCACCGCCGCCATCACCACCTACTCATTCGTTAGCTCCGCTCACCCGCCCTGCACTAACTGTACCTGCGCCACCTCCTCCATTGCTCTTCACCCCAGAATTCTCTCTGCGGCCAAAAAATTGGTATTTTAAATTATTTAAATTTTATATCATTGTTTATTTTCATTTGAGGTTATAACGAAATCTATTTTATTTAATTTTTTGTATTTGCATTTCGTTTTTTGCTTGCGTTTCTATTCCACATTGTGTCTGGGTTTAGCCGTTGGCGACGTTGCATAAGTTAACTGCGTTTCGAGTTAAAGCCATGGCAGAAATTCCTTCAACTCCGCCGATAGACTCCAACGCATCATTGTCCGGTACTCCCCCCCCGCTCGCTCTCTCTCTCTCTCTCTCTCTCTCTCTCTCTCTCTCTCTCTATATATATATATATATATATATATATATATATATATATATATATATATATATATATATATATATATATATGTGTGTGTGTGTGTGTGTGTGTGTGTGTGTGTGTGAATTTATCTATCAAAATATTATATATTTCGTGTACATTTAATCTGTTCGCGCTGTTCTAATTTCTTATATTATAGGGAAGAAGCAAGCTTTGATTTCATTGTCAGACAAGAGAGACTTGGTTTTGCTTGGCAATGGATTACATGAACTCGGGTGAGGACTACTCTTATTTTAAAAACTTGACATTGCAATCTTTTTCGTAATTTCTGTTGAAGAAGTTCAAGTTGTGTTTGGTACGATGGTGTGATTTAAAGTTGGCTCCTTGTTCTTTTGGAATACATACTATTGACCATTGAATATACATCTGTTTTTTTTCCAAGTAAAAATAGTGGTTTATTGGTTTAAACTGTTTACTTGAGAGATTGAGTATTTGACGTAATTGACGTAAGGTGTATTTTATAGTAATGTATAGATGCTGATATCGAAGACTTGAATTTCACATATTTCTCTCCGTGTCACTTCATTGTTAGGATTCCGTAATATATGTTCTTTGCTTCTGAAGCATGTGAGGAGATGATTTAGTTCATGATTGGGTTCAGTGGGTAATAGAGGAGTTATACCAAAGGGGGTGGCTGTAAACGAGGATTTGCCGTTTTTCAAATTAATATGTTGCTTTGGGGTCCATGTCGATTTGGCTACTTTTGTCATGTAACTTGCATCACATCCTTACTGTATGTAAGTTATTGTGCCCCACACTAACTAATGTCTAATCTTATATTATTAAGATTCACAATTATATCAACGGGAGGAACAGCTTCTTCTTTGGAAAGTTCTGGCGTGCCTGTTACCAAGGTGGAGGAACTCACTCATTTTCCGGAAATGGTAAGCCTTTGCCTCGACTGCGTTATTCGATGTTAATCTTCATGTAGTTTTATGAATCCGTTTGAGCAATCTATACAACCAATACATTCTCCTCATAGTTCGTTCTTGAATTGGAAAAACAGAAAAAAGTTCCCCCTTGCACCTAAAGATTGGAAGTAGCCTAACTTTTTTCCCTTTTTCTTTTTGTCTGGTCGAGCTAAATCTGTATAAGAGGAAATGCAATATTTTTCTTGTTTTGTTCTCTTCTATTTTATGTTGTTCTACGGTACATTCTGTATTGTAATTAAGCTTAATTCACTATAGAATTTGTTTTTTGCCGTTGCTATTGATGCTATTCTTGCAAATGTAGAAAATCACTGCCTAACTTTCCTTAACTTAAAGTGTTGCATATTCTAATTAGATTCCACTCGTATGTTTTCTTCTACATCCTTTACAGCTTGATGGCCGTGTAAAAACTTTACATCCGAACGTGCATGGAGGTATTCTTGCGCGAAGAGATCAACAGAATCACATGAAAGCCCTCGATGATCATGGGATTGGTGAGTTAATAGTTCTTGTTGGTAGAACAATTAGTTAAGAATTGCATATCTTGTGTTTTGCCGTTTGCGTCTGCTCTTTCCATTTTTCTCTGAGCTGTATATTTAGGAATAAGCCAAAAAAAGCTACAAGACAGTTTTTTTTGACAGAAACTTATATTATACCGCGATGAATTCCTATTAAGTCATAATGCTTTTATTTTAATTGATAAACATTTAAGTTTCCTTTGTTTCTCCATGTTACGATGCATAAGCTATTTGTCAACTTGTGGCTCTCCAGGTACATTTGATGTAGTAGTGGTTAACTTGTACCCCTTCTATGAGAAGGTTTCCTCTTCTAGTGGGATTTCTTTTGAGGATGCGATCGAAAACATTGACATTGGTGGACCTACCATGATCAGAGCTGCCGCAAAGGTCATCCATGCTTAACTTTTATTTCGATACTAGTAAATTATGCTGAAAATTTCCTTCAGGTTCAAGAAACGAAGACGAATAAAATGATTTTCTTTTACAATATTTTTCCATCTATTGTTATTACCTCTACAAGTTTACTAGGACAGTTATTAGAATATTCATGCACTTGTTTCTCAACCCGTTTCTAAATTACATTTTGTCATTCACAGAACCATAAGGATGTTTTGGTTGTAGTGGACTCGAATGATTATCCAGCACTCTTAGAATATCTCAAAGGAGGACAGAATGACCAGGAGTTCCGGAAGTGGCTGGCTTGGAAGGCTTTTGATCACGTTGCTTCTTATGATTCCGCAGTTTCCGAGTGGTTGTGGAAGCAGACCAGTAAAGGTATGTTAGAAAAAATTGCGTATCGTAATGTAATGTTCATTAATATATCGTAATGTTTTCATTAATATATTGTCATTGCAGATAAGTTTCCACCCAGCCTGACAGTACCTTTGTCTCTCAAGAGTTCACTTCGGTATGGTGAAAATCCTCATCAGAAGGCTGCATTTTACGTTGACAAGTCTCTCGAGGAGGTCAATGGTGGTGGCTGCGCGACTGCCATTCAGCACCATGGAAAGGTACACCAAGTGGTTCTAATGTTTGATAGAACCGACATTTTGTGTAGAGCATCTTCTTTTAAAATGGAAAATGATTGATTGATGTATCTGGTACGTACGTACAGGAGATGTCGTATAATAATTATCTAGATGCGGATGCAGCTTGGAACTGCGTGTGTGAGTTCAGTAAGCCGACCTGTGTGGTTGTGAAGCACACAAATCCTTGTGGAGTAGCATCGCGCGACGATATTATCGAAGCGTACAGGCTGGCAGTGAAAGCAGATCCAGTCAGTGCTTTCGGTGGCATCGTTGCCTTCAATGTTGAAGTTGACGAGGTAAATACCATTTTTATTAATTAGTTTTTCATTCTCGATTTTGCTAGTAGCTCCCTTTCATGTTTCCACTTTGTTTCGACAGGCTCTTGCGAAAGATATTAGGGAGTTTAGGAGCCCGACGGACGGTGAAACTCGTATGTTTTACGAGATTGTCGTCGCTCCCAGTTATACCAAGAAGGGGCTCGAAATACTCCGAGGGAAGTCGAAAACATTGAGAATACTCGAGGCGACTAAGAACAAACGAGGGAAGCTCTCACTGAGACAAGTTGGTGGTGGGTGGCTAGCTCAGGAGGCAGATGATTTGACCCCGGAAGATATCGAGTTCAACGTCGTTTCCGGAAAGTCTCCACAAGAAAACGAACTTAGTGACGCAAAATTTGCATGGCTCTGCGTAAAGCACGTGAAAAGCAATGCCATTGTTATTGCCAAGGTCAGCAATTTTATTTAATTCATTTTTCCTTCCGTCTTATTGGTTACAATCTGTTGAAATAGAAAATGTGCTTCTTATGCAGAACAATTGCATGTTGGGTATGGGAAGCGGGCAACCGAATCGGCTCGAGAGTTTGAGAATAGCAACGAAGAAAGCAGGGGATGAAATCAAGGGAGCTGCATTAGCCAGCGATGCCTTCTTCCCATTTGGTAAGTTTGCAATTACTTCGTTTTTGGCGGTAAAACTTGCCAGTTTATCAACATAGTAAACAAAGAATATTATATCGGTAAGAAAATCGAGTTTATTATTATTATTTTTTTACTATTTTTTTTGTTATTTTTAAAACAGCATGGAATGATGCGGTTGAAGAAGCATGTAAAAGTGGGGTGGGTGTTATTGCCGAGCCTGGAGGAAGCATAAGGGATGCTGATGCAGTCGACTGCTGTAACAAGTATGGAGTTTCGCTCGTTTTCACTAATGTCAGGCACTTTAGGCATTGACACTGCACCGTATTTTTCGGAAATTTTGTTTTCTAAACCCTTTACTCCGTACTGTGTGTTTTTTTTTTTTTTTTTTTTTTTTTTCCAATTTTCGAGAGGGGTTTGGGTTCGGGCTCGGGCTCGGGCTGGTGCCCTAAAAAATATGAGAAAGTATGTCAAACTTTATCAACAGGTTTGTAATCGACTGTTGTCTCGTTTAGCTTGTATGCTGTAACGTTTATTTTTTACAGTTGGTATTACATGAACGTTCTCCGAATATACACGTGTGTGTGTGTGCGTGTGTGTGTGTATATATATATATATATATATATATATATATATATATATATATATATATATATATATATAAATTTCTTACAACAATAAAATAAATCAAATATCATAAATTATCATGCAAAAAATTAAAGTATCTTAGAATTAAGCCCAACCCAATGGGCCTACAAATTATTTACCTACTGGGCCACGAGCCCAATATCGAAGACCATTATCACCAAGGCCCAATCACCTTCAAGTAAGGTTTGGGCCCGACAATCTCAACTAAGCTATAAATAAAGGTTTGAACTCATTCCTTAAGGTACGTCCAATTAACTGAGCAATACTATTAACTGTATTCTCTGGACTATTTTCTATGATCAGCACGTCTGACTTGAGCGTCGGAGGGGTTTCCGCCGGATCAACCCCCGGCTTAGTTCATGTGTTCTATGGTCGCAGGCACCTCAGGATCATCAAGTTGTCAAGCTACTGATCTGCTTTGCTCTCCCAGTTCATTTTCTACACCACCCCAGGTGATCTAAGTAATTAACATCATCATTTTGGCGCCGTCTGTGGGAACGATGCAAACCAGATCACGTAGCCAACAAGATCCTCCTGAGGCGTCTGCTCGGAGAGAAAATGACACAACTAACGACCTCCCACCTCGTGGAGGCTCTGGCTTGCCACCTCCTCCACGTCCCATGGATCCGCCTCGCGTGGTTCAGGTGATCCCCTCGGGACCCACCACTCGCCGATCCACCACTCCCTGCTCCTCGAATGGTTATCGACTCCCTGGGGTATACAGTGCCACCAAAACATTTCGCTCGCCAAGGGTTATCGACTCCCTGGGGGCTTATATCTGCCCCCAAAATATTTCGTTCGCCAAGGGTTATCGACTCCCTGGGGGTTTATAGTGCCCCCAAAATATTTTGTTTGCCATGGGTCATCGACTCTCAGGGGGCCTACTTCCGCCCCCCTCGAACGGTTCAGATAACCGAAGAGGACCTTCAGCGTATGATCGCCGAAACTTCAACAATATCAACTTCTACTTGCTCCTCTAACGGTTCAGATAACCGATAATGACCTCCAGCATACGACAGCGAAAACTTCAACTCGTGTTGTCACTGAAGCAAACCACACAACCGTGTGCATCCACCTCGGACCATAGGTCTCGAACGCCTCATCCTACAGTGGGTAGTTAACCCATCCCAAGGTTGGGCATCACCTTTACCTTTCAACCCCAAGTGGGTTCACATCACATCGCAAGAGACGAGTATAATCTTCCTACTCAAAAAATAGAACATCCCAAAGGGTGAACATCAACCACCAAAATAAAAATAAAATAAAAAAAAGGGGTAAAATCGCGCACGCGAAACCCCAGAAGAAGATGAAGAAAAAAGAAAAAAAAAAAAGAGAAGAAGAAAGAAAAAGAAAAAAAAAGAAGATGAAAAAAATAGAAGAAAAAAGGAGATGAAAAAAGAGAAGAAGAAAGAAGAAGAAAAAAGAAGAAGATGAAAAAATAGAAGAACAAGAAAAAAGAAGAAGATAAAAAAAAAAAAAAAAAAATAAAAATCGAACCCGATCGTGCGCCCCAACCACCCGCAAGCGCGCGCCCCGCCCCCTAACCGCCAGCGCGCGCGCTCCCCGCTCCCCAGCAGCCCGCGAGCGCGCGCCCTGCGCCACAACCGTCCGCCCGCGCGCGGCCCGCGCCCTAACACCCCGCACCCCGACCGCCCGGCCGCGCGCGCCCCAGCAGCCCCGCGGGCGCGCCGCGCCCCACGCTCCCCGACACGCGCGCCCGCCGGCGCCCCGCTCCCCGACACGCGCGCGCCCGCCCGCGCCCCGCTCCCCGACACGCGCGCCCAGTAGCGCCCCGCTCCCCAACGCCTTGCGCCACGCTCCCCTTGCCGCACGCAGTGCGCGCCCCTTTCCCCTTGCCCCGCGCGCGCGCCTTGCACCCCGCTCCTCGGGTGCCCAGCACGCCCGCGCCCGGCTCCCTGTGCACTCAACACGTCTGCGCCCCGCGCCCCATCATGAGCGCGCTCTACGCCAAAGAAAAAAAAAAAAAAAAAAAACAAAAACAAAAAGGGAGAATGAATATTAATATATTTATTATCATTATTCCACGACAATGACAAAACTACAACACCGATTTACTCTCAACTTGATTCCGCGCCAATCGCGTTGTGCACGTTCCGACATCTCCAACCGCGCTACGTGCGTGTGCTCCTTCTCCACTGCGGAACCTTCATTCGCGCACGGGATCTCGATCCACGTGATCCTCTACCGTACGGCCTCGACCCACGTGATCCTCCACCGTGCGACATCGATCCACATGTGTGTCCTAGATACGCACATCGCTCCACAGCCGTTGCGATGCAACTCGCTCGGTCTTACGAACATCAATGCGCGCGCGCGCCTCTCTTCACTCACTTCATCGCACACAACTTCCACTGCGCACCACCAAATAGCGTGGGAATCTCAACGCGCTCTACCAAATCGCGCAAGGATTCCAACGCGCCCCACCCAATAGCGTTCGTTCTCCGCAGAGAAAATAAAAATTATTATTCCTCCACGCCAGGCCAACGATTAACGGAATACTACATCACCGATCTACTCTCGACATGATCCGGTACCTTTCTTGAATCAAATCGAGAGTGGGGGGCTTGCGAGACAACTCCCACGAGGAGCAAACTCGCTCGGCCCTACACAACCCGCAGCGAGATAACTCCCACAAGGAGACAACTCGCTCGTTCCTACAACCCACAGCGAGTCAACTCCCACGAGGAGCCAACTCCCTCGGGTCTACGAAACCACAGCGAGATAACTCCCAAGAGGAGCCAACTCGCTCCGTCCTATACCCGTTGCGAGACAACTCCCACGAGGAGCCAACTCCCTCGGCTCTACGAAACCACAACGAGATAACTCCCACGAGGAGACCACTCGCTCCGTCCTACAACCCGTTGCGAGGCAACTCCCATGAGGAGCCAACTCGCTCGGTACTTCAACAGGCAGCAAGACAACTCCCACGAGGAGATAACTAGCTCAGTCATATAACCCGTTGCGAGGCAACTCCCACGAGGAGTCAACTCCCTCGGGTCTACGAACCCACAGCGAGATAACTCCTACGAGGAGACCACTCGCTCCATACTACGACCCGCAGCGAGGCAACTCCCACGAGGAGCCAACTCGCTCGGTACTACGAACCCGCAGCGAGACAACTCCCACGAGGAGCTAATTCGCTCGGTACCACAACCCACAGTGAGACAACTCCCACGAGGAGCCAACTCGCTCAGTACTACCACCCGCAGCGAGATAACTCCCACGAGGAGCCAACTCCCTCGGGTCTACAGAACCAGAGCAAGATAACTCCCACGAGGAGACAACTTGCTCGCTACCACAACCCGCAGCGAGGCAACTCCCATGAGGAGACAACTCGCTCGGCACTACGAGCCTAGTGCAAGGCAACTCCCACGAGGAACTACCTCGCTCGGTAATAAGTCTCGATGCGAGACAACTCCAACAAGGAGACAACTCTCACAGAGCGACCTGAATCCGCATGCTCCCCAGTTGCGCGTCCAATGCTCCTACAACTTCGCTGCGAGACAACTCCCATGAGGAGACAACTCGCCCGAAATTCACTATATAATCGCAAGCTCAAGTTAGCACGATTACAACCCTAGAAACACTTAGAGATATTATGAGAATCTATATAGCCTGGCCAGCTTGATTACTCAAATTTATCTACTTGTTTTCGATGGGTCCTTCATTAAAACGTGGCCACGGTCCAAACATACTTACGACCCACGAGGTCTAACAAGGGGCACGATCCCCATAAAAAAATCTCTTGAGAGCCTGATCCCCTCCTCAAGTACATCACGCACAAAGCTATATGTAAACACATACAAGCAACGCGTCAAAACATTGACAATGTCGATCAATAACAACTCCCACGAGGAGAATACTAGCTCCGTGCTACTTCATTATCGCGAGACAACTCCCACGAGGAGATAACTCGATCAATTCTATTACCCCAGAGACAACTCCCACGAGGAGATTAATTGATCCGTGCTACTACATTATCGTGAGACAACTCCCACGAGAAGATAACTCGATCAACACTATTACCCCGCGACGAGACAACTCCCACGAGGAGATAATTCGCTACTACATCATCGCGGGACAAAACCGACGACTCAATTAACTTACATCGCGACAACTTGGTCGCGTTATGCACCAATGCGCATTCACGCCCCTCCGACACACGCTCCAACGCGTTATCGCACATCATCGACTACTACAATTTTTACTCTCGACACGATATGTCACCCATTTCAACATGCCCCCCACATCGACTCGAGAGTGGGGGGCTTAATGATATGCCTAATTGGCCCAACCCAATGGGCCTACAAATTATTTACCTACTGAGCCACGAGCCCAATATCGAAGACCATTATCACCAAGGCCCAATCACCTTCAAGTAAGGTTTGAGCCCGACAATCTCAACTAAGCTATAAATAAAGGTTTGAACTCATTCCTTAAGGTACGTCCAATTAACTGAGCAATACTATTAACTGTATTCTCTGGACTATTTTCTATGATCAGCACGTCTGACTTGAGCGTCGGAGGGGTTTCCGCCGGATCAACCCCCGGCTTAGTTCATGTGTTCTATGATCGCAGGCACCTCAGGATCATCAAGTTGTCAAGCTACTGATCTGCTTTGCTCTCCCAGTTCATTTTCTACACCACCCCAGGTGATCTAAGTAATTAGCATCATCAATAATATATAATATATAAATGTATTATATATATGGGGTGGGTACGATACGGGTACACACATACCCGTTCCCGCCTCGTACCCGGTTTAAAATTTTGCATGAATGCCTATGTCGATCCCATAATTTTTCTTGGCGCGAAATACCTTATTGCTGCAAAGTATTAGGGGTGTGCGCGGGTCGTAAACCCGTGGGTTCTAGCAAAACCGTCCTTGTTCCGTCAACTAACGGTTCTTGATTTTAAGAAATCAAATTTGCGGGTTTTCGATGGATTTTAGATAGACGGGTCTATTGCGGGTTTAAAGTAGAAATCGACCTTCATGGGTCGAAAACCGTCGTAATTTAAAAAAGTTATTTTCTTTATTAATTTATAAGTTTTACGCCAAATTATTTAGAAATTAAAATGAATGACCAAGTGTAAAATTTTAAATTGAAATAAAGGTGAATAACATCAATGATAGATGTCAAGAGTAAATCAAAATTAATACGTTTTAGTCATAAATCCAAAAAATAGTAACTAAATTCAAACCTTTATAAGACGAGATTTAAAATAAAATAGATAACCATAGACAAAACGAGACGATGTCGTTATAGATATAAGTTTTGACACGTAAGAGATACTTATTCATGTAATATACATTATTAATTTAGTATACTATATAATATAAACAAAACGATGTCGTTTTATATAGCGGGGCGGGACGGGTTTCATGGGTATTAAATTTTTTTGAACCCGTCTTAGACCCAAACCCGCGGATCTTGTCCATTTCAGGACCCAATCCTATATATAAATATATCCGTTCAATCCTAGTGGAGCGGTTTTTACCGGATTTAACGGATTCAACGGGTTGATGAGTCCAACTTGCTCCCCCTACAAATGACACATAACACGAATTGAAAACCAATATTCATTTCTGAACGATATTGGATTCGTTCATTCCAACTTTATATGGGAAGTATTAAAATTCGTAAACAAATATTTGAATATCAATGGGAACCTAAAAAAAACAATAAATGAATTAAAAGTGCTACAAAAATCAAATACACAAATTTAATTACATACAATAACGTGACGTAGATAACTCGAGTATCAACAATAAGATTGACGTGATATGCGGGGTTTATATATGATGATGCTAATTACTTAGATCATCTGAGGTAGTGTAGAAAACGAACTGGGAGAGCAAAGCAGATCAGTAGCTTGATAACTTGATGATCCTGAGGTACCTGCGAAATGAACACACGTGAACTACGCCGGGGGTTGATCCGGCGGAAACCCCTCCGACGCTCAAGTCAGACATGCAGATCATAGAAATAGTCCAGAGAATACAGTTGATAGTATTGCTCAGTTAATAGGACGTACCTTAATAAAATGAGTAAAACCTCTATTTATATGTCGTTTATTGGGTTGGGTTTGCTTTGTTGGGCCCAAGCCTTACTTGAAGGTGTTTGGGCCTCGGTGATATTGGTCTTCGATATTGGGCTCGTAGCCCAGTAGGTAAAGAAATTGTAGGCCCATTGGGTTGGCCCAATTAGGCATATCATTAAGCCCCCCACTCTCGAGTCGATGTGGGGGCCATGTTGTGATGGGTCTCAGATCGTGTCGAGAGTAAAAATTGTAGAAGTCGATCGTTGGCGTATGGCCTAATGGTATGCGAAAACGCGTTGGAGCGTGTGTCGGAGGGGTGTGAATGCGCGTTGGCGCATAGCGCGACAAAGTTGCCGCGATATAAGTTAATTGAGTCGTCGGTAATCGAGTTGATCGAGTTACGTCCTCGTGGAAGTTTTCTCACGATAATGTAGTAGCACGGAGCTAGTATTCTCCTCGTGGGAGTTGTTATTTTTCGACATTTTCAATGTTTTGACGCATTGCTTGTATGTGTTTACATATAGCCTTCTGCGTGATGTACTTGAGGAGGGGATCAGGCTCTCAAGATTTTTATATGGGGATCGTGCCCTTTGTTAGACCTCGTGGGTCGTAAGTATGTTTGGACCGTGGCCACGTTTTAATGAAGGACCCGTCGAAAACAAGTAGATAAATTTGAGTAATCAAGCTGGCCAGGCTATATAGATTCCCATAATATTTCTAAGTGTTTATAGGGTCGTAATCGTGCTATCTTGAGCTTGCGATTATATATTGAATTTCGGGCGAGTTGTCTCCTCATGGGAGTTGTCTCGCAACGAAGTTGTAGAAGCATTGGATGACGCGCGATTGAGGAGCGAGCGGATTGAGGTTGCTCTAAGCGAGTTGTCTCCTCGTGGGAGTTGTCTCGCAGCGAGTCTTATTATCGAGCGAGGTGGTTGTACGTGGGAGTTGCCTTACAACAGATTTGTAGTATCGAGCGAGTTGGCTCCTCGTGGGAGTCGTCTCGCTGCGGGTTGTGGTACCGAGCGAGTTGGCTCCTCGTGGGAGTTGTCTCGCTGCGGGTTCGTAGTATCGAGCGAGTTGGCTCCTCGTGGGAGTCGTCTCGCTGCGGGTTGTGGTACCGAGCGAGTTGGCTCCTCGTGGGAATTGTCTCGCTGCGGGTTCGTAGTACCGAGCGAGTTGGCTCCTCGTGGGAGTTTTCTCGCTGTAGGTTGTAGTATTGAGCAAGTTGGCTTCTCGTGGGAGTTGCCTTGCAACGGATTTGTAGTGCCGAGCGAGTTGGCTCCTCGTGGGAGTTGTCCCGCTGCGGGTTGGGGTACCGAGCGAGTTGTCTCCTCGTGGGAGTTATCTTGCTGTAGGTTGTAGTACCGAGCGAGTTGTCTCGCTGCGGGTTCGTAGTATGTGGCGAGTGGTCTCCTCGTGGGAGTTGACTCGCTGCGGGTTGTAGGACCGAGCGAGTTGTCTCCTCGTGAGAGTTGTCTCGCTGCGGTTATGAGACCCGAGGGAGTTGGCTCCTCGTGGGAGTTACCTCACAACGGGTTATAAGACGGAGCGAGTGGTCTCCTCGTGGGAGTTATGTCGCTATGGTTTCGTAGACCCGAGGGAGTTGGCTCCTCGTGGGAGTTGTCTCGCTGCGGGTTGTAGGACGGAGCGAGTGGTCTCCTCGTGGGAGTTATCTCGCTGTGGTTATGAGACCCGAGGGAGTTGGCTCCTCGTGGGAGTTATCTCGCTGCGGGTGGTAGTACGGAGCGAGTGGTCTCCTCGTGGGAGTTATCTCGTTATGGTTTCGTAGACCCGAGGGAGTTGGCTCCTCGTGGGAGTTGTCTCGCTGCGGGTTGTAGGACGGAGCGAGTGGTCTCCTCGTGGGAGTTATCTCGCTGTGGTTATGAGACCCGAGGGAGTTGGCTTCTCGTGGGAGTTATCTCGCTGCGGGTGGTAGTACTGAGCGAGTTGGCTCCTCGAGGGAGTTATCTCGTTATGGTTTCGTAGACCCGAGGGAGTTGTCTCGCTGCGGGTTGTAGGACGGAGCGAGTGGTCTCCTCGTGGGAGTTATCTCGCTGTGGTTATGAGACCCGAGGGAGTTGGCTCCTCGTGGGAGTTATCTCGCTGCGGGTGGTAGTACTGAGCGAGTTGGCTCCTCGTGGAAGTTGTCTCGCAAGCCCCCCACTCTCGAGACGATGTGGGAGCCAAGTCGAAAAGGATACTGGATCGTGTCGAGAGTAGATCAGTGTTGTAGTCTTGCGTTAATCGTTGGCATGGTGTGGAGAAATAATTTTTTATTTTTTTTATTTTCCATTTGATAGCGAACGCAATTTGGTAGGTGCGTTAAAGAGCTCGCGCAATTTGGTGGAGCGTGTTGAAATTCTCGTGCGATTTGGTGAAGCGAGTCAAAATCTACGGGCGATTCGGTGGAGGGCGGTGAAAGTTGTGCCCAATTAGATGGGAGCGCGCGCTCCAAGGTTGCCTTGGGAGGCGCGCGCGCGTGCATGGGAAGGCGCGCTCATCTTCCCTTTTTTTTTGTTTTTTTTTTTGGCTGCTGGCGCGTGTTCGCCACGCGCGCATGCAGTGCACGCGCGCCTCATGTCTCTTTTTTTTTTTTTTTTGCTGCTGGCGCGCGTGCAGTGCACGCGCGCCTCCTGTCCTTTTTTTTTTGTTTTGCTTTTGCTGACGCGCGCGCGCGTCAGCGCGCGCGTGCACTGCACGCGCGCTTCCTTTCCTCTTTTTTTTTTTTTTTTTTTTTTCTTGTAGTTTTTCATCTTCTTTTTTCTTCTTCTTGTTCTTGTATTTTTTCATCTTCTTTCTTCTTCTCTTTTTTCATCATCTTCTTTTTTTTTCTATTTTTTCATCTTCTTTTTTCTTCTTTTTTCTTCTTCTCTTTTTTCTTCATCTTCTTTTTTATTTGGTTGATATTCACCCCCTTGGGGATGTTTTATTTTTTGAATAGGGATATTACCCTCGTTCCTTGAGATGGGATGTGCACCCCCTTGGGGATGTTCTATTTTTTGAGTAGGGAGATTATCCTCGTTCCTTGAGATGGGATGTGCGCCCCCTTGGGGATGTTCTATTTTTTGAGTAGGGAGATTATCCTCGTTCCTTGAGATGGGATGTGCACCCCCTTGGGGATGTTCTATTTTTTGAGTAGGGAGATTATCCTCGTTCCTTGAGATGGGATGTGCACCCCCTTGGGGACGTCAGTGGATGTACCACCCTTGAGATGAGATGCCCAACTTTAAGATGGGATAGCCCCCCATTTAGGATGAGGCGATCACGTACCACTGGGGTGAGATGCCCCACCTTGGCGATATATGGTGTCACAGATTCAGTGGCAACACGAGTTGAATCTTCCGTGATCATACGCTGAAGGTTTTCTTCGGTTATCTGAACCGTTCGAGAAGTAAGTAGAAATTGATATTGTTGAAGTTTCAGCGATCATACGCTGAAGGTCCTCTTCGGTTATCTGAACCGGTCGAGGGGGGGCGGAAGTAGGCCCTCTGAGAGTCGATGACCCATGGCATACAAAATATTTTGGGGGCACTATAAACCCCCAGGGAGTCGATAGCCCTTGGCGAACGAAATATTTTGGGGGCAGATGTAAGCCCACAGGGAGTCGATAACACTTGGCGAGCGAAATGTTTTGGGGGCACTGTATACCCCCAGGGAGTCGATAAGTCTTGGCGAGCGAGATATTTTGGGGGCAAATGTAAGCCCCCAGGGAGTCGATAACCCTTGGCGAACGAAATATTTTAGGGGCAGATGTAAGCCCCCAGGGAGTCGACAACCCTTGGCGAGTGAAATATTTTGGGGGCAGATGTAAGCCCCTAGGGAGTCGATGGCGGTGGTGCCATAGGTGGCTCTACATGTGGAGCAGGTGTTGGTATCGCGTTGGGAGCGTTTGCTCCCATCGTGGCGATAATATTGGGTCACGGCCTCTCTGGCAGCGCGAGTTGAAGCTTCTGCTATCATGCGTTGGAACGCATCCTCGGTTATTTGAACCATTCGAGGAGCAGGGAGTGGTGGATCGGCGAGTAGTGGGTCCCGATGGGGGATCACCTGAACCTCGCGATGCGGATCCATGGGATGTGGAGGAGGTGGCAAGCCAGAGCCTCCACAAGATGGGAGGTCGTTAGCTGTGTCATTTTCTCTCCGAGCAGACGCCTCAGGAGGATCTTGTTGGCTACGTGATCTGGTTTGCATCGTTCCCACAGACGGCGCCAAAATGATGATGCTAATTACTTAGATCACCTGAGGTAGTGTAGAAAATGAACTGGGAGAGCAAAGCAGATCAGTAGCTTGGTAACTTGATGATCCTGAGGTACCTGCGAAATGAACACACGTGAACTACGCCGGGGGTTGATCCGGCGGAAACCCCTCCGACGCTCAAGTCTGACATGCTGATCATAGAAATAGTCCAGAGAATACAGTTGATAGTATTGCTCAGTTAATAGGACGTACCTTAATAAAATGAGTAAAACCTCTATTTATATGTCGTTTATTGGGTTGGGTTTGCTTTGTTGGGCCCAAGCCTTACTTGAAGGTGTTTGGGCCTCGGTGATATTGGTCTTCGATATTGGGCTCGTAGCCCAGTAGGTAAAGAAATTGTAGGCCCATTTGGTTGGCCCAATTAGGCATATCAATATAGTATGGATTGTGAACATAATTTTGGAAAGAGGTAAAAAAATCAAAAATTCGAATATTAGAATGAGCAGCAATCTATAAATCAAAATTAATGACAATTACTAGTAACACAATCCATGAAAATCGAAATTGATGATTATACGGATAAAATTAATAACGTTACTGTAATTAAATCATTATAGATTGATAAATATTTTAATGAGGCTATTTGATATACACCCCTAATATGGAAACTAAATAGGGATATGTCCACCCTTAAAATTCTTCTTTGAGATAACCCCTAGAACCTAATATCCCGAAACTACCCCTGCAGCCAAATACGGATTAAATCAATTGAAAAACCAAATCCCATTAAACGTGCCCCATTATCAAAATTTACTAAAAACGATGCATGTACTTCCTTTGTAAAATCGCAACCCACCTTGGTTACAGAGATTCACCGGCGACCCCAAAACTGCTCTACCAGAACGAAAGAAGTAGTCATCTTCCTTTTTTTTTTTGAGTAATTCAAGTCATTACAAGGGGAAATAGGGGAGGGGGACTCGAACCCTAGACCTTTTACCCTATTGGTAAGGCTAGGTACCAACTCTCCTAATGAGGGTTGGTTGAAGTAGTCATCTTCCTTGAAGGCAAACCATACATCAACTACCGTAGTCAACTTCCGATCATCACTTTCCTCTAGCGTCTACAATAGTCATCTTCCCCCAATGGCGAAGAAGATACAGCAAAAACGTAAGTTTATGGCTAACTACAACATATTTTGTTTACCTTCCGTTCATATCTAACACCCCCAATAAAAAATGTTTTACTGGCCGTAATCGAAAGCAAAAGAACGAAGACAACGTAACCCTCAAAACATGTTTTACCCTAATTCAACCATTTTACTACTTCAACTACACCAATTTGTCCAAATTTTGGTAGTCATGTATTCAATTTTGGTACTGTGTTCATGTTAATAGTAGTCAGTTGTAGTCATATTGGGTGATGGGGTACTGCATAGTCATGTGTTCATGTTAATAGTAGTCAGTTGTAGTCATATTGGGTGATGGGGTACTGCATAGTCATATATGACATCTGTAGTCATATTCATGTTTGCTACAACATGTGATTTTTGTGTGTGGTTGTTCTCTTCATGTGTAGTACTGCATAGTGATATATGACATTTGTAGTCATATTCATGCTTGCTGCAGTATGTGTTTTTTTGTGTGGTTGTTCTTTTCATGTGTAGTACTGCATAATCATATATGACATATGTAGTCATATTCATGCTTGCTACATGTGTTTTTCTATGTAGTGGTTCTTTTCATGTGCACTGCTGTATAGTCATATTTATATTTGCTACAACATGTGTTTTCCTGTGTGTGGTGGTTCTTTTCAAGAATAGTTGTTAGTAGTCACGTTGACACCCTAACATATATTTACATCATTGTCCAAATAATGAAACAAACGAATCGACAGACACACGTAAGAGGAGGAATTGGATATACTATACTGAGCCAACATGTCGTCAATCGTGTCATTCTTCGAAGATATTCACCTGCAACCACCACACTATGCATGTCTTCACCGTCCTCCTTTCTATCACCTGGTTGTACCATTTACAAAACACAAACTCTGCAGAGACGACGTGGCAGGCACACAAAATGGAGCTTTTCAAATAATGCTGACCTACAGCAAAACAGACAGGGCATTCCATGTAAGAGGGAAGAATATTACAATCACATCACATGATTGCAAGATAATCTTTAACATCCAATCTGGCAACACAAGAATGACTTTCGACAAGTCAAAAAAGCCTTAAGGGCTCGCAACACGGAGATTCAGCGCATACCCATCACTCTATCAAAAAACTTTGAAATATAAGCTACTTGAGTGCGTAGATTGCGATGAAAATGAAGGCATTGAAGACGTGATCAGATTTATAATTATGCACCTTATGTCAACCATCATTTTCAATATTTCAGTCGAACTCGTAACTTGGTGGATGTTCAAGTACTGTGAAGATATAAATCAAATAGATGACTTCAACTAGGCCAGATGAATAACTGCTTTCTTCATTAAGCAAATCCACACGTCAAAAAAAAACGCGACACAGTTCGTGGTTGCATACCATTTATACTGGTAAGTATGAATATTCATTTATAGCCACTTGGTGCCATATGCAGTTATACTTAAACACGTATAAATCTCCATGCTGACTAATTTATGCATATCTAACCAGTATTGGTGTGTGAGCGTGTAGCACTCGTGCATCCAATGGCTGATTTTGCTTTTCCAAGATTTAGGCGGTGGATATAACAGAGCTTGCAACTGTGTTGAGCAACAAGGAAATAAAAGATATCATTCCACAACTCGTTAGCGAAAATCTGTTGGTTCCAACCGATTAAGAACAATAGATCTTGAATGGACTTCTGTTCCACGACAATATCAACAATGATGATGAGAGTCAGCCTGACATTGATGAACATAATAGCAACAACGATGCTAGTGTTCATTTTGACGCTAATTCAGATTCTGACGAAGATGTAACGATCAAAACCTGGTACCAAAAGAGTCAGTCTTCACTTGAACTTAAGATCACAACCGAGCTGAATGAAACAAAGAGGTTGTTGGAGGTAGAAACAAAACAAATGACATAACAACAAGCTTAAGTGTTGCAACTGCAGGCCACCATAGAAGACCTTAAGATGGAAATAGTAATCTATACTACATATAAAAGTGGGAATGTTAGGGGAGGTTTCTTCCCTTTTTTGTGATGACCAAAATGCCCCTATCAAAATTAAAATAATTAATATTAATTTATAATTAGTCTTTTAATGTATGTTTATGAAAATAATTGATATTTTTTAGAGTTCAATGTATAAAGGCATCTGAAAAGATGAACTCATGTATCTATTAAATGTTAGTCATATAAGAAATTCAAAGAAACTCAATGGTCGATAATTCAATATGAATTTCAATTTTGCATCAGTTACACCAAAGAAAGAAATAAATGATCGTAACTTCCAGTTTCAAGTTCTCATTCATCTTTTCTTTCTCTTCTCGATTTCTTTTTCGTTTTCTTCTTTTTTTATTTACTTTTTTTTTTGTTTTCAGTTCTATGTTTAATTGTTTGAACCCTAAATTTTGAGAAATTGATAAAGTTTTCTAGATTAATGAAGGAATAAATCCTCCATATCAAGATCGGATTGAACCTCTGTTAATAAAGTTCGTAAGTTATTTTGCATATTTTTCCCACATCTATGTACTAAGTTAATTTTTTTTATTCATTTGAATTAATTGACTTAATGAAACATGTATGGGTTATATGCATGGGGATTATTGATTTAAAATTATTTCTACTCAGGTAATTCAAAACACGTGTTTCAGTTTCATAAAATTAATGGTCTATGCATGGGGATTATTGATTTAACTTTTATCTACTAAATTTACTTGCAATTACATTTAATTTTTCCGTTCAATTCTTTATTTATGTATTGGCAGGTAAGATTCATTGTGATATAGTTTATGACTAAGAATGTTATACGTGAAGTTTGTAACGACTTTCTATTTCAATTGACTTCTTCTTGTCATCTCAAATTCACGTATGTACATTATCAGGGACTCATAACAAAAGAAAGAAAATGTATTGATCCTGCAACTGCTTTATTTGCTTAATCCAAAGGTGATGTTGCATGACTTTGGGTTTAGCCAGTGATCCAATCTCATCAAAGTTGTTAGTCTTTCTCCAACAAGACTAAGCTATACATTTTCTGGAAACCATAATTTAATTTTTGATTTACGTAGCTCTTGGTATTCCACATCCCGTTTATGAAAATAGGAATTGAACTGCCATGTTATTAATCTTTGCTAATGTTATGAATTGTGAGTGGATAAATAGGAAATAATCTGTTAAATGGGATTTATATTGCTATTGGTAGTTTTGCATTACATGATTATATTGGATTGTCATGTTTTAGTTACTCGGAGACTTCACTTTTGGTGGCTTGACTATCTCTATTGGTTAGTGATATAAATTTTAGGGGAAATTCTACTTTCCCCTCTTTTACTTTGGATCGGTATCACTTTACCCCATTCTATTCATTTGCCCCCTATACTTGAAAAATTGTCTCAACGTGGTCCTCGCTGTTAGTTGTCTGACATTTGACCTTAACGCCGTTTGATCTAAGCTCTAAAATTAAAAAACTGCCACCCCTCCCAATTTAAATAATTATTTAAAAATAAAAATAATAATAATAATAATAATAATAATAATAATAATAATAATAATAATAATAATAATAATAATAATAATAATAATAATAATAATAATAATAATAATAATAATAAAAATAATAATAATAATAATAAAAATAATAATAATAATAATAATAATAATAATAATAATAATAATAATAATAATAATAATAATAATAATAATAATAATAATAATAATAATAATAATAATAATAATAATAATAAAATAATAAAATAATAAAAAAATCAAGAAATGAGAAAACATAGTCAACGACGTCTGCCACCATTTATTTATTTATTTATTTTTTGGATTTTTTAATAATTATTTAAGCTAGGAGGAGTGTTTTTTTTTTTTTTTTGTAATTTTCAGACTTAGATCAAACGGTGTTAAGGTCAAAGGTCTGATAACTAACGGCGATGGCCATATTGAGACAATTTTTCAAGTAAAGTCATATTCAGCCAAAGTACAAGGGGGAAAGTGGAATTTACTCTAAATTTTATGCACTTGACTGATGGTTTTATGTTGTCAAATGGTAGACAAATATAACATGAAATTAAAAGTTATTTCTCATGTAATTTATTTATATAAACTTGTTTCCGTGATTTTTATTTTGATGGCAAAAATTTTAATGCCCCTTGTTTGTTTTATCTTCTATATTATTTGAATTTTTAGTGATTTTATTTGTTCATGAACTTCTTATATTTTCCAATTCATATTTTTTCCCTCTAAATATTAGGGTCCAATGGCTATAGATAGTTTCCTTTTCAATTTAGTAAGTTTTGTGTTTACTCCAAATTAAAAATCATGAGTTAAGTTTTAAGCTCTGATTGAATCATCAGTCTCCTTCTCCTTCTCCTTCGTGCAGACAATACCTCCCACCTTATGTAAAACACTTGTATTCGCTGTCGTGCTCTCATAAAAGAAATTAATGTTATTAGATATTAAATTCCTTTAACACAAATCTTCGATCTGGTTCCCATTACTATTCAGGTGAGTTTTAGGGAGATATTATTATAGAAAATCTACGAGCCATTCAAGGGGATACTAGAGTGAATTATGCCAGTTTACTTTATATGCTTTGTCACCGTTATTATTGGAGATTTTAGTGACAAATGATACACTTCATTAATAGCTTAAACTTTCGGTTGAGGTAGTCATTCAACATGGTATCAGAGTCAGACCAAATGAAAGGTTATGAGTTCGAATCCCACCGCCATCCATTTCAAATATTTCAAGTGCAAGGCTTCAAATTTAATTTGCTTAAACTTTAGGGGGCGAATTGAAGATATTAGTATTAAATAATAATAGCTTAATTTTCGGTTGAGGTGGTCATTCAACAACTATATTTGGTTCGTTTTTTTTTTTTCCTTTTATAGCAAGTCGATGTGATCCGTCAAAACTACAAGATAAGGATATTGGATGTACATCATTTTTCTTAGACATAACAGGCATGGGAGGTACAACCGTACATGTGAAGTCAACAACAAATGGATTCTCCGATCCATGGTGTAGTCACATGATGATGAAACTGATAGCTGAAGGACAAAATGAAGCCATCCAAAATGCATAGGCAGAAATTTCAGCTCAATCTTGTATTCTCGAATGGTTTTACTAAATAGTTAGTTTAAGGAAGCTAAGTGAAGAAATGGTTGTACATGTAGTCCGTTCTTTGTTTTGATATTTCATGACATACCAATGGTTGAAGACAAACTGTTTTAGTTTCATTAATATATTTCATTGTTTTATTTAGAATTGTAGCAGGTTTTACTGTATACAGGTCAAAATTATGCTCTTGATACGCTCTTTTAGAATGCATTCAAATAGACAATCAACTCAGTGCTCTAGAATAAAGAAGGCACATTTTACTACCCTTGAGATACAAGTTCACTTGAGATATATCTTTCAATCTTTGTAACATATCAAAGATATCATTGTATGCAAACTTATGGACAATATTTAAAGTTCTTCCATGAATTATTTATTCTTTATAATTAGACATAGTTTCACTTTGTGAAATTATTATGTCATTATTTTGACAGGATGATGGCCTGGTACATAGTATGTCAAAGTCAAAATGCCCTGAGGTATGTTATTAAAATATGCAAGTCTCCTTTTTGTTTATGAGAACCTGTCATCTTCTATGTTTCGAATTTATCTAAATTCTCTAACTCTGAAACGATCGAGACCATTATAGAGCTACTCTAGACTTGCGGTCATGTGGAGTGATACTCTTTGTAAAGGTTGCACGAACCTAACCGTCTCTTTACACTACTGTGAAGCATATAGACCAATTAAATTTGTGTAGAGTATGGTTGGAACATAATTTATATTCATGCTCTTTGGTAGCTGGAAATTATGTTAATGCACAGGCTTCTAAGTTTTTTGTTTATTTTTCTAATATATGTTTCATCATTCAATAAGAAAAAAAATATGGAATTGGTTAAAGAGAGGGTAATCCATAATAAGCAGAGTACTGTTGCATAAGGACTAGGTGTGCTATGAGGAACATTACAATTGGATGATGCATTTTGGTTATCATGAGTACATTTGCTGTCCCACCAGAGAGTTATAAGAGTTGTATTAGTTTTCAATAATTTCACATAGACATCATTAACATCAAGAACTATCATATTACAGTAGCAATACTAAACAAAATCTTGTAATTGACTGCAGATCTGATCATAAATCTCGAAAAATATGTTTTCCTAGGATTCACCTGAATTTCAATGTATATGCAATACAAAGAAGATAAGAGAAGCATTTTAAGTTTGATTTGATGTAGTTTACATTTCTCTAATATTTAAAGAAGTAGTGTTAAGTGTATATGTTTACACTTAATCATACGTTTTAATTGGAGCTTTTGGTGTGTTTTAATGATAATTGGTGCTTAAACTGTTGATTTATTGTATTTTAGGTACAAATTCAAGAATTGGATAAGTAAGGGGTAAAAACTGCAATTTTGGAGAAAATATGGGCGAAAAGTGAAGAAGTCAAAAATCTGAAGAATTATAGCCCAGACGGCCGTCTGAGAATTACACTTAAATCTCAGACGGTCGTCCAAGAAACAGAGGCAGTCTCTGGAATTGAGACGGTCGTCCGATTTTAGTACATAATCTCAGACGGCCGTCCGAGAAGGCGTAGAAGCGCAGCAAATGAATTTTAATTGCACATGAAAACTACCTTCTCCTCCAAATTTTCCATCCTATATAAGACCAAGCCAAGCACATAATTGGGCATCAATCTTTTACGCAATTTCAAGAGCAACGAAGCAATAACAAAGACGAAGAATTCGAAGATTACAAGCATAGTTTATCTTTTTATGAATTATTATTTTGTTTTTACTTTAATCATGAGTAGCTAACTCTTTTATTCCTAGGATTTTATTTCGAACCCTATGTGAGATTTATCAACCCAATTCTATGATTTAATGCAAGTTTTAATTCCGGATTATTTCTTCTACTTGTTTTATTAAGTGCATAAACTTGATCACATTATGTGCTTTTATGTTATTGTTAATCGCATGAATCGGAAGATCGGGTTAATAATTAGAATTGTGGTAGAAGAGCCTTTGTGGTATTAACATAGGAATATAGTTAATATCTTAGGTAGCCATTATTAAGACTTGTGCTTAATGCTGTGTTCTAGAATTAATTGCGTAGGAATACAATAATTGAATCTAGAGTATTAGAATCGTAATACACGCGGAAGCGGGTTATGATTAATTTAGCATCTCAGGTTAATAATCTGAGTTAATTACTTGCATAATTGAAGGGATTGAGGGAGTAATAATCACAAAGGGGGGAGAATAAAATCCTCGTTTTGCTTTCTCTGGTTAAATGTTCGATTTTACTTGCTTTCTTGCTTCTGTCTTTTAATTTGCTTAATTTAGTTTAGTTAATTTAGTTTATTATTCATCTTTCGACTGTGTAGGGTGGGCTTGATAATAATTGATAGGATTTAGCGTCTAGGATTAAGTAATTAAATATTCTCTGTGAGATCTATATCCGGACTTAATTGTCAACTATATTACTTGTACGATACGTGCACTTGCGTGTAGGTATTATCACCAACAAGTAGCAATATATTTTTGGTCTAAAACCAATTGACTCATATTTAATAAAAGGCATCTTGCAATCTAATATGGACACAAAAAAATTATTTTCACCATATAATAATACTACGACACGTGCAACGCACGTGCACCTTGCTAGTACTAAAAAACGACAAGCAAGTACTTGGTGACGAAAAAACATCTATCACACTTCAACTTTTAAAACTCCAAAATGAGATCACGCTTAACATAGCTGATGGACTGTCTTTTGATATCTTGAGCCAAACACAAAGACACACGAATGAGCTCCAGGAGAATTCAAAGAGAATGGTGAACTAAAAACAGTGAATGAATCCCTCGTCAAACATCTTGCGGAGCTGACGAATGGTACAACACATTTGGACAACGAAACGAAAGTCTTGTTGATACAGAGTGTTGAAGCGGACAATATCTCGCTGACAAATATGTATGAGTACAGAGCAAATCAAATCTTCCTAGAGGCCGAAATCACTCTTCTAAAGTCAGTTGAGAAGACTCATCTTGAAACAAAACCAAAAGATATCCGAGCTCGAAGCTAATTGTGCGGAATATGCAAATGCGCTTGAAGAGTGCCCATCAATTCATCATTCGGACATCGATTTTGAAATTTTATTGGAATCCTATGTGGTGATTTGAACCTATTTTTCTAATATCATGCAAGTTTAATTTCATGGTTATTTCTTCTATCTGATCTTATTTAGTGCTTGAATCTAGCTAATTTATGTTGCTATGTGTTATTGTTAAATTTTGAATCGACAGATCGTTTTAATAATTAGAACATGGATAGAAGAGCCTTCGAGTGATTTTCACCGGATTAGTGTGTTAATTACATGTGTATCGTAGACATACATATATCACCTTAGGTAGCCGTTTACGAGACTTGTTAGTTAATGCCTTGTTCATAATTGGTTTTGCATAGACATATAGTGAACTGTTTATGAATAATAAACTTATAATACACGCGACATTGGATTATGAGTAATTTAGCGTCTCGAATTAATAATCATGAATTTAATTTGCATAATAGATGTTTAATAGATGTTTAATGAGGTGAAGAATCATCGCATAGGAGGAAGATAAAATCTTAGGTTCTTTTTTTAATTGAGATTTTTCTGTGTTTTTTTGCTTCCGTATTTAGTTTAATAATTTAGAACTTAAAATCTCGATGCTGGACAAAAATTATAATTGTTAGAATTCGGTGCTTGGAACTAGATAATTTAAGCATTCCCCGTCGGATCGACACCCGACTCTTCCGAGTCCACTTTTACTACTTGTTTACAATACATGCACTTGCTTGTTAGGTATTTAGCCCGACACTAATGATATAATCTTCTATTCTTAATTTTCATAATTGTTTCAACCGGACGAACAACTTCTACTTTGGAACGTTCTGGCATGTCCGTTACCGAGTTGGAGGAAATAACCGGTTTTCCAGAAACGGTTAGCCTTTGCCACAACTGCTTTACGCGACGTTCATTTTCATGTGGTTGTGTCAATTTGTATAACCAACAAATTCTCTCTTCCCGGTTCTCTCTTGAATTGGAAAAACGAAAAAAATCCCCCTTGCACCTAAAGCAGTTGGTTTTCTGTCTGGTCAAAAGGAAATGCAATATTTTTCCAGCTTTGTTATCTTCTATTAGTGAAGCATTGAGTACACTATCTGGATTCATTAGTGAAGCATTGAGTACATAACCTTCACCTCTACGTATGCATTTATATCATAATAATCACCAGGTTAAAATAGTCATTTAGCATATACTACTTACCAATAGCTTAATTTAAACCCCTAATCAAATATCTGCAGGCTCGACTTTTTCGGGTTCCCAGCGGTCTCTTACGTCAGTAGCCTTATCAATTCGATAGTCAGCAGCACGAGACCGAGCTCGACTCTCAGAATCCGATTTCTTGTCAGCCCCTCTTTTTCTTTTTGATGATTTCTTCAGATTATCATGAATTTCTTTCTCGGATTCATCCATCTCCAATTTTCGAGCATCTTTCGTGGAGTAGTATCGAGAGCTAGAATCAGAATATCTACAGCTACGACTGTTGGACTTCTTATGTTCAAATTCCTTAGAACCATTAGATTTCGGAGATTGTTCTGCGTGAATATGGGGCCCACACACTCTCTCCCCATCAGACCAATCAACTGTTTGGTGGCTTTTGTAGGTACTGCCTGCAAGATTCTTATCATTGTCACTTTTTTTTTTTTTTTTTGGCGAAAAGAATATGTTTTATTAACATGAATTTTGAGTACAAGGGGGCCTCGTTAAATCACTATCATACTTACTTCGATCAGTACCATTGTCATTGCTTTTTCCATCTCGAATTCCTAATTTCCCTTTCATGTGAGTCCGAGTGCGGTTTGAGCTGTCGTAGCTGCTGTGTCTATCCTCGTTCCTGTCTGAACATTTTCTGTCGGAATCACTATCAAAGGACACATTGTTACGATGTGGCTTCTCTCTAGAATTTGATGTATCGTCGTATTTTTTGTCGTCGAGATCTTCTGGCTGTTTTTTTGTGTCAGCAATTCTGGACCATCGCCGATGAGAATTGCTTCGAACATGATCCTCGGAGTGATTTCTTGAACTTCTTACATAATCGATGTCCCTTGATTGAGATCTGCGAGAGTGATATCTGACATAGAAGAAAACAAGAAAAACAACTCCTCAGATATTCAAACAACGGCTAACAAAGGCAATCATGGGCCATCCATGTCAGAATACCAGAAATCTCGTATACGCCAGCAAAGCATAAAAGAAAAGCCAAACTGGGGTTAGGTACAGAATGTTATTCAAGCATTGCGTTCATTCGATTTATGCACCTGACTAGTATGCCAAATTTCAATTACATGGTAGCATACACGGAAACATTTAAGCGCACCTGTCTGCATCATCAGTCGAACTTCTGCTGGAATTCCTGAAAGATCTTGGGCTTCCTCGCTCTATTTGTTTGTCGTATCCAGAGTCATCAGAATAACCAAATAAAGCAGTCATCTTTTTCAGCCAGTATCTCGGAGGTGGTTTATCCCAATCAGCCCACTCATAGTCTCCACCGGGATTTCGAAAGCAGTGAATAAAATTGCAGGCCGTTCCACGAGAACATGTCTAGGAAGAAATGCACATATGCGGGGAACATGGTGCTCTTAGTTATTGTATGGAGAAAAAAAAACATGCATTTGTAGCTTAAAAAAAAAAACTTTGTAGCGATACCTCTCAAGGGAGGTAGGATGATTCTACAAGTATGAAGAAACATAGATTCATAAAGTGTTTTAAATTTACCTGAAGCTTCGTCTTCATAAACTCTCCACATATAGCAACTTTCCATCTTGTTACCCCAATAAACTCGCATTGAATCTGCAAAAACAAATAGGGAAATCAACATGAAAACATCAAGCAGCAAAAACAAACTGCATCGAAACGCATACTTAGATTTTTTAGCAAGACGGTAGATCATAGCATGAACTCGAAACTTGTATAACTTCCGGAATCCAGATTAACATAATTTGCAGCGTACTGCGTACATTAGGCAAAAGAAACCTGTTATCGCCGTAACCAATTTCGATTATACAATTGTCACTTCAAAAGAATATAGTCCTTATCCGCAAGAAAATGCAATCGTATGAAGTTTAATGAAGACTGTTAATTGCATCGCAACACGTAACTGAGTTGGTATTAAACACTGAATTGCATTAAGACACCCTCATGATAATGGCTAGGTGTTAGAAACATGAATCATTTTCGTTTTATATACCTGTCAATTTAGCTTAAACTCCTCAATATATTATCATTAAGAGGAATGATCTAAAGTCAACATAGGATTGAGAGGTATATTTGTAGGTAAATAAGAAAGGTGAAGTAGAGTATTTCTAATAAGATGGAATCACAAACATGCTTTTTGCATTTTAATAAGTAAAAAAAGGAAAAAAAAAAGGATGTTTTTGAAAATAAAACCAAGCATCCAATCATAATAGCGATCAGTCAATGAAAAATTTTATTTGCAAGAAATAAAGGAGGCGATCGATACCTGCTTTCCTGCAAAGTAACGACCATTTGCTGATTGATAAGCCAGCACAGCAGAATCCAAAGACTTATAGTGCACATACACATTTCCACGCAAATGAGATGAACCATTTCTGCATACCTGAACATGGTTATTAATTCATTACACATGAAATTGTAGATCGGCAGTGCGCAAAAAGAAAAATTTGCTTCAGTACAACTACAACTACTGTGTGCTATATCAGAATGATTAGCTTTTTTCTTGCCCGTCTTGAACAGAAGATAACAGCACCTAAATAGTCATTTTGAAATGACAAACTTGCATACGGCACTAAAATCTAATGTCTCTCCTATATAGTGTAATGAAGCTCAAATCCATAATGATGAGGGCAGGCAAATTATTAAATGAAAACTGAATGAACTTAATCATCTAAATTTCTATTGAAGATGAGGCTACCTTGAAATTTACAATCTCCCCAAATTTCAAAAACTCTGTATGTACATCCTCATAGAACTCTTCATAAGCGGATTCAACCTCTTCATCTGTGTGCTGTGTAAAGGAACAGACATGAAAAAATTGATCTACAGAGAAATGTGCGTAAAAATAAAGGGCGGTCAGAAGCACTGCCAGACAAAACACAGCAGTGCTACACATTTACCCTATTCATTAGACGTCAGCACTCTACATAATCAATCTAGTATACAACTTATTTATGTTCTTTTTTTTTTCTTATCATTCATCCAAATATTTTTCACATAGTATAATAATAATCATAATAGTGTCAGTTGTAAAAAATATACATACTTGTCAAGTTTGAGGTAACCTGGTAGTCTGGTACTGCATCTCAATTAAACTTTTGTCATGTGTAGAGGATACATGCCATGTGATACAAGTTCATCAGCAAGCCCATCATATATAATAGAGGTTCATTAAGGAATAAACCATAAGTATTCAATCGCCACAGCTTTAGTATGTACGTTTTTTATAAGAATTTCTTATGTGTGCACTTACAGTCACGGGCAGGATGATGCAATTCTTCTCTAACGCATACAGATAAGACAAGTTCCTGAAGTTTTCACAATATCAAAACTTAAGATGTGACACTGACACCTACAGGTAGTAGATTGCAACATCTGGTAAACAAAAGCTCACCATTATACTAGTAGTAGTTAAGGAACTCAAATAGGTAGTGTGAAAACTGAAAAACCCCATTTAGCATATAAAGATTCTCCAAATTGTCAAAAAATAATATTAAAAGCTAACACATTCGAGAGTAAGAAGATGTATCATTTTCTTTATGTCCATGTGGAGATACTAGGCATAAGTTCACATCAGCAGGTCACATATGATAAATGGCAAAAAAAAAGAATGTCGAAAAGAAGAAGCAAGAAAGGCACCAATCAAGGTAGAAGCAAATATTACATAGAACTTGTAGCAAAATAAGAAAATAACTACAATCTTTGGTCTACCCGTATACTGATCATGTGAAGCACATTGGTATACACAAACATCCATTCTAGTGAAACTTCCACCAAAACCAGTACCATGCACCTTCTTTCAAAAATCTTTCTGATTTAATTTCAGTAGCATGAAATCAATTAGAGCTCAAACTTGCATTCCACAAAGCGATGAAAAAGAAACATGCATAACAATAAGAAAATCCAGATAAATAAGAACTAATAACGTTGTGTTTACGAGCAAATTTATTATTACTATCCTCAACGCTTGTCCCTGTCATGTTTGCATAGAAAGAAAGCATTCAGAATCCATTATTGCCAGCATGTATGTCCTCTTCTTCAATCAACGATCAGAAGATTGGAAAGAGGAAGGACAAAATGAATTCTCTTAGTTTTTTATTCTATTTTAAAAGACATTTTGTATATCTATCAAGCATTTGTGGTCAGAGAGTTAAAAGAGACTACATGCAACTACATAATGCTGTAAGAATTATTAAATAGCAGGATACTAGAGTCTCATGAAGACTTCATTAACAGACCTCAAGACCCTCATCCTGCTCCCAAGCTAGGCCAGGACCACCGTACATGTTCTTGATCAGCAAAGTGCATGACTTATCGGGGTAAAAGTGAATTCTGCTACAACGTGAACCAAAACGACAAGCCCCTGTTTTGAGATGGAAAGGGCAATGAGCTTTATCCTGCCAGACATACAACCAAGAAATGAGATGTAGCTTTCTTTTTGAAAGAGAAGGTCGCAAGGGGGGATATAAATAGCATTACTTTCTCCCGATACGACTAATGTCCTACCATCTGCTAATCATTACTATATCAATAGACATATTGTAAGAGAGATTAGGATAGCAGATTCCACCTGCTCCGTTCCAAAGTTTGGAGTCTCTTGAGCAACACTTTGTAGCAGCTGTTGAGCTGAAAGACTAGGTGTGTTCTTATAATCGGCAAAAGCTTCTGACTGTGGAGGAAGAGGGTTTGACGTGGGCCTGTTAGGATCCTACATTGTTATAGGATTCTTCCAAACATTAGCTCACCGGGATGATTATAATGTAACGAATCGGAACAAAGTGTAAATAGAAAGTGAAACCTCTTTAGTAATCTGTTCGCCTGCATCTTGCTTTTTCACCCTGACTCTTTTCTTCTTCACGATAATCTCATTTCCCTGCCAAATAATTTCAGGAGGCCCTTCTTCCACGTACTCCCAACCATCTTCATCTAATTCATTCTCATATCCTACCTGTATGAGTAGCCTCGTAAGAAATTCAACATAGTACAATCGCTAAATTCATTTGTGCAGCAGAGGAATGCATGGAAGGTCAGATGCCTCAGAAAAGCACTATATTTAGCAGCCATGAGGTAAGAAACTGGTAACACTATATTACTAGATCAAACAGTGAGGATACAGATTGGCAAAACAATATCACAATACACAAACAACAAGAATCTTTCTCTAACAATAGGTTACAGTGGGGGGATTGTTAGTAAACGAAAAATCCAACAAAAGAAGTCCAAATTAAATACTTCACATATCCCTAAAAAAATTAGATTAAGTCATTTCAAGGGACTCCTGATCCCCATACAAGATATTTAAATAATTATTTAAGGAAACTTCGGACAATGTCAGCTCACATAATACTGTATCAGCATTTTTTCCCCCTGAGCTATTTAAACCAAATTTCACATAATAAAGAATCCCGACGAAAAGTAAACATTTTAGGATCAATTTAAAAGAAGGGTCCTATTTCAATATTTTTCTATCCAACAGCCACTATCAGGGTATATTACAACAAACTATATCTTTATCTACCTCAATAAGTGACTCGTAGACTACTCGAGTTCCGTCGGTACGATACAATCACCAACAACCATATGCATCCCCCAAAAATAACTCCAAACATCGCATCTCATCGATCTATCTTTTTTTTTCTGACGTAAGTAATAGCTGGTAAAACAAGAATCATCAAAACCTAATGCAACTAGATTACAAATGAGGAACCATAGCTTCTGTTTGAAGTTAAATCATTCATTCACCTGAAATACATATTTAATCACTGATCGAAAGAAATACACCTTTTTTTAACTAATACATAGAGAGAAAAATACATGAACAACTAGAATATGTAAAATAGGTCACCTGATTTTGTTTAGATTGATGTTCTTCTTCCTGAGCTAGTCTTCTCTCCTCCTCATCCCTTTGTTCTTGAGCTCTTCTTCTCTCCCATTCTTCCAGAATCTTCATCTCCCTCTCCTCGAACTCCATCCTTTCTTTCTCGACTCTCAACTTCTCCTGCTCCTCCTCAGCTTGGAGCCTAAGCCGCTCCTCGGGATCGTTTAGCCGAGCCTCCTCCTCTCGGCGCGCCATATCCGCCATTTCCTTCCTCTTTTTCTTCCTCTTTTCCTTTTTCGCCGCCTTCCTCCTCTCTTTCCGACTCGCCGCCGCCGCCGCCGCGTTTTCCGAAGTTGCCGTGCAAGTATTGGTGCTATTAAGGTTATCTTCTGCTTCTCCTTCTTCTTCTTCTTCATCTTCTTCTGGTTTATGTTTCATCACGTTGATCAATAATTGCTGCTGTGCCATGGTCGGAGTTTTTCGAATTTGGGGAAATCTTCTGGGTTTGGGATTGTGGCAGAATCCTTTCTTCTACGCCGAATCGGTGCGGTGCGGGTGAAAAATTAAAATTAAAATTAAATGTGGTAATTGATAAATAAGTTTGTTATTATATTTATATGGCGGGGATAAATGCAAGTCCATCTTTTTATTAGTTCAAACGAGTTCAAACCCGTAAATTAATTTAATTTTATTACATCAAGATTAAACAGGGACGAATATACCCTTATCAATAAATAATATCAAATACAAATAAACTTTATTTTTAATTTGTTCAAGACCAAAACATAAACAATAAAAAAGTAAAAAAAAAAAAAAAAAATAGAAAAAACTCACAACTGACGCCACCAGACTGCCGAGACACCGACCAGCGAGACTTCTACCGCGCCGGTGACGACCATCGACTCACCCACCGCACCACTTCCACCGCACCATCACCACCACCCCACCACCACCAACAAGTCTTTTTTAAAACTTTTGTTTGTCAATTCAAAAACATTAATCGAGCATCGATTTTTGATAAATATGCGTGGATGAACATTAATCTATGCTTACTTCTTGTTGAGTTGCAATGTTTTAGCCGATTTTGGAAGAAAAATTGAGATTGAAATTGTTTTTTTTTGTGTGTTTTCGTTGGTTTCCCAAATCGGTTTATCCAGACCGATTTTGTACACGAAAATCGGCGTCGCAATGCCGATTTTTGTTAACCAAATCGACGACACAACGCCGACTTTACAAGTCAAAATCGGTGTTGTAACGCCGATTTTTTTTTTTTATGATTTATGTTTTTTATTTGGTTTTGAATTTCATTAAGGGTAAATTAGTATTTTTATATTGGAGGTCTTGAACTAATACAAAAACGGACTTGCATACATCCGCCGCCATAAATATATATATCAAAATAATTTGTAATATACGAAATTGGATTATTTCTCTAACTAAAAACTAATTTACTCAAAACTTGTTTGGTCTCGTAATAGTGTACCACGGACTGTTTTAATAATAAAAAATTATTATAAATGTTTAATTGTTATTCTTGTTGTTTTAACGGTGAAATAATAATACATAAAAGAAGTAAATCCAAAAACTGGAAACACAAATCTATACTAAAAAATTTAAATATCTTTTGAAAAAACTTTTAAAAAAACAACTTATTATTGTAAAAAGATAAAAATGAAAAAAAGAATAAAGAGATGTTCGATAATACTACCAACCCACCCATCATTTACCCGACAAAGTCGATTGTCAACTATTATCCTACCTGGAATGATCGAGCTGGTAATGATTATCAAAATTCAACAAAATCGGGTGGTTGATAGAGGTATCTGGTCGCTAATTGTCCGACCCCACCCATGCCAAGTCTAATTAATTGTTGCTACCTTGAAATGAAAACCGAGTTGATTGCATTAGAAAAACTAGGTGGTCGATGGAGGTAATTGGTGGGTAATTCTCGATTTTTTTTATATAATTTTATAAAATGATTTTGAATGCCAAAAATTGAATCTATAATTCCAATCTCGATCCAAATAGTCTCTCCAGAAAAAACCGAAATTTCATAAATTATACCTAAAAGAGTATTTTTAACTTGATTTTTTTTTTTTTTGACAAAACAAAATTTTATTAAGCCAAATTGGCAAGAGAGGATGGGAGGACAGAACCATCACCACCACTATGACATAGGGTCGAAACAAGGGCATGTGCTGCTAGTTCATTGCCTGAGCGTTTAACAAAATGAAAACTACAAGTCTCAAAAGAGCGAACTAAACTAAGACATTCTTCAATAATTGCACCAATCAAGGAAGATAGTATATCTTTATCCTGTAAAGCTGTCATAACCTCAATATTGTCCCCTTCAAAACTAACTGCATTCCACCCTTTGCTCGCCGCCATTCGCATGGCTTGAAGTGCAGCAATGGCTTCTCCCACTACGATCGCAGGTCGACCCTCTATCCGACGAACCAGCCATCCCAAGCATGTGCCACTGTCATCTCGAGCTACCATTGAGATACCATAGAATTGTTCCCCAGCTGGAAAACCGGCGTCAAAATTGATCTTGATAACTCCATTTGGTGGTCGGCTCCAAGAGGTGGGATGAGGTTGATGCTTGTCCATGGTGTACGAATGTCGTGCCTGTGTGAAAGCGTCTAGGTAAGTGGTGCTCCAATTAGTGATATCATGAGCTGGCGTCACCTTCTCACCATGCAAAAGACAATTCCTATTGTCCCAAATTTTCCATATTACCACCATTGCTTGAATGAACTTTTCCGGGCTCAAGATAGATTGTAGAGCCTCAAACCATGCCCAAACCGAACCAAATGCCTCTCCCACCGGACAATTGAACGGCGCACTCAACCAAATATCCTTAACATGATTGCATTCCTTTAGTGCATGAATAGTGGTCTCGATCTTCTCTTTGCAACCGAAACAAAATGGTGACTGAGTAATCTTACGCCTAAATAGTTCCACCCCCGTGGGTAGTGACTCAGAGCAGGCACGCCATATAAAAACCTTCATCTTAGGTGGAATCGGAAGCTGCCATATTTTCGTCCATTTATGACCAGACGTTCCACTGCCCCCAACAGGCCCTTGATCGCCCGAGTTATGTTGCTGAGTACACGAGGAAAGAATTAGGTGATAACAATATTTAACGGTGAAATTACCTTTTGCAGAGTGGTGCCAAACTATACGATCTTGTGTTTGAGGTCCGCCCAGAGGACAAGCTAGGATCCGGTCGCAATCAATCGGCCAAAACACATGCTTCAATACTTCCATATTCCATGTACCTGTGTCTCGATCGATTAGGTCAGCCACCTTATCAGGAAAGACAGAGGTCATCGATCTGCGTGTCAAAATACGGCGGTTACCGTCATCCGTCAGCCAACGATCACCCCAAATTGCCGTATTGAAACCATTTCCAACTCGAATTCTTATTCCCTTCTCCACATAGGGTATGGCTGCCCGAATACTGCGCCACGTCACAGACGGTCGGAGTCCTAAGTCGGCTGTGAAGATGTTGCCGTGTGGGAAGTATTTAGCTCGGAAGAGAGTGGAGAATAACGTGTCTGGTTGGGTGAGGAGCCGCCATACTTGTTTCGCAAGGAGCGCCAAATTAAAATTCGCAAGTTCTCGAAAGCCCATACCCCCCGTCTCTTTTGACTGACACAACCGCGACCAAGAAAGCCATGGCACATAACGGTGTTTGCCACTACTCCACCAGTAACGTCGTATTGCCGATTCGAGATCACGCAAAAGTCCATGTGGAAGCTGAAAACAACTCATCACATATGAGGGGACCGCCTGCAGAACTGATTTTATAAGAACCTCCTTTCCAGCCCTTGAAAGTTGTCGTTCCCCCCACCCCTTAATTTTGTTCCAGATTCGATCCTTAAGGAAAGAGAAGACTGTTGCTCTTGCTCGACCCAGAGTGGTTGGAAGTCCGAGGTACCGATCATGGTGGTCAACTATGGAAAAACCAAGAATATCATGAAGTTGGGTCTTCCTCTCCGCAATCGTCGAAGGGCAAAACTTCATTGTCGACTTTTCAAGATTAATTTCTTGTCCCGACGCTCTCGCATAGCGAGTCAGAATATCCCTCACCGTCGTTGCGTCTTCAGTTGTTGCCTCACAGAAAAGAAGTGTATCATCCGCAAAGCATAAGTGGGAAATGGTGGGAGCTGATTGAGCTATTTTGACACCATGTAGTCGACCCTCGTGTACGGCCTTATGGAGCATGGCTGTGAGTGCCTCCGTACATAAGATAAATAGATACGGGACAATGGATCTCCTTGACGTAGTCCTCTCGTCGGCACAAGAGCTCCAAACTGCGAACCATTTAATAAAAAGGAGAATGAGACAAATTTCACACAAATCATAATTAAATTCACAAAACGATCTCCAATGCCAAATTTTCGGAGAACACTTTCCAAGAAACCCCATTCCACCCGGTCATACGCTTTACTAATATCTAACTTAATAGCCATGTAAGTTTTCCGCTTACTAGAGTTTAATCTAATATAGTGATTAATTTCAAAGGCCACTAAGACATTATCAGTGATTAAACATTTTGGCACAAAAGCGGATTGGGTAGGGAAAATCAGATCATTTAGGAGGGGTTTAAGTCGATTAGCAATCATTTTTGAGCCGATTTTATAAACCACATTACAAAGGCTTATAGGTCTAAATCAGAAACTTTCTCAGGGTTCTTAATTTTCGGGATAAGGACAAGGAAGGTTGAGTTAATAGGATGAGGGAGAACTTGGTGATTAAGAAAATTGAGAACACAAGAAATAATTGAATCACCAACGATATGCCAATACTTTTTGTAGAAAAGAACCGGTAAACCGTCGGGACCCGGTGATTTAAGCGGGGCCATCTGAGAGATGGCCCGAGATACCTTAGCTGGAGTGAATGGTAAATCTAAGCTCTGGCGGCCAGCTTCGGAGATCCTCCGCTCAATATGACTCGCCACCTCATCTATCTCATTTGCACTCGAAAAGGTTGTCTGAAAAATAGAATCAAAATAGTTTGAAATCACGCTCTTCATTTCCGGACCCTCCTTCCAATTGCCTAGGTTATCCTTGAGCCGAGCTACCGTGTTGGTTTTTTTCCCAGCCGTTGCCTTCGCGTGGAAGAAACTAGTGTTTCGATCGCCTTCTTGCATCCATTGAACTCTACTACATTGTTTCCAGTACATGTCCCCCTCTTCGTAAATTTTCTCTAGTTCCGTTCTTACTGTATGAAGTTTGGTAATTACTTCTGTCGTTTGAGGTCCCATAGTAAAATCTCTGAGTTTGTTTCTAAGCAGTTCTATACGATTCTTTCTCTCCCAAACAAAAGTCCGGTTCCAATGAACCAACGCCACCCTACAGCCATGCACCCGAGATAGAAAAGCCTCCGCTGGATTGGGGTTTGCCTCTGCTTCCCATAGCCCTTGGATAATGGGCTCACATTCCTCCCTATTGATCCATAGTGCCTCAAAGCGAAACGCTCGTTTTCCCACCCCAATGTGATTACTGTGATCTGGACGCAAGGTAAGTAATATGGGGTGATGATCAGATCCAATAGGATCGAGGTGTTGCACCTGGGCTGTCGGGTAAATATCCCGCCAGTTGTTTGTGCTGCAACACCTATCCAAACGACATTGAACCGTTTCGGGGAATGCGCGGTTGTTGGACCATGTGTAAGGGAATCCGACAAATCCCAAATCAAGTAAATTACAGTCCACCAAGGTTTGCCGAAAGTCATCTATTAAGCCGGGCATCCTTACATTTCCCCATTCCTTCTCATCATTAGTCAAGACTTCATTAAAATCCCCTCCCACAAGCCATGGGAGGGTACTCTGATTATAAAGATGACGAATTAATGCCCACGATTGGTTCCTATATCTGTGATCAGCAATACCGTAGAAACCCGTCAACCTCCATCGGCGGCCGGAACACCGACATTCCACAGAAACATCAATATGGTTCCTCGAAAAACTCAAGAGGTCTACTGTGATATCCTTCTTCCATAAAAGTGCCAACCCACCACTTCTACCCACTTTGTCAACCGAAATACCATAACAATTCCACCTTCTCTTAAGACGCTCGATTAGTACTGATGTTGCTAGCGTCTCTGATAGAAACACCAGGTCGGGGTCATGTTTTCAGAGTAAACCTCCGATAGTGTGAATTGTCAAGGGGACCCCGAGCCCTTGACAATTCCAGAATAGACAACTCATGGTGATCGGCGGGACTGCCCTGCAGTCTCCGCCGTTGATATGATTTCATCTCGAAGAGTCAGTTGTTGCCGTTTTCCAGTCCCACTAGACCCCGACACATTTAAGTGAGCACCCCTTTTCTTCTTATTTGTCGAGGGCACAATGTGTTTTTTCCTGTTGTCTAATAAAATCCCATCTTGATCCTGCATATATATCTCAGTGGTGAAAAGAGAAGATTCTATCGCCTGAGGATTATAGTTATTCTCCTTTTGAGCCGAGAAGTTGAAAATATCCATCCCTCGTTGGACACTCTTCTCCCCAATTGTATTCTTTCCACGGCTAGTTATGTTAAGTTCCTGGAGAGGGAGTCGGACCTCCTTCTCCTCCGCAAATTGCGAGACCCTCAACCATGGTCCATATTGGAAGTTATCCCCAGGGTCCACGTAATCATCCGCATAACGGAGTGGACAACGACGCTCGCCATGGCCAACGATCCCACATAGGTAACAGAAATTCGGTAGCCGTTCATATACTGAGATCAGCACCTTGATACGCAAATACTGAGAGTACTTCGGTTGATGTCCCCTCGCCATATCCACAAACTTTCCTATGCGGTTGCCTATCATAGATGCCACCAAAGTTGTCCTCTGCCCGATGGGGAGTTGGTGCAGTCTGATAATAATAGGCATCGAGGCTACCTCTACGTTCATTGGGTCTTCTTCTTCACCCAACTGTTGAAAGATGAGAGCATTTTTGTCCAGGAGCCATGGGCAGCCTTCAAGAGCATTGGCACAGTCCAACTTATGACGAAATTCGATCACAAACTTATTAGAATCTATTACTTGAATTTCACACCCTCTGACAGGTTGGAGGAGTCGCATAACATTACCCTTGAGAGAATTCGCCGAGTATATCTTATCCGAAACCACCCTTCCCACCAAAAGATGAATCGTCGCAGATCCCATCCCTTGTGAATTCATGGCTGGGACAACAGTTATTCCGTCCTCCTCCTCGTGCGTGAGAGAGAACTTCGACGTCATTATTTCAGCCAGTCCTTCCATAATGCCGTGAGATAGATAAAGGGCAGACAACTGAGTTTTAGAAATTCCAATAGATGACAACCAGAGAATAGATCTAAGGAAAAAAGAGAGGCGGGTTAGATAACTAGATAAAGAAAATAGATCTGCGGAGGCAATAAACAAACTCGAAAAAATAGGGCACAAATAAAGAGAAAATAACAAAACCGAGTAAACACGATAAAACCCTAGCAGCCACGAAACCCTAGCAGAAAACTCAAACGACTAAAAGTCCCATTAGTTATATGCGCACAATCGAGTTTCCTGGGGATGGGGATCTGTGAACAGAGGAGATTTCAACTTGGTGACCTCTCATTCAGAGAGAATAAAACCTCTCATTCAGAGAGAAAATTTGATTTTCTTTATTAAGCTTATGCTTCTTCTTCTCCTTAAAATTTGATTTTCTTTATTAACTTGATTTTTCGAATAAGAATTATTGGAGATCAGAATTTGGTTTCAGTTTTCACCCCATGACTAGGGCTGGGCATTTGGGATCGGGATTCGGGATCCCGTCCCGTCCCGATCGGAATTTTACTATTTGGGACTAAAACTTCGGGAATTCGGGATTACGGGATTCGGGATTGGGATTAGGAACAAATACGGGATCGGTATTAGGGAATTGGTTCAATCCCGATCGGGATATTTTAATCCCGAATTAGGAAAAAAAGAAAAAAAAACTAATAAAAAAATATACACACACACACACATATATATATATATATATATATATATATATATATATATATATATATATATATATATATATATATATATATATATATATATATATATATATATATAGTGTAAAGGAGATGAGAAATACAATATAAAATATATTGTTTCAACTTATTTTTAAATTTTTAAATTTTTATTTGTTCCAAGTTTTGTGGTAAAAATAAATAAGGCAAGAACAATAGTATGTATATAATATATTCAAGTTGGTTTAGTGTATAAAATAATACTAATGGAAAAAAGATGTAATATTTCTTAGTTTTTAGGCAAAATATGGGATTTCCCGATCCCAATCCCGATTCCCGAAATATTTAGGGATACCGATATAATCGGGATTTAATAGTTTGGGACGGGATTGGGATTTAAAATTTCTATCCCGAATCCCGAAATCCCGATCCCGAAAATCTCGAATTCCCGAAATCCCGTCCCGAACTCACCCCTACCCATGACACTGGTCATTGAGATTTTACGGCGGTTAAAATACATGGAGTGATTTTTAATCGTTGATTTAATAGAATATATTCCCATTAAGCACACATACACGTAAATGTGTGCAAATCGACAGTTAATAATTATCCAATGTATTTTATCGCGTGTAACATTAAATAAACCCCACAGCACCATAGAATAAATCGATATCTAACTAATAAAAATAAAAAATAAAAATAAAAACCTAACTATTGTGAAAAAAAGAGTTGGCTATTATTTTTTTGTTTATCTTATTCTTCACAAAAGGTAAATGGCTCATAAATTAGCTCACTTCAAATCCGATTTTAGGAAGTCCCAACCAAACACAGCCTTCAAATTTGAATCACAGCTTTATATACAACTGTCTTTGTTACCCCAAACTCCCACCGTGAATTGCAGAACCGCCGGTAGAGAGAGAAATTCAGTGTGTGGTTGGAGAAACCGGAGAGGCATGGCGGCCACACAGGCACCACCAACGCCGACGAGAGTCTCGAACGCCGTGGCAGGTGTCGCCGCCGCGGCTGAACTCAAGACGGTGCTGATAACGGGGGTGAGCCGTGGTCTCGGCAGAGCCCTAGCGCTGGAATTGGCAAAGCTCGGCCACACCGTAATCGGCTGCTCTCGCTCCGCGGACAAGCTTTCCTCCCTCCAGTCGGAGCTCGCCTCCGCCTCCGAGAACAAGAGCAACAGCGGCAAACACCTCATCCTGAATGTTGACGTGGTAATTTTATTCTACACTATACTCCCTCAATTTTTTTCTACTTTTCTCTTGCTTAATTTTATGTGTCTGTAATCATGGTTCCATTTTTTTTTTTTTTTTTTTTTTTCATTTTTTGGCAACTGGTGTTCAATCAGAGGTCTGATAGTAGCGTCGAGGAGTTGGCGCGTGCCGTTGTAGAAAAGAAGGTCATTCCTAATATTATAGGTACATCTACTAAATAATTTTATTTTTTTGGTGTTTGTTTGAGACTGTTGTTTACTGATGAATGTGTTTGTTGTGGAAATGGTTGTGTGTATGATTTTTTTTTTCTTTTGTTGCAGCTTTAGATATATTTGTTTTTTTTAGATGAGATTTGGTGGTTCTATTTTTGCGATATAGTTTGAATTTCGAACAATCTAATGTTTCGATCGGGATCTGCGTTTTAGGCAATGCTTCCTTGTCTGCGCACACTTCAATTGATGATGGCAGTTGCTTAGACTTGTAGCAAACGGATTTTGAATAGTTTAGGCCACATGTGGCTACGAATTTCTAGCGACTGTGAAAATCAAACAAGATAAACACAATAACCGAAGGGTGTTATACATTTATCCCATCCTATCATAGAAAATTTCTCATTTCAACAAAAAAGAAACAAAAGATCGATTTATTATTATTACTATAAAAATTCCGGTTAGCTTTGAGATTGTGATGGTTATGAGATCAAGGTTTAACAATATTAGTTGATGCGCTATTCACTTTTGATGAAATGGTGTTTAGATATAAGATGTTTTTGAAGTTTAATAGTAGTACAGTATCTCGTTTATCAGCTCGCTAAAAAATAGGCAAAACGGATACTGAGTGAGTGAGTAATGGTGGGTTAAATATCTTTCCTGTCAATAATAGGGCTTCAGATATTTTATCGCAAATATTTCACATCCAATCACCATTCTAATAGTGAAGAATAAAAATAGTTAGAAATTAGAAAGTTTTGAAACAACTCTTACAAGCAATCAAAACCTATTTTTCACTTTTCCTGCCTCCTCCTTGTTTCTACTTTGGGCACCAATTCCTTTGTGCATTTTATGTAATAATTGGATGTGTTCGATAGTACATAACTGGTCTTATTGCACCTTTCTTATTGTTATTTCAGTATCACCCATTATTCTGCATTACAAACACATTATTTTGTATACGGCATTGGTCTAGTTCTTAATGGTACTTATGTTGCTGCATATGAAACATAGTGAGTTTGCTTTAGGTTGTTAAAAGGGCTGGTTTGTGTTCGATTTTATGTACTTGCCTTTTGTATTTTGTACTCGTTTAGCCAAATTATGTGAAGTAATGCGTGATTTTTTTTTCTAGTAAACAATGCTGGAACGATAAATAGGAATAACAAATTGTGGGAGGTTTCAGCAGAGCAATTTGACTCTGTAATGGACACCAATGTCAAAGGGACAGCAAATGTACTTCGTCACTTTATTCCTCTCATGATTCAGAAAAAGCATGGCATAATCGTCAACATGTCATCTGGTTGGGGAAGATCTGTTGCTGCACAGGTAAAATAGAGTTTTCACGTGTTCGCTTTGTTATGTTGGGCAATAATATATATAATTTAAGTATTTTCGGTGTTGGTGCATTTGGCTGTTAAATATATAATGGCTCAATTAACTAATAAAATGATAGTTACTCCTCTCTTAGGCTTTTAATTTTAAAGTGTTTTTCAATTCAGTGTTTGTTATATACTTTAAAGAGAAGAATTCCATCAACAATGGGAAGAGGCATTGTCTTAGAAAAGAGGGAAAGCTTGCTAAACGTTTTTGCTGTAAATCGGTGATAATTAAATTTTGTAATCATCCCAATTGAGCTGTCTCCGAAACCTAATTAAGCTGTCCGACAATCTAATTAATCTGGGGACACAACTTAACTAATAACTAAGTCGTGTTCATACATCTTAATTAACATACCTAATCTGTGTGAATGGTTATTAATTAAGCTACATGGCACGTATTAATTTGTTAATTAATATGTTTCATATGTTGAGGAACAACAAGAGTTTGTGTTTTTTGTAGGGAGCGTAATATGACTTTTGCAAAGTTACTTTATCACCTTTTTCAAAAGAGTTAGTTAGGCAAATACATTCTCTTTAAGTCATTTTCGAACATTTGTTTTAATTTTTCAGTCTCCTGAAGTTGAAGTGTACCCGACATGTTTGGTTACAAGCATCTAAGTTCTGAATCTCAAAAAATTTCTGGTCCCGTTCCTGGACCATGTTATTAATTGTGCTGAGACGTTATTTAATAATATTAGGTAGCTCCTTATTGTGCTTCAAAATGGGCGGTGGAGGGTTTGACAAGGGCAGTTGCAAAGGAGTTGCCTCCTGGAGTGGCTGTTGTTGCACTTAATCCTGGTGTGATTAACACTGTGATGCTTGAATCATGTTTTGGAAGTACGGCTGCTCTATATCCAACGCCTGAATCATGGTACACTCTCTCTCTGTGTGTCATAATGCATTGTCAATACTTTGTACATTCCTGTATATTCTGTACATGCACATTTTGCAGTTTAGTGATCCGTCTATTTCAAAAAAATAAAATAAAAATCATCTATAATAATTTCGTCTGTTATAAATCTTGTTTTGTGTAAACGAGAACAATTAATCGATTTACAGTGAACTAATGATATTAAGTCATCGGATTTCTTTAGTTGACGAATGATTGTTTTTAGTAGTGAGTTTATAATTGTGAAATAGCACTTATTTGTTATCGTTTTCTTTCTACAACAAATCGCTGAATATTGAAGCATAACCTCTGCGTATCCAACACCTAACATCAGTGTTCCATCATTATAAAATATACATGAAAAATTACTTGTGTACTTACAGTTTCTGACTACACTTTGTAGATAAAAGTTATTTTTCTCATGGAATATTTGTTAATATTCAAACTCAAATTTCTCAATTTAAGAAGAACTCGAAACACGTGAGCATTCCCTTTTAGCTTTTACTGCCATCGGAAGTGTCAAAGGTAACCCTTAAAAGTTAAATTCATTTCGTGGATGAAAGTTCTCTCTAAGCCAGAATTGAACTCCTTACTTAAGAGCAAGAGGATTTCTGAGAAACTCGTAATTTATTTTGAAAGCGCGAATCTCATTTATTTAATTGTGCATGGTCTAAATGAGCAAAGTCGTCAAAATCTGTCGACTGTAGAAAGCACTACTTGAGCTGTCATAATTCATAAACCACTAACATAGTAAAATAAATATTCATTTGATTTTACTTAAAAAAGCGGTGACGAAAACATTTGGATTTCCGATTATTGTTCAAGTCCGTTGATATTTCTCTTCTTTTTTCTAACAGGGCTCCGAAGGCAGCTACTCTAATTCTCCATCTGACTGTGGCAGACAATGGTGCATCTCTCACCGTGTGATATTCCATGAGTTTTAAAATGAAAGTGAAGGAGACTTGTGCCTGTATTCATGCTCTGTGAATGTAAAGAAAATGTAATGTGTTTAAATTGTTTAGCTTCCGAAAATAATTCTTTGTCGAGAGGGTTACAAAGTACCTCCAAGACTTGGGAAAAATTTAACTTGTAGATGTTTCGTGTTTTGTCGATTGTATGCTCCGTACGGTGAGAAATACAGGTGATTTATATTTTCCCGCTTCTGCTTGAGTTGAGCTTAGTAGAATGTTCATTTTTTTACTAGAACTCGTAAATCTCCTTTTTTTTTTTTTTTCTTTTTTTCTTTTTCACTATTGAAAAAACTTACATTTTTCCTTTTAATCTATATAATATTAAAAATTATGAAAAAGACACGTATTTTGTTTTTGTTTTTTTCGATAGTAGTCATTTATAGACACTCGTAGGAACTTGTAGTGATTTAAATGGGGGCTAAAGTTTTTAAATTGTGTAACTATCGGTGACTCAGATTACTATAGTTTTCTACGGGTGTCTATAAATGACTATGGTAGATTTTTTATTTATTTTTTTAAATATGTTATATACATAATTTTTAATATTTATGCAGACAAAAAAAAAGAAAAAGAAAAAAGTAAAGTTTTTATAATAGTGAAAAATGTTACGAAACTCTAGGAGGTTATGGATGACCACTATTACTCTCACCACTATTCTCATCATTTACTCATCATTATAGGCCCATAACTTCTTGTAACTCATGACCTTTTATGGTCTTACTTATACTATATATAGGGCATCTTTGGTTGGCATTATTAGCCATGATGGGACAAATAGTACTACTTAGTATGATGTTTGGTTTGGGGGTTGATCACATGTTGATAAATGGGCCCACCATTTTTATCATCCAATCGAATTATTAATTGTCAAGCTTTTGGCTTGGCTTGACAACTTATCACCGTCTAATCCCATCAGCTGCTTCCATGTACAATGTCGATATTCCCCTTAAAGCATACAACAATTACACAAATATTACATATAAATAAGTATTTTCTTCAGAAAACCCCATTTACGGCAGAGCCCTAATCTTACGAGGTAAGAACCCTTCCTTCATCCGGCCAATTTCTTTTTCCATGAAATCGACAAGTTCTTCACATAATATTTCTGCTTAAATTTCAAGACAATTGTAAATTAGGACCGTCTTTACGACTATGGGAGTTTTGAATTTCATAAAAAAAAAAACATATGTTTGAATGCAGTGGAGGACAAATTTCAGATTCAGACTTCGATTGGTAATTTCAGAATCTTCTTTTCATCTTGTGTCATTATTAAGTCTTGTATGCTGTAATCCCTTCTATTTTTCCAACAAAATTAGGGTTTTTGAGTGGGAGCAGAGACTACAGCTATTTGGTTACATTGTTGACGATTTCTTGACTAAATAACCCATTTTGTCGCGCAAGTTCATTGAATTTAATTCAGGTATGTACTTGGGTGGAAAGTATAAAATATGGGTCATTTGTATTTTTTTAGATATTTGCAATTTAAATCTATTATTCCTGCGTAATGTTATGTTTGGGTTTGATTTTTCCTTTCTCCTTGTATTTTTTACATAAAATTGTGCCAACAAAGGGCCGGGGGTGTTCGTTTTTTGTTGTTGTTTGTCTTTTAATTTTTTTTACTTAACCTTTGTTAATGTGAAATTTGTGTTATAATTGCGCTCGATTCTTTCAAATACAAAGGGGATTTGAATTATTTTAGTTGGTCCTTTCTTTATATTAACCTATTAATTTTTGGTTCTTGTTCAATGTGTGATTTCTGATTTGGTATGTTGGTTCTGCATTCGGTTAACAGTCGTATAGCATTTGTTATTCACATTATTTTAGTTATATATTGAAATGTCAGGTTATGGTTTATGTGTCATCTTCTGAAAAACATGTGCAATATGTTTACTTGTTAATGTGTTTAATTATGCAATTCATATTCAAATAATAATAAAAAAAAATTGGTGTGTTTGATTTTGGACATATTTTATATATTAAAGTGCATGTAACTGATATGATGATACATACATAGATGTGTACAGGACAAATTACGTTTGTTGTTGAAAATGTATACTAGTACGCATTGGAGTCAAATTTTTGAAATAGCTTAAATATCTAGTTGTGTTTATTGTATTTGTCCATATAAATTTCGTCTGCTTAATGGTAGTGCGAAGTGAATTTTTTTTCGGGGGTAATGTCATATTATTAGAAGAAATGAGTTCCTTTTTTTTCTTCTTTTTGCCATTTTGTTACTGCAAAATCATAGTGTATTTGTGTATGTATTATTGTGGTTCTTCCAAATCATATTCTTCTTTTCGTAGACAATGGATTGTTGAGATTTCCAATTTATTTTATTAACTTAAACAATTGTGTGGAACTTTGATGATTGCGAGAAGCAAACTCAGTTTACATGTACATATTCAATTGAAATACATATATGTAGTTGGTTAAACAGGTCGATAGCAACCACAAATTGATTTGTCAATAACCTGATTAGTTATATGTTTAATGGCAGTGTGAAGACCTCTTAATTCTTTAGTTTGGTGGTCTAAGTACTGCATTTACTTAATAGTTTATGGGTTTGATGTACATGTTTGTAGGAGACAAAACAATAAAAGTGTTTTGGGGTGAATTAATTTTCTCTTTACGAAGAATGTTGATGGGCGATTGAAGAGAAACAAGCCCTGCTGGTTAACTTCCTGGAGCTTGGAGGCTTAAATACTAAGCATTCTTTGCAAATAGATGATGATGATGATGATGATAAAGTTCGTGATAATGTGACGTGGACGAACAACGGACCACGAAAAAATTTGACAGCTCCGGATTATTGCGTCTGTTTGAACTATCTTCATCGTCAATTTCCAAATATTATTATCGATAATGTCAACAATGGAAATGCCAATGGCAATGCTAGCGACAATGCGGATGTTGATGATGAAGACAAAAGTAGTAATGTTCGAGAGATGTTCCGATGTCCGATGGATCCATTATTTGGGATTGGAGTGTTTAGATGAATTGTTACATATGTTTGTAGACTTCGTTAGTGTTTAAGACTTGGTAACGCCTTTTGGTAAGGGTTTCATGATTTTTGTTTTTTCGTAATTTAATTGTTAAGACGACAATTATTATTGTGTGCATATATGAATATGTCAAAACTTAAAATGGCTGGCTCGAATTTTGCAAAATGAGATTTTCAATTGTTTTATCCAAGAGATGATAAATTGTTGAGTTAAAAAAAATTAAGAAGAGGATGGTGGTGGTGACAGGTGAATTTAAGGGTATTTTAGACATTTCACCTGTAATCCCATCTAATCAAGTGAACAAAATAAAAGATTGTTAATTATTTGACTATTAATATCTAAGTCATCCCACAAACCAAACCAGATGATTAGTGTCACTCAGAGTCATATCAATCCCAATATTAATTGTCCCATCCCACTCTATCTATCCAAACCATCCAACCAAAAAGGCCCATAGTGTTTCATTGTATTGAGCTGGACACAAAAAAAAAGAACAAGAGAATAATATACTTATTTCTCTCTATATTACTATGGGCTCGTTCGGTTACCGCTATAAGGTTCAACTGACTAAATAGTAGGGACTAATTGCATGTCCGATTGGTAAGATTCACACTTTTTCAAACCCGCTACTAAATTCAAAGCCCGCTATTAAATGCTACTATTTCATTAAATTAGTAGCACCCCTCCCCCTAGATTAATTTAATGGGACTCTTTGAGAAAACCCCCTCATTACTTTTTTTAATGGAGAGAGGTCCAAAATATTTCAGTTCATTTGAGAAAAGCTCACACCCATTTTGAGCCATTATGTTTTCCAGCTTTGCCCCCGCCCGCCACATCATCACTAGGTCACGCGCTCAGCGATTTTTTTTTCCCCTTTTTTTTCCCCCTTCTGTATCAGTTTCCTTAATCGACTATGAAACATAGTCAATTAGCCTTAATCGACTATGCTTCATAGTCGATGAAGGAAAATCTTTAATTTTTAAATTTTTTTTTGTTTTTAAATTTCTTTTTTCTAATCGACTATGATGAAACATGGTCGATTAAGAATCTGCTACTAAACATAACAAATCACAATTGCGAAAAAAATGCAAAATCAACTATATTTTACAAAAAAACAAAAAATATACAAACATTATAATTGATTTAAACACTTGGAATCAATAAACAAAAAATCCAAAAAAAAAAATGGAGTCGATCAACCTTAATCGACTGCCAGAACATAGTCGATTAGCTTAATCGACTATTGAACATGGACATAGTCGATTAAGGTTTCAACCTGTGCGAAATTCTCTACAGGCGCCGTCCTCCGTCCGATCCACAAAAAAACTCAAAATCAGCCTCCCCATCGTCACCACACCGCCGGACTTGGTGGGAGTTTTCTTTTCCCCTTGGCTGAAAGTTTAAATGCGATAATTACAGTAAGGAAGAAAGAAAGGCGAGCATATATCCAGATTTGTTTATGAATTACCTGTTCTTAGTGAAGAACTCCTTGGCGGCGGCGGCGGAGCAGACCACCACCCGCAGGCCACCACCGACGACTTCAAGCACACCAGCTGCGAGAACGTCTCCAGTCCCCGCATAGTTCCCCATGGGGTTTCTGCGGTCAGAACGGCGGCGACGGCGATGGAGGGGATGTCGAGCGTGTACGACTTGTTGGCGTCATGTGCACGCGCGGCGATGGTGTCGGCGACTGTGATTGTGAGGGTTTTGAGCGGTGAAGACGAAGTGAGGTTGAGTGGTGGAAGGACGAGGGGACGGTGGTGGTCGGTGAGGATCGGCGGCGGTAGCAGTGGAGAAATTAGGGTTTCAAAATAGTATATTGACAATTAAGGTTAGGTTTGGAATTATAAAAATAATACTTGATAGAATACTAACCAATGGGGTTTTCTCTAATTATTTTTGGAAGGGAGTTTTGCTTAACTGCATTTCCTAGATGATGGAGGTATTGCTAATAATCCCTAATTTAATAGGGGTGACTAAAAAGGAAAAATACAATTTTATCCTTAAAATTATATTTTATTATTGTAAATTAAGTGGTTTTATAGAGAATTCATACGTAATAACTGATGTTAACAAAATTTAATAGAAAATCTAACCTAAGAAACCGTACATTCTACTAACTAAATAATTAATTAGTCAGTAGGAAGTTAATCCAATCTCATGTAATCCAATCTAATCCAATATAGGTAACCGAACGAGCCCATAAGTTTCTAATATATATGTATAAGAAATTGTATGACCTAAAAAAATAGAAAAAAAATGTGAGGTGCAAAAAAAAAAACAGATTAATGCAGAATAAAAAATAATAAATGCAATATTATTTGGTGCAAATTTTAAATGTATGAAGAATAATTTTAGAAATAATTTAATAAAGTTATTAGTCCATAGACTCAATCAAATATAATGAAACGTTGGACTATTAATAATTAGTTACTTATTTGAACGGGGTTAATATATATATATATATATATATATATATATATATATATATATATATATATATATATATATATATATATATATATATATATATTTTCTGATTTCCCTTTCGTACTAAAATATCCGTATCTCCTAGTTTCAGGTTTCATCGATGCATACCACTTTCCCATCTGCAGAATCCTTTCTTCACGCCGAATAGGTGCGGGTATAAAATTAAAATTAAAATGTAGTAATTGAAAAATAAATTTGTTATATATATATATATATATATATATATATATATATATATATATATATATATATATATATATATATATACATACGAAATTGGATTAATTCTCTAACTAAACATTAATTTTACTCAAAAGTCGGTTGGTCTGATAATAGTGTACTACAGACTTTTTTGATAATAAAAATTTATTATAAATATTTAATCGTAATTCTTGTTTTCTTCACGTTGAAATAATATATAGACGTAGTAAACTCAAAAACTCGAAACATAAATTTATAAATATCTACGTACTAAAATTTTAAATATTTTTTGAAAACACTTTTAAAAACATCTTATAATTGAAGAAAAAACTGAAAAATGAAAAAAAGGGAGATGGCCGATAATGCTACCTGTCCATCCATTATTTACCCGACAAAATCGATTATCAACCATTATCCGACCCGAAATGATCGAGCTGGGAATGATGTTCGATATTCAAAAAATCGGTTGGTCGATGGAGGTAATTGGTCGCTAATTGTCCGACCCCACCCATGTCCAACCTAATTAAAGGTACACATGTATAGTGGTATCTTATTCTATAAAATTCATGGAATGTAACCTGAAATGAAAACCGAGTTGATTGCATTAGAAAAATCGGGTGGTCGATGGAGGTAATTGGTGGCTATTTCTCGATTTTTTTAATATAGTTTTCTAGGAAAAGAAAAATAATTTCAATTTTGTTCCATTAGAAAGAAATAGTATGAAAAAGTAAAACATATAAAAACATTAATATCTCATATATATAATTTGTCGAAAATATAGAATTTTCTAAAATGATTTTGAATGCCAAAAATTGAATATAATTCCAATCCCAATCCAAATAGTCTCTCCAAAAAAAATCATAAATTATACTACTTGGGTACTGCTAACTTGATTTTTTGAATAAGAAATATTGGAGATCAAAATTTGGTTATTATTTTTGTGTATAATCACACACTGTATTTTATCGGGTATAACATCAAATAATTCCCACAACACCATAGAATAAAGCGATCTTAAAACTAATAAAATAAAAAAAAAAAAAAAAAAAAACCTAACTATCGTGAAAAAAACAGAAAAAAAAAAAAGAGTTGGTTATTATTTTTGTGTATAACCAAAAATCCGATTTTAGGAGGTCCCAACCAAACAGAGCCTTCAAATTTGAATCACAGCTTTATATATAACCGTCGTTGTTTCCCCCAAACAACTCCAACCGTGAAGTGCAGAACCGCTGGTAGAGAGAGAGAGAGAGAGAGATTCAGTTTGTGAAGTGCAGAACCGCCGGTAGAGAGAGAGAGAGAGAGAGAGAGAGAGAGAGAGAGATTCTGTTTGTGCGTGGAGAAACCGGAGAAGCATGTCGGCCACACAGGCACCACCATCGCCGACGAGAGTCTCGAACGCCGTGGAAGGTGTCGCCGCCGCGGCTGAACTCAGGACGGTGCTGATAACGGGGGTGAGCCGTGGTCTCGGCAGAGCCCTAGCACTGGAATTGGCCAAGCTCGGCCACACCGTAATCGGCTGCTCTCGCTCCGCGGACAAGCTTTCCTCACTCCAATCGGAGCTCGCCGCCGCCTCCGAGAACAAGAGCAACAGCGGCAAACACCTCATCCTGAATGTTGACGTGGTAATTTTATCCTACACTATACTCCCTCTATTTTTTTCTATTTTTCTCTTGCTTAATTTTATGTGTCTGTAATCATGGTTCCATTTTTTTTATTTTTATTTTTTTTTCTTCATTTTTTGGCAACTGGTGTTCAATCAGAGGTCCGATAGTAGCATCGAGGAGTTGGCGCGTACCGTTGTAGAAAAGAAGGTCATTCCCAATGTTATAGGTACATCTACTAAATAATTTTTATATTTTTTTTGTGTTTATTTGAGATTGTTGTTTACTGTTGAATGTGTTTGTTGTGGAAATGGTTGTTTGTATGATCTTTTTTCTTTTGTTGCAGCTTTAGATATATTTGTTTTATTTTTAGATGAGATTTGGTCGTTCTATTTTTACGATATAGTTTGAATTTCGAACAATCTAATGTTTCGATCTGGATATGCGTTTTAGGCAATGCTTCCTTGTCTGTGCACACTTCAATTGATGATGGCAGTTGCTTAGACTTGTAGCAAACAGATTTTGAATAGTTTAGGCCACACGTGGCTACGAATTTGTAGTGACGGCGAAAATTAAACAAGATGATAAACACAATAACCGAAGGGTGTTATACATTTATCTCATCCGAGCATAGATAAAATTTCATTTCAACAAAAAAATGAAATAAAAGATCGAAGTATAACAAATTAGTTGAGGCGATATTCACTTTTGATGAAATGGTGTTTGGATATAAGATTGTTTTGGAGTTGAATAGTAGTACAGTATCTCGTTTATCAGCTCGCTAAAAAATAGGCAAAGCGGATATGGTTGCCCCCCTTGTGTTCTTCCCTGTGCAAATTGAACATACGGCTGAACTTTTTCATTGTTGTCATTGAGTGAGTGAGTAATGGTGGGTTAAATATCTTTCCTGTCAATAATAGGGCCTTAGATATTTTATCGCAAATATTTCGCATCCAATCACCATGTAATTATGAAGAATAAAAATAGTTGAAATTAGAAAGTTTTGAAAAAACTCTTACAAGCAATCAAGACCTATTTTTCACTTTTCCTGCCCCCTCCTTGTTTCTACTTTGGGAACCAATTCCTTTGTGCATTTTTATGTAATAATTTGGATGTGTTCGATAGTACATAACTGGTCTTATTGCACCTTTCTTATTGTTGTTGCAGTATCACCCATTATTCTGGCATAAGTAATAATTTTGCATTACAAACACATTATTTTTTACATGGCATTGGTTTAGTTCTTATTTCTTAATGGTACTTATGTTGCTGCATATGAAAACATAGGGAGAGAACTTTGCTTTAGGTTGTTAAAAGGGCTGGTTTGTGTTCGATTTTATGCACTCGCAATTTATATTTTGTACTCGTTTAGCCAAATTATGTGAAATAATGCGTGATTTTTTTCCAGTAAATAATGCTGGAACGATAAATAGGAATAACAATTTATGGGAGGTTTCAGCAGAACAATTTGACTCAGTAATTGACACCAATCTCAAGGGGACAGCAAATGTACTTCGTCACTTTATCCCTCTCATGATTCAGAAAAAGCAGGGCATAATCTTCAACATGTCATCTGGTTGGGGAAGATCTGTTGCTGCAGAGGTAAAATAGAGTTTTAGCACATGTGTTCGCTTTATTATGTTGGGCAATATTATATATAATTTAAGTATTTTCGGTGTTGGTGCATTGGTCTGTTAAATATATAATGGTTCAATTAACTAATAAAACGATAGTTACTCCTCTCTTAGGCTTTTAAGTTTAAAGAGTTAGTTAGGCAAATACATTCTCTTTAAGCCATTTTCGAACATTTGTTTTAATTTTCAGTCTCCTGAAGTTGAGCTGTACCCGGCATGTTTGGTTACAAGCATCTAAGTTCTGAATATTAATTCCCAAGTACTACATTTTCAAGTCCTGTTTCCGTAAAATGTTATTTATTGTGCTGAAACTTTTTTTTATAATATTAGGTAGCTCCTTATTGTGCTTCAAAATGGGCTGTCGAGGGTTTGACAAAGGCAGTCGCAAAGGAGTTGCCTCCTGAGGTGGCTGTTATTGCACTTAATCCTGGTGTGATTAATACCATGATGCTTGAATCATGTTTTGGAAGGATGGCTGCTCTATATCAAACGCCTGAATCATGGTACTCTCTCTGTATGTGCGTCTGCATGCGTTGTCAATTTATGTGCATTTTGAAATTTAGAGATCATCTATTTCAAAAAATTAAATAAAAATCATCCACAATATTTTCGTCTCTTATAAATCTTGTTTTTCGGTAATAATTTTACTTGCATATGTATATGAGAACAATTAATCGATTTACGGTGAACTAATGATATCAAGTTTCGGATTTCTTTCGTTGAATGATCTTTTTGAGTAGTAAGTTTATAATTGTGAAGTAGCTTTCTACAATAAATTGCTGAAAAATCAGTGTTCCATCATTATAAAATATACATGAAAAATCACTTGTGTACTTACAGTTTCTGACTACACCTTGTAGATAAAAGTTATTTTTCTCATGGAATATTTGTTAATATTCAAACTCATTTATTTCAATTCAAGAAGAACTCGAAACACGTGAGCATTCCCTTTCAGTTTTTACTGCCATCGGAAGTGTCAGTGGGAACCGTTAAAAGTTAAATTCATTTCGTTAGATATATTGGATGTGAATAGCGATTCACATGTTAGTGGATGAAAGTTCTCTCTAAGTCAGAATTGAACTCCTTACTTAAGAGCAAGAGGATTTCAGAAACTCGTAATTTTTTTGAGAGCGAGAATCTCGTTTATTTAATTGTGCAGGGTCTAAATGGAAATATTCTTCGCACTTGCAGAGCAATTATGTGAACAAAGTCGTCAAAATCTGTCGACCGTAGAAAACACTACTTGAGCTGTCATAATTTATAAACCACTAACATAGTAAAATAAATATTCATTTGATTTTACTTAAAAAAGGGGTGACGAAAACGTTTGGATTTCCGATTATTGTTCAAGTCAAGCTCTTTGATATTTCTCTTCTTTTTTTGTCTAACAGGGCTGAGAAGGCAGCTCCTATAATTCTTGATCTGAATGTGGCACACAATGGCGCGTCTCTCACCGTGGCATAGATATTCCATAGAGTTTTAAAATGAAACTGAAAGAGACTTGTGCCTATATTCATGCCCTGTGAATGTGAAATAAAAATGTAATGTGTTTGAACTGTTTAGCTTCCGAAAATAATTCTTTGTCGAGAGGGTTACAAAGTACCTCCAAGACTTGGGGAAAAATTAACTTGTAGATGTTTCGTGTTTTGTCGATTGTATGCTCCGTACGGTGAGAAATACAGGTGTGTTGCCATTCTGCTTGAGTTGAGCTTAGTAGAATGATTATTTTTTTTTTACGTAGTAGAACTTGTATATCTCCTTTTTTTCACTATTATAAAAACCTATATTTTTCCTTTTATTCTATATAATATTGAAAATTATGAAAAAGACACGTATTTTGTTTTTCGTTTTTTTGACATTAGGCATTTATAGACACTCGTAGGAACTTGTAGTAATTTAAATGGGGGCTAAAGTTTTTAAATTGTATAACTAACTATCTGTCACTCAGATTACTACGGGTGTCTATAAATGATTAGGCAGAATTTTTAATTTAAAAAAAAAAAATATGTTATATACATAATTTTTAATTTTTATGCAGACAAAAGAAAAAGGGAAAAAGTTAAGTTATTATAATAGTGAAAAAAATATATATAAAAAAAGAGAAATTGTTCTACCTAAAAAAAATTAGAAAAAAACGTGAGGTGCAAAAATAAAGAGATTAATGGAGAATAAAAAGTAAAAAATGTAATATTACTTGGTGCAAATTCCATTTGTATGAAGAATAATTTTAGAAATAATTTAATAAAGTTATTAGTCCATAGTACTCAATCAAATATAATGAGACGTTGGACTGTTAATAATTAGTTAATTATTTGAATGGGGTTAAAATATATATATATATATTTAAAAAAAAAAAAGATAATTTAGAAAAATCTAAAGTAAATGGTGAAAGGGAAGAAATAGGAAAGGAGTATGTGTATGTATGTATACAAAATCGGAAATGCTATTTTGCGGTCACAAAATTGCTATTCGCGATTTATAACAAAACTCCCCAAAACTTTTAAAAATATCAAAAACCCCCAAACTGCAAATAGCTGGAAAAAAAAAATTCACATACAAAATACATGGCTGTAAATTGGAATTACAAATTAACATACACTAAAAAATCTCACTCTGCCTGCCATGGCTGCTGCTGCTGCTGCCGTGGCTGCTGCTTCTTCTTCTCCATTTCTCGGCCACACCTCCTTTCACGCCGTAAGCTTCTTCCACTCCTCTTACTAACCACTTGATTTTGTATTTTTTTTTTCTCTAGGTTCTTCTCTTCAGTTCTAACATCTAGAATTTCGAGGAATTTTGATTGTGTTACTCTGGGTCTCTGAATTTCGATTGAAACTTAGAATTGTTGTTTGTGTATCTGTATTAATTTGAATGAATTAATTTCATCAATTTGTTTGCGCTGCATGAAATTTGTCATGTTTTTTGTTGCTCCAATTGAAATACGTTTGAATAGCATTGGGTAATGCAAGTAGTAGGGTTTTGATTCGATAGGAGTTGCATTGTGCATGAGTTAGTCAGCAAATTGTTGGCAGAATTTGTGTACGCCGTACTGTCAAAAGATTGAATTGCTGTTAATTTGATTTGATTTTTGTAGCATCTCGTTTCAATAGCAGGTATTTTTTTCTTCGTTGCGATGTTCTTTAAAACGGTCCGAGTCCTCGTTTTGTCAATTGAAATTTGTATGGAATATCCTACATTCACTTATGTTATGGTCTTAAATATGGGCATACAATTATTTTCGACTTGCTCGATATCATATTTTACAAGATGAGGTTTATTTCGTTTCAAGGAAACTGTAGTACATATGTCTTGCCGTTGAATGTGCTATTCATATGATGGTGCTCTTTATTTAATTGTTTCTTCGTAACCGAGACTAGACATGTTTTACTGTTTCTTGTTTTTTTTTCTGCTTAGTAAAATTGACTAATCTAACTCTCTTACTACAGAGGAAAACATCCGTTAATAGATACAGACGTAATTCAGATGTTGGATTTAGCATAAAAGCTATATTTTGGGGGCCAAGGAAGGCCGCGGAGCCCACCAAACTGGACTTGTCCCTTGGCGATTTCAGTTTGACAGAATCAGCATCTGAGGTTGTTTACCTACTTGGTGGCCCTTTAATATCTTTTCGAGTTTGATTCTCAAACTTCATGACGATAATGTCAATGTCGTGCTATTTTTTTGATCTGTTATAGGGAGATACCACTAGTTTCGATAAATCCAGAAAGCTATCAGTTCAAGTGGTTTCGTCGATCTCAGAGGTTGCAGCGGATGAATGGGATGCGTGCAGTCTTGATGCTGCAGGTCCGGATAAATTTAATCCGTTTCTTACACATGGTTTTCTTTCAAGCCTAGAGGACTCGGGATCTGCAGTGAAGGTTAGCAATTTCAACTTCTGTACCATTTGCTCGTGATTTATTATGTACGTCATGGGAAAAGAAATCATGATAGTGATTATTAAACTCCCTTCCAGGAAACAGGATGGCTTCCACAACATATTGTTGCTCGGGATGAATCTGATAAAGTTCTTGGAGTGATTCCTCTCTACCTGAAAAGGTTTGATTTATTTAAAGATGCAAAAAGAAAAAAGTAAATATGTTCCTAATTTTTAGTTTTGATTTTATATACAAGTGACACGGACTTGTAAATAGCTATCATAATAATGCTTACAAAAAGACGAGACGTTGTCTTATATATTTGTGCCTGAGTATATCCCTTTATTTTACTCTGCAGCCATTCTTACGGTGAATATGTGTTCGATCATTCATGGGCAGATGCCTATTACAGTTACGGGTCGAGATATTATCCGAAATTGCAGTCCTGTGTGCCATTCACACCTGTTACCGGCTCGAGGATCTTAATCCGTAATACAAATTACAGAGATCAGGTCTTTGATATCTTAGTCTCTGCTATGATAGCACTGACAATCAAGGTAGTTATTTAGTCTAGCTAACGTTTCTCATTGTATCCGTATAAAAATCCACCGAATGAAATGATATATTTTCTGATTGCCCTTTCGTACTAAAATATCCGTATCTCCCAGTTTCAGGTTTCGTCGCTGCACATCACTTTCCCATCTGCAAATGAGTGGGGGAAGCTGAAGGAGAAGGGCTTTCTGCAGAGAGTCGGAATGCAGTATCACTGGAAAAATCATAATTATAAAAGGTAGCTAGATTCTGCATATTTCATTTTCTCATTGCAATAGCTGAATCGAAAAATCTAATAAATTGCATCTGAAATTGTTCTCTTTATTAGTAGTCAAGGAGTAGTTGCTTGCTAAAAGATAGGTGCCTCAGAGAAGAAAATAAGAAGAAGTCACGTAAAGAATGCAAAATGATCTCCTTAACCAACTTCTATAAACTTTGCATGAACCAAATTCTTTGAGCTGCAGTGTATGAAAATTACTTATTGATGTCCTTATACGAGATATCGCTAAGAAAATAGTTGCATGCATAAACTTGTAAGCTCTTTTAATTTAATCCATATTCAGTTTTATTCCTTCTTTTGAGAACAGTTATCACGGCCAGGTAGTAAGCCACCCATCCTTATTTAAGCAACACTTCCTTATAAGATAGCAATATATATATATATATATATATATATATATATATATATATATATATATATATATATATATATATATATATATATATATATATATATATAAATAAGTAATTCACTAAAATGAAGGTTATTCTTGTGCTAATGCAATTGTCGTTATCTCAACAGTTTCGACGATTTCTTGATGGACATGAAGCAAAATAAAAGGAAAAATATCCGTCAAGAGCGCAAGAAGGTACGTTGTCATTTCACGATGGTTAGGATAACTTGTTTCACAAGAAAAGAAGTTGCTAATAATGTACATTGTTTCCTTGTTGCAGATTTCTACACAGAATTTGACCATGAAACGCCTAAGAGGATATGAAATTAAGGTATGCATGGGATTCTATCTTCTTTTGAGTTAAGTATGTATCTTCACAGCCCTACTGCCGTATTATCTTTTTTTTTAATTGTTTTTGAGGTTTTATCATAATTGTTACATACGTCGCCCCGAAAACAGTCAACAACCGTTTCGTGTACTTACAGTCTCAACTTTGTTTGTCTGTTATGTCGGCAGGCTAAGCACTGGGACACGTTCTATAAGTTCTACAAAAACACTACAGATAACAAGTTCGTTTGCTGACCTCTCGCTGACATCATAAACTTCGACTACTTTTAGGATTTTTTTGGTTAATTATGACAGTAAATATCGTTCATTCAGGTGGGGTAGTGCTTATCTAACAAGAGATTTCTTCCACAACATGGCTTCAAAAATGGGCGACAATGTTCTTCTTGTAGTTGCGGAAGAAGGGGACGAACTTGTCGCTGGAGCACTTAATCTTATCGGTGGAGATACTTTATATGGACGCCTTTGGGGTTGCCTCCCCGAAGCATACTACCCAAGTCTACATTTTGAAGCCTGCTATTATCAGGTTCTCTTTTTTCCCTTTACTCGAGATAGTTGTTTAATTAAGAGTCATTATTTATGTGATTTTAGAATTAGATTAGTAGGAAGTGTTTATTGTCAAAAAGTTCGTGAAAAAATTCAAATGTTTGAATTTGTAATCTATATTTTTATCCGATTTACCAATTCCACTCCTAAAATACAATTCCGGCTATTATTGCAGGCTATAGAAGCAGCAATTGAATTTAACCTTGACAAGGTAGAGGCTGGAGCACAAGGTGAGCATAAAATTCAGAGGGGCTATTTGCCGGTGCCTACCTACAGTTGTCACTTTATTCTCGATGAAGGTTTCAGGAGAGTCATTTCCGATTTCTTGCTACGTGAAAGAGCTCAGGTAAATATATAATCCTTTAAAAAAAAAAATAATAAGTATTCATCTTCACCGTGTTTGTCAATTTTTCTACCTTACCTTTATATTTGGATTGTTTGACACAGCTTGAACATGTCATGGAGTTATTACACGAATCTAGCCCGTTCAAGGACAACGCTGCTTGATTTGCTAAAAGTGGATATCAAGCAATCGGAACGTTCTTCGCCTGTAAGAAAGCATCCTCTCTTATTCAGATTGATAAAACATTATTTAAAAAGGTGGAAATTGCGAATACAGAAAGGTCCGTATTTATACTGTACAGGCTCCGCCGAAATAGAAATAACAGGTGGATACAGATTGATGAAGTATGCCGTATGTTGTACATATGTTGTAGGAGAATAATCCCTTGGACGAATTTGTAAATAATATTACTAAGCCATTACTATCATTATTATTCGTCGTGTATTAAACTCGAAAACAATACAGTTAGACGATTGTACGATACATTCAGCCACATGGCACAAGATGCGGTAATTGGTGAAACATATATCAAGAATTAGCTACTTGAATTCCTATGTTTACGCCGCTATTATCTTCTCTAGTTTTTTTCGTGTGGAAAATCGTAAGGTATAACTTACAGTTTTAACTTGGACTATTGATACACAAATTTTATTCCCAGCAACACTCACAACAATTGACAATTTGACATTATTCATGTCAACAACATATTTGTGCAAAATAAATATTTTGAGTTCATACAAAAAAACCAAATGAGTGAACTATCCACTATTGTGTAAAGTCCACCAAAAAAATTGTCTTATTTCAGTAACGAATATGCAAGTATACATAAATACATACATGTGGGAAACCGAAGCTTCGAATTCTGCAGGCCAGCCAAGGAAGAAACTCCTCGACAGCCGAACGAGGCTTCGTCTTCGTCGTCCAGTCATCAATCTCGTCAGATAGACAAAACGACTGTAAATCCCAAAAAAAGAAAAAAAAAATGGCATTTTTTTTCGAAGGCCAGTCCAATTTGACTGACTACTTCTGGTGAGCAATTTGTGGATAGAGTCCCAAAACATGCTCCGGCATAAAATCGTGCCTCGTCAAGATTCCCACAATTGGAGGCCTCTGTAAAAATCAAGAAAACATCGATACATTTACTTCTAACAGAAATCATTGAGAAAAAAGAAACAAAGATTGAATTTTGAACTCACCCCAGGTGTTTTCGGGACAACACACAAGTGTCTAAGTCCGAGTTCCCGAAATAAGACAGCAGCTTTAGCAAGAGACATAGTATCCGCAACCATGTAAGGAGAAGTATTAGTAACCGGATGCAAATCAACATACATCTCCATTTCCTCCTCACTCAGATCCAAATCCTCCACTTTAAGCCCCTTCCCGGACCCAGCTTTAGCAAAATCGAACGCATGAAAAACTGTCAGAAGCTCCGAACCACTCAAAACTCTGTTCTTCGTAAACTTTTTCCTTTGCAGCAGAACAAGCAAGTGTGACCTCAAAACCAGCCCGGAAAGTTCTGGAGCCTCCACGAACGGAGGCTCGTCCACCACCGGAAACCCGTTGTGCCTAGTCATCGTAAGCGCGTGCATAATATTCCCCACTTTTTCGACGCTCGAAAAAACAATCAACGGTCCAGAACAAACGTCACCTGCAGAAAGATGCCTCATGTACGGTTCACCATGGGCCTCTAAATAAGGCAACCCTTTCAACTTCACAATCTGGTCATAAACGCCCTTATTAAAACAATCCGCCACCGTTTTCGAAATAAGAAGCACAAGCATTACCAAAGGCAGCATTAATAAATCATTAGTGAGTTCAAGAAGTATAACACAAAGAGATACAGTCATTCTCATGGTCCCACCGAGAAATGAAGCGGCTCCTAGTAAGGCGAACAGGCCAACATCTAAGCTGGAAAAAGAGCCCATCAGCCGCCCGACGAGGCGGCCGTAGGAAGCTCCGGCGAGTATGACGGGGATGAACAGCCCGGAGGGTACTGCGATTCCGTAGGTGATGATTCCAAGAAAGTATATTCCGGTGAAGAAAATGAAGAGGGTTGTGATGTGGAACTCGTTTTTGTTGCCGGAGCTGAAGAGATTGCGAATTGCGTCGTCGTTTGTGTTGAGGAAGAGAGAGGCGAGGTCGTTGTAGTGTCCAGGCTGGCATTGGAAGTTCTTGTAGTTTCCGGAACGTCCGATTGTGGGGCACTCTTTGTCGGAGTCGGTGGGGCAGGGCGTGCACTGTGCAATCCATGGAAGGCCGTATGCACAGCAAGATGTTAGAAGGGAGATGGCGATAACTAGCAAGATCTTGAAAGCAGGGCCTCTCCTGCATGCAGGTAATATAATTGTTGATTGATGAAGATTAGGGAAGAAGATAGATGATTGTGATTAGGGTGGAGATCGGACTGATCGGATCCGAATTAGCAATTTCGAAAGAAAAAAAAAACGATTTTTTTCGGAAGTGAAAAAGTAATTCTAATTCCATTCCAGACAAAAAGGGAAAATTCGGAAATTGGAATTTCGGGAGTTGGAATGAAAAAAACAGTTTCCAAAATCAGAAATTCCATTTTTTAGCGACCTAATATATAAAATACATAATAATATTGATATCAGTAAGTGTATTTTCAGAAAAAAAAAAATCGGAATTAATACTTCTGAAAAATCAGATTTTTTTCGGAAGTGAAAAACTAATTCTAGTTCAGTTCCAAAAAAAGAAATAAGGGAAAAACCGGAAATCAGAATGAAAAAATCGTTCAAAAATCAGAAATTTCAGGATCAAAGTCCTCGCAGAAAATTCAAAATTTTTAGCCACCTAAAATACAAAATACTTAATAATATTGATTTTATAAGTGTATTTTCGGGGAAAAAAATCAAAATTTTGGAATTACTTTCGGAAATTAAAATCGAAACGGAAATCAAAATCTCATATTTGTTCCAATTCCAATCCAAAAAAAAAACATTGAGAAAATTGGAATGGGAACTTTCTGAGTGAAAAAACTTGTTCCAAAATCAGAAGATGTCGGATCGGAATTGGCAGAAGTCGGAGATTCCGTTCCAATTTCAACCCCTAAATGTATTGAAACATATACATATGTGTAAAAACATTCACTTATATATTGAAAAAAAAGATAAAAGCAAGCGTACTCGTTGATGAAGCTATAAGTTCTGAGGACTTTGTCCACAAGATAATTGTAAAGAGATCCCAAAAGGCCACCAAGAACACCAATTAGTATAACCGCAAGCAGATCAGGAGTGTTGTAAGCAGGGATTTCTGAGTTTACATCGAACATGATTAGACCTCCTTGTCCAAATAGTCCGCAATTTCCGTTTCGGCAAAAGCTTATGAATGATCTTAACACCACAGCCACAACTGCAGTTGTGAAGAATGTCCGCCAAAGAAGAGCACTTCGCCACCTGCAAACGTATATATATACTATAAATCCCATCAAATCCGGAGGAGCTAAAGAGATCGGTTCATAAAGCTAATAAATCTTGCAATTGTTACAAAATGGAACAAATTAGCAGCCATCATTTAAAACAGCCGAAGAAGGCCATAAAAAGTGGAATTTACATATTTTCTATAGCAGAAAATGTCTCTCGTTTTCTGCTACCAAACTTCAAGATACCACTGAAAAGGGCTTTTTTCAGGTAACAACAGCAATTAAGAGTAATCATTTATTTTCCTCAGGGAAGTGTTACAATATGTTATAGATAACGATTCAATAATATTTTCGAAATATTAATGAAATAATAAAACCGATGGAGAGAGAACTGAGAAGGGAAAGATACCATGAAGCTGCTTCTTCAAGAGCGAAAAGTACACCACCAACTGGAGCACGAAAAGCAGCAGCTACACCAGCAGCAGCACCGCAGGTGATCAAATCCCTTCTGTCTCGATCATTTTTAAAGAATCTGAGCCATTTCCAAGTTAAACGATACTTGCGGGACCCACCTTGTCCAAGTAAATTTGCTATACACGCACCAGTGTGTACCATTGGACCTTCCTTACCAACCACAAGTCCAGCAGCAACTCCAAAAATAGAACCAAAAATCTACAGAAAATTAGAATGTGTGTGTATTAGACTATTAGTAGATTATACTGATAAAAAAAAATATAAGTTTAAAACAAAAAAAAAAAAGCAACAAGATATTGGACGAACCTTGACAAATAAGGTACTCGGAGCCAAAATGGAATGAGCATCTACACCGTTAAGATAGGCTTTAACCTCGGGTATGCCGGACCCCGCTGCTGCCGGGGCAATGAATGCACATAGCGCAGCAGCAGACACTGCAAGTATCATATTTATTCCAGCAAATGCTGCGAATGCCTGATAGTATCTGTAGCGAAATAAATTTACGATATCCTTATTTTCCAAAATTAAATGACGAATCAAGTACAAACGATTCCCAAGAACTCGGCATTTCATACATACATACGCATATGTTAAGAATTTGTCGACTTAACAAGTAAAAGCTGTATATACGGTACGGTACAAATCAAGAAGAGTGGGCTTACTTTTCCTTGAGCATTAAATTACTAGTGATGAGAAGTTTGACACCAGCAATGTTTTCGACTGCAAGGTTATTGAAGAAGCCGACAACGCCTGTGAATAATCCGATAAGAAGAGCAAGCGTCCATTTGAGGAAAACGTACTGAAAAATCTCGATCCTTTTTCTGGTTCTCCAATCCTGCTTAATGAGTTCATTTTCGAAAATCCTGCAAAATAAAGTGAATCATATGTTATTATAATTATTCCCTCTAGATTGCAGAATAATTTAAACAGAGTAGATAAAACACTTTAAAATTCGGTCGCTTCGTGATTGCGTTTCTCTATTCGGTTTATTAACAGATTACACCACCAGAAAAGAACTAGCATATGATACATACACATATAGATACATATTACATATACAGATCAACTAATCACATGCCAAATTTAAAAGTCAATCCAAAATCTGAGATCAATTTCTGGAACCAACCAAAGTTTGAAGAAATAACCAAATCCAAACAAAAAAAAAACTAATAATCACAATAAACAAATCAGTGAGAATTCTACATATAATTAATGGAAAAATTAATTAATTAAATAAATAAAAAAAGAAGAGAAAAAGAAAGTCATACTCGTAATCGAGGCTCTCGATGGGATAAACCTTGGCGCCAACAATGGCAATCTGAGAGGTGGTGTTGACTCTGCTCCTCAGATTCAACAACGGCTCTCTCACCGCGCCGCCTTCCCTATCCCAAAACGACGACGCATTGCTGTCTCTTCTCTCGTACAAATACCCACCCAAGCCACCGCCTCCGCCGCCTCCGCCGCCGTCGTGCTCTATATCCCCTCCGCCGCCGCCCAAATTCTCATCATCTTCGCGACGATCCATCAATCAATCAATCAATTAATTAATTAATAAACAAATCCGGAGAAAAAAATCTCAAAACAGAATCTCACATATATACATGTATGTATATATAATTTAAAAAAAAAAATAAAAAATGGATGATTTAATAAATTTTGTGATGTATCTAAAAAAGGAAGGAAACAGAGAGGAGTGAGGTTGTTGATTCCAATTATATAAATGAATTATGGATTTATTATTAATGGATAGAGCTTCCTCCAAGCTTCTTCAATGGCGTCCATGGAAAAACAAAATGTACGAAGGCTTGATTTGTACACAGTGATCACTAAATAAAGGCAAATTGCATGTGATTCTTTTCAGGAAAAAAGAAAGAAATTAATTATTTAGCTATGATTGGATATTGGGATTCATTATTATTTTTTTAGGAAATATTATTTTATTGGTTGGTTTGGTATTTTATTTTATTTTATTTTAATTCTTTTTGAGTTCATTTATTTTTTAATTTTCTTTTGGTATTCGAGTGTTTAATAATTATTCGGTTATGAAATTATTTTTATTATAATTTTCGATAAATACATTTTTCTGTCCAGTATAGATTATTCATTGTATCATTAGTTCAATGTATTATAGAGCCTGTTTCTCGAAATGATTCTCTTATTAACAACAATGGAAAAAAGTTTTATAGCTGAATTATAAGAAATCTACACCCAAAGTTCTAACCATATTACGAAAAAACGAGGGACGCGATTGATGGTGATGTGAATTTTAATAAGAATCAAACGAAAATTAAATTGTATTTTATTAAACTTTCATAGATCTATAAAATATGTATTGTACTACGTAATTTAAGAATTGTTTTTATGCATTATTAATTTATGTATTATACCGGTTTCTTAATTTTTTTGGTGAATTATTAACTTAGCATGCTGTACCCGAATCGGAGAGGCAAAAGTATATTGTTTAAACGAAATTATTAGTTTATCAGGCAGGGGCGGACCCAAGGAGTAATGGAGGGGGGGCTAGAATATTTTTTTTAGACTAAAATGATACTAAATTTAAAGTTTGGGGGACTAAATGGTATAAATTAATAGATAAATAACATAAAATATTAAAAATTTAATAAAAAACAGATAAATTTTTTTTCTTCTACGGGGGCGGAGGGCCCCCCAAAGTATACCTTGGGTCCGCCCCTGTTATCAGGTATTAATTTATCGAGTTTATACCTCCCAGCTGAAATAAATATTAGATAGTACTAATATATACTCCCTCCGTTCCTAAATAGGTGTCGTTTTTCACCTTGGCACAAATCTTAAGAATCTCAATAAATATGTCTTGATTTTAGGAAAATAGATATTGATGGACCAAAATACCCTTGTTTATTAATTAATGCAGGAAGAGTGTTATAGAGTTAATAAGGGTAAAATTGAAAAATAAGCAATTAATGGAGCATTGGAATTGTAAAATGACAGATAATATGGAACAAAAAAAATTCTCAAAAGAGACAGATATTATGGAACAGATGGAGTATTAAACAACCTATTGCCACGTTTGTATGTCTAGAAAAACAAAGTGCCACTAAAGTTTGAAAAGGTTGAATTGTAATAGTGGTGGAGATCTTGGCGTATGGGTAAGGAGTAACTTTTGTATTGGATGCTTCTAGATTTGATGACACAATTTAAATGCTAAGTAATTTAATATGGATCTTACACTTGGACAATTTTTTATTTTTATCTTAAACAACTTTTAATCGAATATTTGACACGTAGGATCCTTGATTATCATATTCCACGTCCATAACATAGGGGTATAATAATTCTTAGAGGGTGTTTGGCTAAGCTTATTTTAAACAGCTGATAAGTTCTTACGTCTGATAAAATGTTTTAAGAGCTGATAAGTTTTTTTTTTTTTGATAAAAAAGAGCTGATAAGTTGTTACATCTTATTTTTAGGATTAATTTTTAGAGTGTTTGGATAATAAGCTTATTTCTTATTTTTACTCATTAAGATCTTAAATAAAAAGGTGGGGTATAGATATTTTTTTAAAAAGATCTTATTTGCTCTCCAACAGCTTATTTAAAAAAAAATTAAGATCTTTTTAAAAAAAATTACCAAACACTTTGGAAGAGCTTATAAGCTCTAAAACATCTTATAAGCTCATTTTAACATCTTATAAGCTTAGCCAAACACCCTCTTAAAACTAGCATATAAGATGTTTACTTTAGTAACAGCTTATAAGTTCTTTTAAAGTGTTCTGGTAATTTTTCAAGAAAAATCTTAAGAATTCAAATAATTAGCTGCTGAAAAGTTTTTAAAATTAAAAATATATATATACTCCACCTTCTCATTATCTAAATATTTTAAAAATTAATTCTAAAAATAAAATATAACAACTTATCAACTCTTAAAATAACTTATCAGACGTAACTGCTTATGAGTTGTTTAAAATAAACCTAGACAAACGGGCACTAAGTAGTTGAATGTAATAACCCTTTTTTATTTAATGATTTGAAGACAACAACTTCACCACATGGTTGAAACTTAGACTATAGGGAAATTAGGTTAGGTTGTGGTTGTCTATAATTATCAATATTCAATACTTACAATCAAACTTGTATTAACGTAAAGTCACATCCTAAAGTATGATCATGTAATCTACTTGTACATTATTTACAGGCAAACTCGTATTAAAATTGTGTTTATTCAGGTCAAAATTGAGTTTTTTTTTTTAATTTATTTTTTTACAGTGAAGGAACTCGCAGGCAACTATATAGATGCGTTGGGTAAACCTATACTTTCGTATAATAGCTTAGAAACCATACGAGAGACGTAAACCACACTAGGCTTACAATGTATATGACAAACTCAATCCAACGACCGCTGACAAGGGAAATCGAACTTAGATCAACTGACACAAAATCACTTGCTCCAACTGCTAGGTCATCATTTACGAGACAAACTTGAGTATTGATATTATAGCTAGTGGTGGAGCAAAATTTTGTACCATATTGGATTAGAAATACAATCATGCAACACTAGTAGAACAATGATTTTTTTTTTACTACGAGCATTAACTGTAACAAAAGATACCAAAATCGTAGTAAAAAAGACTTTTGCTATGTACGAATTTGCTCCGTAGCATATACGGGTGTGACAAAAACTTTGTTACGGTAAATGACCGAAGCAAATACTTTTGAACTACGATAAATCCTAGTATTTACTACGACTCCAAAATTGTTCCGTAGTAAAATGTACATTTCTTTACGACTTTTTACTATAGCAAAACAAATTTATAGTAAAAAATCATTTTTCTACTAGTAAAAATATCGGAAATTTGAAATGATTGTCTTTTAGTATATGCAGTTATATACATCTATCTTTCAATAATTGTTCTCAAAAAAAAATATATATATATATATATATATATATATATATATATATATATATATATATATATATATATATATATATATATATATATATATCAAATTCAATGCTTAATTTAGTCTGTCTATAATAAGTAAATAAATCCGATTCTGAATTGTCCCATCGAATAACTGGAATAATTTAGGGGCATTAGGGAATCTTGATTTTTGCCAAGAAAAACCAATCTCGATCTTGATTTTCGGATAAGGAATCAATAATTTTTGTATCTCTCCTTTTTCTTTTTCTTTTTTTTTTTTTTTTTATTCTTATTCTTATTATTATTTTCTTTATATGCGTGTAATGTGTAAGGCCTCTATTTGATTTTGAAAAATCTATTTTTTTTTATTGTTTTTAGAAACCCCAAACTCAAATATATTCCTTAGTCTTAAATGATTTTGTCTTAAAAGTATTGAAAACATGAAAAACTTGTGTAGGCCTAAGACAAAATTGAATATTTTTGTTAGAATATAATTAGATTTTTATATTACATTAGAAATCTATTTAGTATTATTTCTTAGTTATGAGTCTTTTCCCATCCCTGTATAAAGAGAGTGGATCGTTCAATATTGTATCTCTGTCTATTATAGTTGATTATTCTATAATAATATTGTCTCGTTATTCTGTATGACTGAATTCGAGTATTATCTATTTTTCCATTCTAACATGGTATCAAGTGCTTGTTTGATTTCCTGTCTAGATTTTTTATTATTTTTTATTTTTTTATTTTATAAGGAGTCAGTAATTTTTGTATATCTCCTTTTTTTTTTTACATGCATGTAATGTGTATGGCCTCTATTTGATCTTGAAAAAATCTATGCTTTTTAGTTTAGTGTTTCTAGAAACCCCAACTCAAATCTACTCATTCTTGAGTCACAAATTATTGTCCTAAAAGTAGTGAAAACATGAGAAACTTGTGTAGGGCCTAGACAAATTGAATTCATTTTGTTTGTGTCTAATTGGACCCTTTTTGGTGGAGTTGCGTGCATCAATTACTATTTTATATTATAATTTTTAAAATTTTAATATTCCATGTATATAATTTTATACGTTATTACCGGCTGTCCTAAAATCAGTTGGTGTTAGGAAACATGAAAACTCTAGTCTTATAGTGCATTATTTAACACAAACAAGCGTTCACAGCATTCGATTTTGATCCACCACGCTTGAGCATTCACCACGTGGACAATTATAGTGCCAAACTCGATCTAGCAATTACGATTTAATTAATATATACTTGTGGGATTAAATTAAATAAATAAACAATGAATCAATCGAATGCTTCATTGCGTTCATTTAAAATTATTCAAAAAAGTAAATATATCATATCGGGTTTCATTATATCTTCCCATTTGTTGGAAGAGAGCGAGTTTTTGAACGCCTATAAAAACTCAGTTCACGCTTCTAGTTTCCACCCCTGGTGAAAAAAATATTTGGATCCAACCCGCGTAGTCTACTTTTATGCAATATCTTACAAATCATACGAAAAAATATAAATTATAATAACTATAGATCATGTACAAACTTGACCTAATTGTCATTATATAAATATTTGGTGGCAATATAACTTGAATTCTATGTCAAAGTGGCACAAGGATTTTAAGTGGTAGATGCAAGAAAATCACCACTTCAATAAAATGGCCGGCAACCGCTTAGTCGGTGCCCTAATTAATTGCTAGTCAAATAATTTTGTACTTTTTAATTAGGTTGTGAAATTCTTAAAAAGAACCCATCAATATCAAATTACTAGATTTTATTGCATTGGTATATTGAATTGCTAACAAATCTCCGTGTTATAAATATTAGCCAAACAATCCTATAAACTTATACTTCCTTTTCTCTTAATTAATTGTCGATTTTCAACTTTGCAAAGTATTAAGAATTTCAATGTACGTATCTTGATTTTATGAAAAACACGTGAGAAAGACTAAAATAACTTTGATCATTCAACGATATGATACAACAGAGTTAATACATAGAGTGAGATTAGTAAAGTTCAAACAAGAAAAAATGCATTTGGTGAATATTTGAAATCTAAAGTGTCATATAATATCGAATAAAAATATTTTTAAAAAGATATAGTTACTATGGAACAGAGGGAGCAACGGCAGATCCATTATAGTTCTAAGGTGCAACTGCACACCCTTGATTTACACTCTAACATATTCTCTCAATATTTTTCTATATTTTTCCAAAAAAAATTGTGAATGATTTTGCTAGTTTTGATTTTCTTACATATTAGTATTATTTTATGTGTGTATTATTATTATAAAAAAAATCAGGGACTCTACCGAACCCGCCTAAACTTTTAGTCTATTATCATCTTTATTTGGTGTTATTTATATTTCTATTATACTCAATTTCGAACACTCTTGACTAAATTCTTAGATTCACCACTGAGTAGGTGTACATGTAATTTAGCATATAGTTAATTTGGTAATAAAATTGAATCGTAGTAAAAAAAAATGCTAATATTATAACATGTGGAGTTTATTAACATTAAATTAAACATATGAATGTAAAATACAATCATTAGGCCCGGTTCTGAGGGGAGGCGAAGTAGGCGGTTGCCTAGGGACCCCGGATTTTTGTAAAAATTTAGGGCCCTCAAATTTTTTTTATACCCTTTATATATTAGTACTTATTCAAAAAAAAATATATTATATAAATAATTATTCAGATTCATAATTCATAAATAGATATTGATCAACGATTTTTACTTGTTTCTATAATTCCTCTAATTATGGGGCCCCCAATTATTAAATTTATAGTTCATTAGTTATTTAATTTTATATATTTACACTTGTTTTAGTGCTACTTAATGAAAATTACCCTTCCAAAAAAATCGGGGGCAGCCGGAAACTATAACATAACTATATCAAAAATTTATAGCGTTGCCTCTGGCTATATATCATACAAAAGCAAATAACATAGAGTTTATCATCTTTTTAGACAAAAAAAAAAAAAAAAGTTTTAACGTAGATTATAGAAGGGTCCCATTTTTCAACCATCTTCAAAACTCGCCTAGGACCCCCAAAATCTCAGAAACGGCCCTGACAATCATCAAGCCTAAATTATTAATACAATTCAAAACCCAACAAGCAAACCGCCCCACTTAATTACTATGAAAAGGACATACAAATGAATATTGTTCCCACGTTTTATTTTATTTTATTTATTAATGGAGATATGTGAATACTAGTAACAATTCATTGCACATATCCAATTATAATATATAAATTTAGTAGCAAAGATAATAATATCAAATCTTGTTCTAAATTTATCGTAATCCATCTACCGTAGTTTCGAATTTTATCTAAATCAAAATTGTAAAGTCTCGTGCGCAGATATCGTTAGAATACTTGGAAAAATATCATAATATAATATTCTATTAGAACAAAATTGAAATAATAATACATAAAACCTACATTGAAAATCTAACGTAATTTGTATTGATTAATAGGATTGTGGAGCTATATGTGGCCTACATGTATTTATTATTATTATTTTTTATTATTTTTTTTATAATTTTTTTTAAAGCAACTACATGTAATAACTAATGTGGCTATCTTAGATATCACGTGATCTAATTGACCTAAAAGTATTTGGCAAAGTCCAACTGCACGTGACAACCACCATGAATTGTTAGTTATATTTGCCAGGGGGGGTTGGTTCAGAATGGTTGTTACATTTCTCTAAGATAACATTTATTATCATGGTTCTATTTAAAAAATTGGTAATATCAAAATTCAATTCGGTATAATAAGGTGTGATAATAGTTTTACTATCATATTATCTTTGATTAATATTTGGGTCAAAATTGATTTTTTTTTTTTAATTAAAAGAAAGAGAAATATGCTTTAGATGCCAAAGCAAAAATAGTATTTAAGGCATATATATTTTTACTATAAATTATTAACTCATCCATCACGAGTTGCTTTTGAAATAGGGATTATTAGCTTAAAATCTCTCAATACTATTTTATGGTGGTGTTTGCAAAAGCTTATTTAAAAGTAGAAGTTAGTGATTGTGAATTAAGTGTTTATTTCTAAAAGTTGGGGGTGTTTACAAATTAGCTGGTAAATTAACTGAATTAGAAATAGATGGCACATTGGTGCTTTTAAAATTATAACTTAAAACAGTTTATTTTAAGAGAAGCAAAATCAAAAATTTGTTTTGCAAACACCTAAAAACAGATTATTGTATGTGCAGAAAAAATGATCATAATCTGTTTCTAAAAGTATTTGCAAACACCACTTAAGTAGCGGACCCGGACCTAGTGCCCACAAGGAACCAGCCCTCATTGCCGTTGAAATTCCCATACTGCGGCTGCCAGGATTCGGCCATAAAACCTTGCACCAACTTACTACCCCGAAACCAGTAAAGTTGTACCCATGCAGGCCCAATGTCCGTTTATTGAGTTTATTAGTACTTGTTAAAGATGAAAAAAAAAAAATTATTTAGGGACTGAGGGAGTAATAGTCTTATAACAAACAACGACTACGTTTACATTTCATCGACAAAAAGATTCGAGTTCGTGAGCCCCCACACCTCGCATTTTGAAGAAGTTTCTATACCGACAAGGCTAACTTTTGATGTTTAATTAATATTTAAGAACAATGATATTAATTAAACAACGCCATCATATTCTAACTGCTCCACTTAATTACTTATGTTAAATTAAAAAATAAAAAATAAAAACTTATGTTAGCTTCCCAAGTTGTTAATTATTTATAAATTATAGCCTATTGTCTTGTCACTTGTGTATAAAAAAACCCATTATCCATCCCATAAAATAAAGTCAACTAGTGACCACTCAATTTTTCTATTTTACTAGATTAAAATCACATTTTACACGTGTCATTTATTTGATGAGTTTGGGTGCTGTTCAATTTTGTATTATGTATTAGAAAATTAGAGGTGAATCATTAGCATGACTAGTGACCAGTTGAAAGATTATCCAGTAAGATCTGATTTCATTCTCAATTTTGTTATATATGATTATTGATCAAAATAAAATTATACAATCTTATGAAAAATGAATTGTATAATCGAAAAACAAATTTAAAAAGAAAGTCGATAAAATCCGGTAAACTGTAAACGAGACGGTTAATGGAGTAACAGGAGAGAAAATCTTAGGTGGTATTTGCAATAACTTTTACAAATTGATTATGAGCTTTTTTTATTCGTAATCTATTTTTTAAGTATTTGTAAAATAAACTTTTGTTTTTGCTTCTCTTAAAATAAGCAATTTTAAGCTATAATTTGTTAAACACTCATGCCCTGATTTTTCTATTTAAGTTTATTTTCCAGTAAATCTGCAAACACCCACAACTCTTAGAAATAAGCACTTACAGCCAACTTAACTCACAATTAATAACTTCTGCTTTTAAATAAACTTTTGTAAACACCACCTTAGTGACTAATGAGATTGACTTATTTCTATTTTTATTTTTCTTATGTAATTAAATTTACATAGTTATTTAGGTAGCGTTTGCAAAAGCTTATTTAAAAGCACAAATTATGGATTGCGAGTTAAGTTGATTTTAAGTGTTTATTTCTAAAAGTTGGGGGTGTTAGCAAATTTACTGGGAAATCAACTTAAAAAGAAAAAGCAGGGTCACGGGTGCTTAACAAATTATAGCTTAAAATTGCTTATTTTAAGGTGGTGTTTGCAAATGCTTTTAGAAATAGATTATGAACTTGTTTCTGCACATAATCAGTTTTTAGGTGTTTGCAAAATAAGCTTTTGCTTTTGCTTCTCTTAAAATAAGTTGTTTTAAGCTATAATTTTGAAAGCACCCATGTACATGCTTTTTCTAATTTAATTATTTTCCAGTTGATTTGCAAACAGGGGCGGAACCAGGATCAAAATGTAGGGGGGCTAACTAAAATTTTGGGGTACGGGGCAGCGCCCCGAAAAAAAATTTAGGTGCACAAAACATTGCAAAAAATAAGTTTATATAACTAATTTTTAATTAAAATATCATATATTATATTTTAGTCATCACAAAAAATTCTAAATTAATTCAAAGTATTCTAAGAATATACTGCACTTAATATTTCGGAGATTCATGGCACGATCTCATCTTTTTTTTAAGACGCTCGATAAAAAAAATTCAAAAATAAGTAATATTCATAAATTTTATTTAAAATAATACAAGTTTTAACCATTTTATTTTATACTTTATATTAAATATGATATATTTATCTATAATTTATATAAGATTTTGGAGAAAAAACAAAAAAATTAATGGGTCAAGATAAATATTTACAAAAACTTTGGGGAGGCCAAAAGTAATATTCTAAAAATTTAGTACCAAATATCTAAAAAAAAAAAATTCTTGGGGGGTCAATGGCCCCCCATGCCCCATCAAAGTTCCGCCAGTGTTTGCAAACAACCCCAACTTTTACAAATAAACACTTAATTCCAATTTAACTCACAAACAATAACTTCTATTTTTAAATAAACTTTTGCAAACACCACTTAAGAGAAGCAAAAATAAAAGTTTATTTTGCAACCACTTAAAAATAAATTATGAGCAAAATAACTCATAATCTATTTTTAAAAACTTTTACAAATATCACCTTAATTATATTGATAAATGCCACATGTCGAAATCTTAAACACCCCAATTGAAGTTCATCGGGTGCAACATAAAATAGACTGATTTAGACATAGGTCTCATAAGACGGCATGTTGATTTTTGAGTAAGTTAATTTCGAATTGAATTCATCAATATTTAAAAAACAATTATATATCATAAGCAAACAAAAAATGAATTGGACGAATTCTGGGTGTCAAATCTCAGTTAGACAAACCATATATGGCCCGACGAACACCAAGTGGGGCTGGGTCCGGGTTTAACCCGACCCTATTTCTCATTCTTATATATAAATTTTAATATAATTAATCTCATCTTGTTATTATTTTATCCTTATATTATAATTCTATTATTAATATTATTATATTATATTATTATATTTCTATATTTTGTCGGTTATTGATGAAATAAGAGTTTGAAAAATCAAATGATATAATAAAATAGGAAAAGAAAACATAATATACTAAAGGGTCTTATGAAAATTGATATTATATGTTTATAATACATAACTTGAAGAATACAATGAACTTGGACTAAACTTTGATAGTTTATTTTATAATAAATGATTTACATTGATTTGATACACAAACCCAGTGTTTTGAAATACGGATCGGATTAGCTGATTGAACTGGCTAATTCATAAATCGTTGCCTTGTGTCGGTCCAGTTTGAGCGGTTGAGCTGTGATATCGAACCCGAGTGAAAATTGGGTTTTTTTTGCCAAAATTTATGTTTTTTAATATAAAAATAAACAAATAAATGGTCAAAACGATGTCTTTCTACTATTTAGTTGAAAAAAAAATTAGGGTAAATTACAACCACCCTTGAGGTATGGTCAAATTACAAAAAATCCGTCATGTTTGGGTAATTACAACTACCCATCAACTATGAATCTTATTACACGTACACACGTACACCATTGCAATGTCAAATTTAGTAGAATCTCCTAGATTATATGGAATATTCCCATATTATACCCGTTTTATCCCATTCGAGCTCCACATTCTGAAGTAAGATGATCATAAAATATGTTTTTTGGCTTGTATATATCAGATTGTGGTGCATCAGAGACTGCATTTTTGCACGAAACGAGTACAAACTAGAGAACATTCCACAAAATCTAGAAGATTATATTGAATTTGACATCATAAAGGTGAACGTATAAGAAAATTCATAATTAAAGGGTAATTATAATTATCCAAAAATGAGATGTTTTTCGTAATTTGACCATATACTTAATGGGTAGTTGTAATTTAACCAAAAAAAAAAAAGAAAACGGTTGTGAAAACATTGCTAACAAACCACAACGTGGGGTGCGTCATAAAATTGTGAACTAGATTATATAAATAGAAAGACTTTTTCTCCAATCAAAATTAAATACTATGAATAATTAATATTAATATTTAGGACAGAAACATGGGAAAGCGACGTAAGGGAATTTTAATGTGCACAACAAGATTAGGGCAGATAGATATGGTTGCACGAAAGAGACACAACCCATGCAACAAGCAGCCTCAATTATACTATGGATATTTTCATTTTTTTTATTTAATTTTTTTTTTTAATTTTAAGTTGCTTTATTTTATAGTTTGCCGACCTGTTCTTTTTGTCACATGTGTACATTTATTAGACTACGCAACTAAATCTAACGTAGAACGGAAGCGCGAAAAAGAATTAATTTTTTTAGTATAAAAGAACTCTTGGATCCACAAGAAAATAGAGAAAACTGTAAATATTTTATTAAAATTCGAAATTTAATTGAAAATAAAGTTCGAAGGCAGCGATTTATACTAATAAAACTGAAAAACTTAATTAAATAAGGAAAATACTATCTAGTAACTATGCGAACAACCCAATTTACTGAATCCTAATTCGAATTTTCTATGACTTGTTATTAATTTTCTTAAATTTTCTAACATAACAAACAAATGAAGTTTTAGGAATTTCATCGATTATGTATATTATATGTACCTCTAATTAAGTTCATAATTTGAATATATTTTTTAAGTTATGTCTATGTTTACATGATTAAAGTCAAATGGCGGTTTAATAAATTACTAAATTTGGGAAAAGAAAAAAAGAACAATTTTGCCCAATAAAAACTTATATCTTATTATTATTATTATTATTATTATTATTATTATTATTATTATTATTATTATTATTATTATTATTATTATTATTATTATTATTATTATTATTATTATTATTATTATTATTATTATTAGTTTTTAAAAAGGTCTCCGGTTTCAATATATGTTTTTATTTTCAATATTTATCTACATAAAACAAAAGAGATTAGTCAAGTGAAAATTAATATATATCTTGTGGGGAATAAATAATGAATAGTGAATAATGAATAATGTATAATGTATAATGAATGAATGAATAATGAAAAAAACAATATAATATGATAGAAGAATTTCGTTGGAACATGGTTAGCACGTCTTACTGTCTATTCCATCCCTCCTGTATTTCTGTGGTTTCTGCATATATATATATATATATATATATATATATATATATATATATATATATATATATATATATATAGAGGGCCGGTTCTGAGGGGAGGCGAAGTAGGCGGTCGCCTAGGGTCCCGGATTTTTTTTTTAAATTTAAGGCCCCAAAATTTTTTATACCCTTTATATATGAATATTTATTAAAAAAAAGATATATAATTATTGAGAACCTTAATTTATAAATAGATATAAATCAAAGATTCTTACTTATTTCTACAATTCCTCTAATCAGTGGGCCTCTAATTATTAAATTTATAATATATTAGTTATTTATTTTTATATATATTCATTTGTTTAAGTGCTACTTCATGCAAATTATTCTTAAAAAAATCGGGGACGCTGCCCCCGAACTCCCATAAACTTTAACCCCACTATATCATATCTAGCTTTGCCACTCGCTATGTACCTTACAAAACCGAGTTAACATAGAATTTATCAACTTTAAAAAAAAAATGAGTTTTATTGTAGATTGTAGAAGGACCCCATTTTTTAGTCATCTCCAAATCTCGCCTAGGGCCCCCAAAATCTGAGGAACGGCCCTGTATATATATCAAATTTGGGTTATCTACTTTCCAATAAATTATTATTATATTATTATTATTATTTTTGTGCGGATGAAAATAAAAATAAATGGAAATAAAAAAGATGAGCTGTGCAAAATTTTGAGGGAAAGGCCAATACGACGCCGTTTTGTCATTTAAACTGCAAAGGAAAAGAAAAAAAACTAAGAATTAAGGATTGGCACTTATACATGTACTTACGCGGTGTTTGCAAAAACTTTTAGAAACAGTTTCATAACTGTTTTTTTTCCTCATATAAAATTGAATTTTTATTTTTGCTTCTCTTGAAATAAACAGATTTAGCAACTTTAAAACTAATTAACTCACATAAATTTTTGTTTTTAAACAAACTTTTGCAAACATCATCTTAATTCGTAGTTCGGGTTGGAAGTTCACTAGTATGGTACGGGCTCATTCTTAGGGATGGCCATGGGGCGGGTACGGGGCGGGTATCGCAATCCCCGCACCCGCCCCGTTTAGAAAATCAAGCAACCCGCACCCGCCCCATACTCGTTGCGGGTTGAAATTTTAGAACCCGTCCCCGACCCATTTTGCACCCGCGGGTACCCGCCCCGTTTGACGACCCGTTTTTCCTTTTCTCTTCCATTTAAACTTTTCCTTCTTATTTTGAATATAAAAATCAATTCTAGTTATGTTCCTTCAAAAAAAATAACTTTTTTTTTCCAATGCAAATATATATATATATATATATATATATATATATATATATATATATATATATATATATATATATATATATATATATATATATATATATATACTAATTACTAAATACAATTAAAATATAAATGCAAATCAACAATCATTTTATAAAATAACATATTACATCATAAATTAAAAGCAAGCATCGTTGTCTTTTAACAAGCCATCCAGTCACCTACGTTCGATAATACTTAATACAAAATAAATAGAAAGAAAATAAATAGAAAAATAATACATACAAGGGTATTATACGTAAATAAAAAATACGGGTGGTAAACGGGGCGGGTACGGGTCGGGTACGGGGGAAATTTTACTATACCCATACCCGCCCCTTACCCGTTGCGGGTATGAATTGTAAAACCCTTACCCGCCCCAATCCTAAACGGGGCGGGTATTACCCGTCTAAAATGGGGCGGGGCGGGGCGGGTACCCACCGGGTCGGGTAATATTGCCATCCCTACTCATTCTATAAAAACAAATGGAGAAAGGGCATGAAATTTCCAGGCCAACTTTTATCAAATTTGTAACCACTTAAATTAGCCCAATAATATTCAGGACAATTTATTTAAATTTTCGACTATATTATTAATTTATTTTGTTATAAAATCTCGTCACTAATCATCAAGAAAATGAGTGTATCGGATTTGGATCAAAATATGGGTGCAAGTTGAAAACCCTAACTGAAATCTAAAGTTAAAAATCCTAATTAAAATTTCAAACCTCAACAATCCTACATGTAATAAGTTTAAATGTAAGAGTGAATTATGGTAGTAATTTTTTTTTTTAAATGAGATAGTTGAAGAGATGTTTAATGGGTGCAACCTGACTATAATTAGGTTGAAGCTGAGAAATTATTCTTGCACCTTGCACCAATTTACCACATCCGAAACCAGTTGAGCTACACCCAATAATAATAATAATAATAATAATAATAATAATAATAATAATAATATATATATATATATATATATATATATATATATATATATATATATATATATATATATATATATATATATATATATATATATATATATATATATATATATATAAAGATTTCATGATTAATTTGAAGATTTGTGGTAACATTGAGCACCAAGCTGGCAAGTTAGTACTAAAAACAACATTCTTTAAGACTAAATGTTTCCAATTTCCCATAGGGGATTAAAAAATGCTTAATTTCCAACTTAAACAAAAAAAAGAGAAACTCCAACCATAAACATAAAAAAATAAAAAATTATAAATTATAAATAAAAAAAATAATACTATAGCTCCTGCCTCCTTCTATATGTGATCTGGTTCTTTAACCATCTATGTAAGAATAGAATGAATATATATATAAATGTATATATATATATGTGTGTGTGTGTGTATTATATTATGCTCTTTTGATTTGTATAATGTGTTTCTCATGACTTTCTGTACATACACATGTATAGAGCTTCATCAATTTGTCCGATCTGGCTCGGCTCGTTTTTCAAACGGATCGATCCAACATTTGTCGTCCTTAACCGCTTTGCTCCATCTACTCTTAAAAACCCTCATTTCTTCGTACGATCTTTGCCGTATCTGCATACACACATATATATACATACATACAACACTTATATATACAAGATATATACATTGCATGCAAGTGTATACATTAATATATATATTTGTTGGGAAAAAACTTACCGCGTATCTCTTACTAGAACTAGTCGACGAGTTCTTTGCATTTGAAGATTGAGTGTTATCCGTCTGCACAAAAAATGAATAATCGAAAATCGTAATTTTTTTTTGACTTATTTAATCGGTTAGTAATAATGTATAATTTAATTTACCTTATTTTTATCGGAAGCGCCACCAAGTGTAGGAAGACCGAGATGAACAATGTACTCGTGATCTACAACGCCGACTTTAAGAGTTCTATCGCCCTATAAATTAACACGATTATAGTTTAGTTCCACCTTATAATTGAATTAAATAACGACTAAAAAAAATATATTCGATTCAAAATTGAGTTATGGAATAATCGAAAACTCGCCTGTGCACAATATCCGAGCTGCATATCCAGGCCCCACGCGTGAATCAAGTCGTTCTGTAAAAGTCCATTGTTCGTTTTCAAACATTAAAATTTCCACAAAAAAAAAAAAATAAAATAAAAAACATAAATATAATTCAAGATATTATTTAACCTAATCTTGATAACGATTCGAATTAAATCAATTTTTGAATATGATTGTAATGTGTAGAGTGTACCTGAATCATATACCACGCGCAACGCCACGCCGCTCTCGAAAAAACGGGAGCCATCATTTCCACCCAACTGCACCACATTTTTTAATTTAATATCAATTAGAAAATTAAATACTACGATAATTTTCCGAGTGCGTAATATATATTACGAAAAAAAAAAAAAATATTTATGGTTTGGAATATTCTTACCCTACACAGGGAGGAGAAGTACTGTTGTTGTCACACTTTCCAGGCTTATAGTATCTCCTATATTATGGAATAATAAAAATATAAAAGCTTAGAAAAAAAAAAAATTTATTCAATCCTTAAAAATTGGTGCAATATTTTATCGTTGATCACTAAAATATTATCGATCAATTAGTCGTGTAATGATAATATTTGCACGAAATAAATCTAACAGTTACGTTATAATACGCATTTTTCATGTAACAATTTAATTGAATAAATTAAATTAAATTAAAATATATAATGAATATATTTACTAACCGGTGCACCCTTGATCTCCGACCACGCACGGTAATCTGATGATGTATCTCGGAGCTACTGCGGTCAAGACCAGGCTGTGAAATCTCGAGCCCTTCTTCTTTGATAATCGATAAGTACCTACAAAAAAAATTAAATATATTTTTTCAATAATTGACTAATTTTAAGTTTAATTTGTAACATTTAGAAAAAACTTATTACACATGCATCCAAAGGCTGAACGAAGAAAATCGATTCAAGAAAGTAGTGTCGTCTATAAAATTCTTCCGGAAAAAAAAATGTCGTTTCGATTGAATTTAATTAGCATGGAAGTATACATATAAATTAAAATAATTAATTTATACCTTTCTGGATGAAAATTATCAACTCCGAGATCTTCGTCCCAGAGGAAAATGTACTCGTATTCAGCAACAATATCTGGATGTAGAAATCGTTTGGCGAACCACCTATATATATATTCATTCGGAAAACGGTTTTCAGACAGTTGAATTCCATTTTTTTACAAAGAATTTTTTTAAAAAATAAAAAATTAAAGAAAGGCGATAAATTTTATTCGTCACCATTTAGTTTGGTTTACGGCAGATACATGAATTACACTGTCACACCATTCGAACTCGTGCCACTCATCCACATGATCGTCGTAGTGAAAAAACATTATCGCGAATTCTTTTCCCATAAACTGCAATAAATCCACCAAATATAAATTGTGTATTTATATTTATATATATATTTAGAGATACCGTATTTATTTATAAGTATACGAAAGTAATTAGACGAATAATTATATAATACCTTCTTAACAATCTCGTTCACCAATTGTTTTTGGTTAATCCCAACTGCTAAGGCCAGCAGACTTGTCGTGTGCTTCGAGTTGTTCTGATTCAGAAAATAATAAAATAAAATAAAAATGTACGAAAACGAATTATTAATATTGAATTATTATTAATAATCCGGTTGTAATAAATTAAAATATTAAATTAGTAGAAAAATGTGACATTAGTGATGTATACATACATCCTCCGGAATCGGACCGGACAAAGGGTGCATTTTCAAGTTTGAAGTTGCCGAAACTATTCCCTTAGGCAAAGCTTCGCTACCGATGGGCCTGCATTTTTCCTACAAAAATAAAATCAATTTTATTTAAGTGGGAAAATAAAAAAATATTCAGAAAAAAATATGAAAAAAAGTATTGGAGATCGATGTTACAAACATTGCATTTGTCGACGGGTGTATTTTCTCGAATATCGCGCAATCCAATGTCCATTTTTTTCGTTACTTGCACCTGAAGATATATAACAGAATCATGCACAAATTAAATTATTAGCAGAAAAAGAACTTTATATTATTTGAAATATAATTTTTTTTTCATTTGAAATATTTGCACCATATATTTTTTTTTCTGAGAATAATAATTAATACGAAAAAACCGACCTCGCATTTGACAGGTTCTGTAAATTGCTGCTTAATGTTGAAACCAAGTCCAGATTTTAACTGCATTTGATTAATTGAACAATGTACATCAAATCGAAATCAATTTAAAAAAAATATCGTTCGAGAAAATATAATTAGATTAATAAGAAATTGTTTAATTAAATTTATATATACCGTACCGGAAAAGAATCAGTTCCGAGCGAAGCGCTTACGAGGAAGTAAGCACCGCAAATCAACGACATAGTAATGAAGAGAGTGAAGATACATGTTCTGCTTTTAGAGTCTGTTAATAGAGATATCTGAAAAATGTAAAAAAAAAACTTTAATTTAAATAATTAATCTGAGGGTGTAATTAAAACAAACATTCTAAAAAAAAATAATTAGATATAAAATGAGAGAAGAGAAAAAGAAAGAGATAATCCCTATAAATGGAAGCATTATTCAATTCTGCACAACTGAAAACATATTGACTCATAACAAACAATAATCAACATACAATTAATCAGAATTAATTAGTGTCTGATCTGATCACCCCAAAAAATAAATTAAATTAATTCAATTCAGATACACTATAATATTATATCAATTACAAAAAATAAATAAAAAATAAAATAAAATTTGCATTCCGATCGACCAAAAAAAAAAAATTAATGAAAATTAAAATTAACTGAAACGAATAAAACGATTAACAGTCCTAAGTTTCAAAAGTCAACCTTTTTTTCCACAAGAGAGAGAGAGATACACAGAGAGAGATACACAGAGAGAGAGATACACAGAGAGAGAGAGACAGAGAGAGAGATACACAGAGAGAGAGACAGAGAGAGATACACAGAGAAAGAGAGAGAGAGAGAGAGAGAGAGACTAACAGAATTGTATGACTTCATCGTGCATGGCAGAAACACCACAAGCTCTACGCCTGCGTAGAGAAGAACAGAAAATGGGTCTCTCTTTATTTTTATTTGATTTTTCTTTTGTCTGAAACAGAAACGACAAATAATCACCCCTGTATGTATATGTATATGTGTGTGTATATATATATAGATATAGATATAGATATGTTTTTGACAGTACGAAGAAGAATTTTGATTTGTATCTCTGTTAGAAAGAAGAAAAATAAATAATAATGCGGGCTGCTGCAAGCCAAGGTTGGAATGTCTTGGTCGTGTAGAGGACGTGGTTTTTGGATTCTGCCACGCGCGAGTATGGAGAATGGTTTTCGTACTCGCTGCTGGGTTCTTGCCACGTGGACGTTGGGTGTGGGGCCACCGTTAATTGTCGTGGATGGGAATGGTATTAACTATTAATTATTTGGATTCTGAGTCAATGATGTATGCAATATTTGGATTAGTAATTTAATTTAATTAATTGTTTCAGAATCTTGCTGGCATATTAGTAATTATTAATTAATATTCCTATTCGGCTCACGTTAGCATCAGCCATTATGTTTTTTTGTCAAAATTACACCGTTGAGACTAATATTTTTCTTTTTTTTTTTTGGAAAAAAAATGAGTAAATTTGTTTCTTTTTTTGGGGTGAATTTTGATAATTTGTGAATCGTATGTTAGTGGTGGAAATAAATTTGAAAATCATATTGTTCAAGTTTATTTAATTTATTTTTTCAAATTTCAAAAATTGAATTGAAACAGGAATGAAATTTTGAGTTGTTTGACTTTTTCGTATATTATTATTTAATTTTTTTCACTTACTAAAGTTTTATATCTTGTTGAATAAAATTATTACAAATTGTGATGTATAAAATCCTCAATGATTGGTCAAATATTGAGTATTATGATTTTTCTTTTAGGTATATAGTCATTTGAAAAGGTTGGAGAATCAATTTTATGGGTGAAATTGAATAAAAACGAAAAATTGGTTTATGAGATGTTACATTTGATAAAATTAATCGGTTGTTTATGCACCGTACATCTATACAAATAATTATCAATTATGCACACACATATATAGATGCGTGTGTTATTATATATGTAGAACAAGTCACCCAATATATTTCATCGAGTGTAGCATCTGCAAAACCAGGAAAATTAATTAATACCATCGATTTTGTTTCGAAAGTAACAAATTTTATAAAAAGGGTTTTTCTTTCTAATTTTCAAAATTTTAATTCCACATTCTTTTTTTTGGACCATCATTGAAATTTTATATTAAAATATGAGATTCTGATTTCGAGATGATTGTAATTTTCAAAGATATTCGAAGAAATATATATGTCATCCATTCCAATTCAATTTTTTTTTTTTGATTGGGTATGAAATGTTTTGAATTCCATCCATTTTAATCTAAGTATTTTGATTTGGAATATATGTAGCACGAAAACTTCAACTTCTTAACGTTTTCGCGTTTTGTATCGGATACTCGAGGACATCTGCTGGAAAACTTGTGAGTCATTTTGCAATTTCAAAAAAGATAGAAATATGTTGAATAACAAATTTTTATTATTAAAATAAAAAAATTGTAATATTACTATAATTTGAGTACTTTATCATAATAAATATGACACTTAAAATGTATTTTTCTATGTATATAGAATATTCATTCCTCTCAAAAAAAAATTCTATTTTTTTTTTAATATAAGCCTTATAAATATTGTTACAACACTCTCAAATTGTGAACTCTCAACATCTATCTCCACAACTTAGTAGACAAAAATAGACTCATCGAAGCTATCTTGCTAATCTCAAATGGTCAAATTAGAACAACTCAAATATATTAATATATTGTTATTTATATATAAAAAAAATTGCTATTATATTTTACTAGTTGAAAATTAAATAAATGAAATTGGGAATTTGCCGAGTAATATGAAAGTGACGTAACTTTTATCAAAGGTCACATTATTGAAAACAAAATAAAAGAATTTTCCAAGTTCTTATCTACGATGAAAGCATTATTGAAATGGTTATTGACTTATTCTACTCAACATGTACTTAAAATAAAAAAATAAAAAATTAGAATAATATTAAATAAAATTAAAAATAAACTAAGTTTGAGTGATTGATGTGGATTGGAAATCAATTTAATTTAAATTAATTTCCCAAAATTATATGATAAAAGTCAAGATTATTCGATCCGAATGTGACAAAGCGTACACTTCTCAAAGATTTAATACATATGTCGGTGCCGTGTACAAATTATTATTTGCTAATTTTAAAGAGAAAAGAAAAAAAGAAAATAAAAGGAAAAAAACTTTCAAGAAATATGTATATTAAATAGGTTTTTAGCTCATTATATATGGAGTAAACAACACTAACAACCCCTAGACATGATCACGGTTGCGGTTCTAACCGGAATCGAACCGTGGTCAACGGTTATAAAACTGGAATTGGAACCGGTTTGACCAAAATTGTAACTGAAATAGGAAAAGCCGGTCTAGTTACGGTTTCCCAGATATGGAACCGAGAATGGGCTGTTCGAACCGGCCAAACCGTTTTTATTTAATAACAAATTAAAAATTAAATATTCCATTCAAACCATCGAATTTCAAAAAAAAAAAATGAAATTTCCACGTGGTAGCGTCCAATGTCGGATTTAAATATTTTTTTTTTTAATTTCCACGTGGCAGGTATTTTTTCAAATAAGAAGAAAATATTATTCGGAATCGGTCGAACGGGCCGGTTAGAACAGGAATCGGAACCAGCGATTTGGATCCGGAACCAAAAACCGTGACTATATCTAACTACCCTTATGTAATATCTAATTGTTACAGAAGCCTCTTTGTTAAAATAATTAGCAAGAAACCCCTATAAAAAAAATAGCCAAAGCTAGATAAGTCTATGCGAGTTAATCATGCAACACACCCACCATAAATGAAGTTTTCAATATTTTCAATTCAGTCCCTTCAACTTTCATAAATGTCCTCTTCTTTCGTAAATCAGGGACTGAATTGCAATTTCTACGGAATCACACTGAACATAGCTGAACATACTTGAATTCGATCTTTATTTTAAACTGTTTCACATCTTAAGTTTGTGTAACACATCTTTAGATTATTACTGTCTTATGATAATTATTTGGAATAGGCCCAATAATTGGGACATGTTTACTTAGGTTTAGATAGCCTCAACTGAACATATGTCAATGGCCTTTTTAGATTATTATATGTATCAGGAACTTCTTTTCAGTATACACTCGTAGTACATCCAATTCTTGTAATTGTACCATGGTTTTAAGTTCTTAATATAATATCATTTGTTATTGTTCAAAAAATAAAAAAGCATATGCCTATGGTCTTCAGAACAGTAATTTCACATCATATAAAATCATTATTGATATGCATAACTGGGCCAACCCAATGGGCCTATAATTCCTTACCTACTGGGTCACGAACCCAATATTGAAGACCACTACCACCGAAGCCCAATCACCTTCAAGTAAGGTTTGGGCCCGGCAATCTCAACTAAGGTATAAATAAATGTTTGAACTCATTTCTTAAGGTAGGTCCTATTATCTGAGCAATACTACCAACTGTATTTTCTGGACTATTTCCACTATCCGCACGTCTGACTTGAACGTCGGAGGGTTCCGCCGGATCAACTCCGACTTAGTTTACGTGTTCTATGATCGCAGGTATCTCAAGGTCATCAAGCTCGTGAGCCAGTGATCCACTCTGCTCTTCCAGCTCATCATACTTCAACACTCTAAGGTGACCTATCTCTAGTATCATCAATTATCATTAAAAATCAAAATTGAAAATATTATATGTACATGTTCACAAACCCAGTGCCGATCTGGCGTATTTAGGGGCTTGAGGCGATAATAAAAATTGTATGATTAATAATATGGGAATTCAGGGGCAATGAACTGATGTTTTTTTTTTTTAGGGTATTTAATGTCTAATGACATAATATAAATAAAATATTTATTAATAGAAACCTCATAAATAAAATATTGAAAATATTAATGTATACCCAGATAAAAAATGCAATAAATTTTGTTTGATTAAATTTTTTTATTAAACTTTACATCTATTTTTAAACTAAACTTTTAAAATTAATAATATAAGAATAAAATTTTGTTTTGGAAAAAATGAAGTATATATTTTTTTAATCAATAAAACAATAATTTTTTGCATATAAAAAATATATAATATGTGTATATAAAACAATACAAAATTTGGCCCCTCTAGGACATTGGGCCCTACTCGCCCCACCCAAGACCGGCCTGCGCGAACCATTAAGATATGTTCTATGCTACACTTGGTGAATTTTACTCGAATTATGTCAACCATTGACTCATTTTTTTAATATTATAATGAATGAAATAAGTACTATACTTTTTTTTTTCTCTTATTATTATAATGAATAAAATATATCTAACATGTAATTTAATGTTTTTTTTTTTACAAATTTCAACAAATAAATATTTATAAAATTCATATAAAATGCTAAATTTATAAAATTATGCTAGTTGTCACAAATTTATAATTAAAGTAGGGCTGGGACTGTTGGTTTTTATCCACCAACCGACCCATTACCGACCATATTTTTAAGCGGATAATCAATTTTTAACCGACCCATTGGATCGGGTCGTAAATTTCAACCAACCCATCTATAATGGGTCGATTGGTGGTTTCTAATACTATCAAAAGTTGGTTGACCGATAATTTTCAATTATCCAACTATACTATTAAAATTTTATTAAAAATATAAAATAAATGCCGTGTTTTCTTACGTGGTTATTGAAATTATCAAAATAATTAGTATTTTAAATTTTAAAACAATCAACAAAGGAAAAAAAATTGACCTAAATCTTCAACCAGTTTATTTATGTCCAACCTTAAACAAAAAGCGCGCAAAACTCCACTAAATCTCTAGTGCATGTTTGAAATTACTATGAATTTCCTAATTATATTTTTCTGTTAAATTGTTATTAATTATTTTGAGCTGATAAATGATGATCGCACCGTGGCATTACGCAAAATGTGGATATTTTTACTCCAAAATTTGATTTTTTTTTAAGTGAACTAGGTGGCGGGTATAAACCATCAACCGACCTATTCCGGAACCAAATATTCGGTTGCCAACCATCAACCGACCCACAAAGGTTGGATCGGCAACGATTTTCAAATTTGAACAAAAATGGTTTGACGGATGGGTCGGTTTTTAGGCTGGTAATCGACCGACCCAACCCAGTCCCAGCTCTAAATTAAAGTATTTATAGTATTTATAGTATTCAATATTAGTATAAGTTTATGTATCTTATACACATTTTTTGAAATTAGAATATTTATAAAATGTAGCGTCGCGGACATTGTTGCGGAGACCGCCGTTGGAGATAAAATGGAACATCACGGAAATTTAGCGGTAGAAACAGACACTATTTAATTAAAATGCTAAAAAAAGATTTAAAAATTATAATAAGTTACTCTAGCATAGGTCGGGTCGGACAATTATCGACCAATTACGTACTCGACTCGACCAATCGATTTTGCTGAATATTTAAAACGATTACCAGCTCGACCATTATGGGTCGAATAATGGTTTGCAACCGACTTTGTTGGGTAAACAATGGGTCGATTGATAGGTATTATCGGCCATCTATTTATTGATTTTTCTCTTATACAATAATAAGATATTTCTAGAAAATATTCAAAATTTTGGGAATGCTTATATTGCAAAAATTTTAACTTTAAAATTAAGAGTTTTTTTTCTATTCAACTTCTACAATAAGTAAATATATCATAAAGAATATGAAATAAATATTATAAAATAATACGTGGAGGTTTATAAATTTGTGTTTTCAGTTTTTGAGTTTTGAGTTTTGACTTCTTTTATATATTTTTCTAAACGTTAAAGAAAATAAGGATTACAATTAATTATTTATAATAAATTTTTATTATTAAAAAAATCGGTTGACTGATATTACCCGACCAACCGACTTTGAGTAAACTAAAAATCACCGACCGACTCATTTATATATGTGTCGGTTCTCGACCAAAAAATTATCGGCTAAAAAAGCGGCTCGGTTGAGCGACATAACCGACCCATGCCCTACCCCAAAAGTTACTAATATTGAAATTAATATAATAATTTACAAAGTAATATTACAATAAAAGAAACTATTATATTAATTTAAAACCTTTAAATTTGCAAATGAGTGACAAAAATGTACAAGTTTTCAATTTAGGGGGTTAAATATAAGTTCTGAATATATCTCTTTATTTTGATAGAAACCATAAAATATAGGGACTAAGTTGAAACATTTGAAAACATAAGTGAAATCAGAACTAATACCAAATCGTCGGCGTCACCAGCCCTAATCCATTTTCCGCCACCACGAACACCGCCAGAAAGCCGTCCTCCACCCCATTCTAGTCCGCTCCGTCCGATTAAATCGCCGCCACGGTGCGCGTGAGCCGCATTTATTTCCGTTCCGGCGGATAAATCGCTTCTCTTAGATTTTACAACACGCCAGCCGCTGTATGCCGGAACTTTGCCGCGGTGGCCTCCGTTCCGATTCCACGAACTCCGTTCCGGCCGCTGTAGCGGCGTTCCGGTGAACCACTCAGCTTCAATTGATTATGTTTTCCTTTCCTTGATTCTGTCTTACAGTTTATAATTTGAGTATGCTATTCATGCTCTATTAGAATCTTTCTATTTTACAATAGAATTTTACCTTATTATTAGGGTTGGTGTAATGAAACATTGCTAGAACTGTGTTTCTGACAAATCTTGCAGCATATGATTCGTTTTGTTGGTTACTTTTGTCCACATTTCTGTTACAAAGTTAGGGTTTTTCCATCCTTTGATTTTGGTGTGGCATTGCATTATATTTAGAAATGGGCCGACGGTAGCATTGAGTAGAAAAAGATCTCGAGAATTCCACAAAAAATGTCCGAAGAAGCTGGAATGATGCTGGTCTACGACGACCCCTCGGATCAAAGATCCATGTCACTCGACGAAACAAGCAGCACCGAGGATTCCCCAAACGGGGCCCACCTATCCCTAGAGTTGACCAACGAAGCCACCACCCCCTACATCGGTCAGCGCTTCCCCACCCACGATGCTGCCTACGAACTCTACACCGAGTTCGCCAAACGCAATGGCTTCTCGATCCGCCGTCACCGCACGGAGGGCAAAGACGGCGTCGGAAAGGGCCTCACGCGGCGGTACTTCGTCTGCCACCGCGCCGGCAACACTCCCGCGAAAGCATCCAGCGAGAACAAACCCCAACGAAACCGAAAGTCCTCTCGGTGTGGGTGCCAGGCGTACATGCGTATAAGCAAGTCTTGCGAATTGGGAGGAGTGGCGGAATGGAGAATAACGGGGTTTGCAAACCACCACAACCACGACCTTCTAGAAGCTAACCAAGTTCGTTTTCTCCCTGCTTATCGAACGATCACAGAATCAGACAAGAATCGAATACTCATGTTTGCGAAAACCGGGATTTCGGTCCAGCAAATGATGAGGCTGCTCGAGCTCGAAAAATGCGTGGAGCCAGGTTATTTGCCCTTCACAGAGAAAGACGTGAGGAATTTGCTTCAGTCTTTCAGAAAAGTGGACCCGGAGGACGAGAGTGTGGATTTGTTGAGGATGTGCAGAAGTATTAAGGATAAAGATCCCAGCTTTAAGTTTGAGTTCACTCTTGATGGCAATGGCAGATTGGAGAATATAGCGTGGTCGTACGCCTCGTCTGTGCAGTCTTATGAAATATTTGGTGACGCAGTGGTGTTTGATACCACACATCGTTTGACTGCTTTTGATATGCCTCTCGGAATATGGGTGGGGATGAACAACTACGGCATGCCTTGCTTCTTCGGTTGTGTGCTTCTTCGTGAGGAAAACTTGAGGTCCTTCTCGTGGGCTTTGAAGGTATAAAAAGTGATATTAGAATTTAGAACGTATTTTCAGAGGCTAGCTTTGTTGTCTATTCAGTTAGGGTTTATTGCATTTAGCACCTCCCGTGTTTTCTCTAATTGTCAAAAAACTGTGTATATTAACAAAAATCCCCTTGATGATTCAATTTTATTAGCAAACTATGCCTAAAAGCGCACCATTTAGAGGGTTGTGTGCTAAAAAATTGCATGTTAGGTTTTTTTTTTTGTTGCTAATATTTATAACACAAGGGGTTTTTAGCAATTCGGTATAACATAGAGGTACTAAATGTGATAAACTTTTTCTGATAATGTGATTGACATTCTGTGTTTGGCTTGTTTTGTTGAAGAGAGAGAGTAGTTTATATACGTTCTGGTTTGTGTATGAATGTCAGAGAATAGTTTATATGTTTGCAGATAGGTCCAGTATGTGTGATATCAATAATATCTGCTAACATCGCAGTTCGTGTACGAATGTATTAGGCTTTCACGACATTCATGAACGGGAAAGCTCCACAGACAATACTAACCGACCAAAACATGTGCCTCAAAGACGCAATAGGAATGGAGATGCCGACAACGAAACACGCTCTCTGCATATGGCTTATTGTGGCAAAATTCCCGTCGTGGTTCAATGCAGTTTTGGGTGAAAGATACAACGATTGGAAAACCGAGTTCTATCGGCTCTATAACCTGGAAACGATCGATGATTTCGAACTGGGTTGGAGAGATATGGTGAACTCTTTCGGCTTGCACACAAATAGGCATATAGCTAGCTTGTACGCCCTACGGAATCTTTGGGCACTCCCTTTCTTGAGAAGCCACTTCTTTGCAGGAATGACCACTCCTTCACATTCGAAATCGATCAACGCTTTTATTCAACGCTTTTTGAGTGCTCAAACTCGCCTTGCACATTTTCTCGAACAAGTAAGCTCATTTGTTTATGCTACCTGTATGAAGTTTGTTTAGTGGATTTTATTGCATTTAGTAACCCCTGTGTTATATCAAATTGCTAAAAAACTCCTGGTGTTATTAATATTAGCAAAGAAGCCCCTTATAATGCATCTTTTTAGTACATTACCCCCTAAATAGGGATTTCTATTGAGTTTATTGCACTCAGTAGCCCTGAGTTATATCGATTTGCTAAAAAAACTAGTTATTTTATTGGCAAAAACCCCTTATGATTTTTTTGAGCAATTAGCACCCCTGTTTAGGGGGTGTTTAGGTGGTTGTGTGCTAAAAAGAGTTTGAATCATAGGGTGGTTTTTACCTATAAAATAACATGGGGTAGTTTTTTAGCAATTCGATACAACTCGGGGGAACCGAGTGCAATAAATCAATTTTTTAGCACATTATCACAGAGGGAATTTTTAATAAAATAACACGAGGAGTTTCTTTTAGCAATTAGAGAAAATACAGGGGTGCCGAGGGCAATAAAACCTTATTTAATGAGTTCAAACTTCTCTTCCTCTTCACATTCTTGTTAATCTCCTCCGATTAAAAAAGTACTGTTATTTTACGATCAGGTAGCTGTAGCAGTGGATTTTAAAGATCAAGCAGGAGAACAACAAACGATGCAGCAGAACATTCAAAACATCAGCCTAAAAACAGGGGCACCAATGGAATCACACGCCTCCTCAGTTCTAACGCCTTTCGCCTTTTCGAAGCTCCAAGAACAGCTGGTTATGGCAGCCCACTACGCATCTTACCAGATGGACGGTGGAGATTTCCTCGTCAGACACCACACGAAACTCGAGGGCGGCCGGAAAGTCTACTGGGCCCCACGAGAGGGAATAATCAGCTGCAGCTGCCACCAGTTTGAATTCTCCGGAATCCTCTGCAGGCACGCCCTTAGAGTGCTCTCCACCGGAAACTGCTTCCAAATACCGGAAAGGTATCTGCTACTCCGGTGGAGGCGGATCAGCTTGCCACCTGGCGGCAGACAACCTCAGACGGCTCCTAGGACCGATCAAACGGATAGGGTGCAGTTGCTGCAGAGCATGGTTACGAGCCTTGTGGCGGAATCTGCGAAATCGAAAGAAAGGATGGATTTTGCAACGGAGCAAGTTTCGATTATCCTTTCCCGAGTTAGGGAGCAGCCCGTTTCGAATCCTGGCTTGAGGGAACTATCTTCCACTCATAGGAGTCTTGCTTGAAAAGGAAAGAACATATATATATATAATATATTATATATATATATATTAGAAGACAACTTTTGTAGGATATAGTGAGAGAAAATATACTAGGTAATGATGGAAGGCATGTCTGTAAAGGGGTTATATTGTGACACATTTTTTGTAATTGTTTCTGATGAAAAAAAACCACACACCCTTTGTGTTTTCTCAGACATCTTTTGGGAATATCTCTATTGAGGTGAATGTATAAACATTTTATTATATCAATATATATATATATATATATATATATATATATATATATATATATATATATATATATATATATATTGCATTTATTTATATATTCTTCAAATATATTTATAAATGTAAATCAAACAAATTCATCAAATGGGACTGTAAAAATTGTTGGATGGTGATGTAATTATTGCACATTATGAAACTAACATGCTAAAATGCGCTTGTTTTTTGGTTTGTGTTTTTAGCAGTCACTACAAAAGCAATCTCCTAGAGAGCAGAACTTGATCTGGAATCTCGGGCAAAGGCAGTCGCTTTCGCCGGAGCAACTGCCGACGATAATGTGGTTACAATAGCACTGCCCTGCAGAGCAGAACTTTTTCTTGCACCTCCTCGGGCAGAGGCAATCGCTCAGATTCCGGCACTTCCCCACCTTTGTGTCGGCGCCTGACTCTAGGTGGTTTTGTGGCGGCGGATGGGAAACTCCGTTGTTCGCCGCTGACATGGACGAATCTGTAAATTAAAGAAAATTGATTGGCCAATAATAATAATAATAATAAGGGTAAATTGCAACCACCTCCTGAGGTATGGTCAAATTACGAAAAAACCCCTCATGTTTGGATAATTACAACTACCGCTCAACTATGAATCTTCTTATAGAGTCAAATCCAACATAATCTTCTAAATTCCGTGGAATGTTCTCTAGTTTGTACTCGTTTTGAGCAAAAATGTAGTTTCTGATGCACCACAAACTGATATAGACAAGACAAAAAAAACACATCTTATGATCATCTTGCTTCAAAATATGGAGCTCGAATGGGATAAAACTGGTACAAAATTGAGAAGATTCCATATAACTTAGAAGATTCCACTAAATTTGACACCGCAAGGATGGACGTGTAAGAAAATTTATAGTTGAGAGGTGGTTGTAATTTACCTTAATAATAACAATAGAAATACTATCTTATATTAAAAAAGGAATAGTAGACACCAGATAGTTTTTACAACATAGATGTACACATAATCACACAGCGACAACGAGAGAAGAGGAGAGAGAGAGAGAGAGAGAGAGGTACTAACCCAGCCCAATTAACAGAATAGTGACAAGAAGAACCAATTTGAATAAAGCCATCTTCTACTTGTACAATGTAAAACAACTGTAGATATTCTCTTTAAGTAAATATGTATGTATATATAGCTATCACATAATTCAAAAATATGGTATGTACTAAAAAGTAATCACCACACATGATTTCTTTCTGTTCTTATTGGAAGTTCAATTCAATTTACGAATCTAATTACCTACAATCAAATTCGAATTGTACGAACCCTTAACCTAAACAGCTGTGTTAGAAATCTAATATTTTTGGGGCAATTTAATGTATGTCCTTCTATAGTAGATTTTATGTGAATAAATCCAACTAATAATTTCTTATTTTAATAAAATACATTGTACCTATTGTGGCGAAAATACCCTAACAATATATGAAAATAAAAATCCAACAATAATAGCATAATCTATATAACCTTTTAATTCTTGATTTTATCCCCAAAAGATAGTAATCAACTCCTCCGTCGAAACTGATTTATGCTTGTTTTAAAAAAAAAAAAAAATTATGCATTTTTTTTATTTGCATTTTCAGTTTCTTGTTTGCATGAGTTTTATGGTCTTAGAGGGTGTTTGGCTAAGTTTATTTTAAACAGCTGATCAACTCTTACGTCTGATAAGTTCGATAATCAACATAATAATAAACTGACTAGAAAGGCGTACCCCAACAAAAACTGCAGATTCCTCTTCAAAAGTCGAGTTCGAAACAACGACAGTATTTTTAAGTACGAAAAGTTTCACATACACAATAATATACCACCACACCTTACTATGAACATATCCGTTCGTCCATATAATTACCTTTTTTCCCATTCAAGAAGGACAAAAAAAAAAATTAAGATTCCTCGTCTCTCGAAAGAACGCATTTTATTTCTTCGGAAAGGATATTCCAACAGCCTCGCGCAACCAAATTGCATCCTCTTCATTCTGATCTTCTCTCCACACCTTAAACTCAGACGCATACTTAGTAGAGCTCCATTTTTTCAAAATGGAAAACGTACACTTGTCCCTATCACCATCCGGTCCAAGAACACACCATGTCTCATCTGCCACGTCATCATTGTGACAGGTGGCACTTTCGTCATCGCTGAGCAACTCGATCACCTCAATCTTGGGAGCATCATTGTGGACTTTTCCAGACTGCATTAGTACTGACTCCGATTTCTTCGTTTTCAGTTCGACTGTCGGAAACTGCAGAGTCTTACTGCGGGTGATCTTATCATGGTTGTGTAGAGGTTCTTCGTCAGAGGGGAATCTTTGGGACATGTGTTGCTTTTTATCCGATTGAGATGCATTGTTGTCGTGCTGAGCCTTGTCTTCTGTCATGATAAATACTAAATATGTCAGAACAAATTCTGCTTTTTTATCTTGAAATGTTTTAAATTGGAAAAAAGGTAGTGTATGAACACCATAACAACATCTTGACAATCAAATTATATCTATTAATTAGTTGCCGGAGCAAAGCACTAATTCAAAACTAAAGAAAAATAGAGTTCAAAAATGAGGTAAACACTCGGAAAAATATAAATGTAACACAGGCAACCTCAGTCATCCGGCATACCTGATGCTTTATTATCCTGCCACCTGTCACCTGGAACAGAGGAATCACATTGTGGGATCGATTTTGGGGAGCTTTTATCACTTTTCATGTCATCATTTTCCATTTCATCATTTTCCATAACATTATTTTCCATGTCATCATTTTCCATGTCACCAGAATTAGAATCGAGCTCGTTTATGTCTGGAATCACTGTAGGAACATTGGCTAGCAACCGTGACTGTTCTGATGGAGTTTGTAATCTCTTTTGCTTCTCCAGGTACTCAAAAAGCGTTGAAACAATATTAGTTAAGGCCAAAAAATCTCTTGCAGAATAACTTTAAAAAGGGGATTACATGTTATTTCTAAGCAATATTTGCATTCGAAAAGATTACTTGTTTGCATTCAAGAATAGTAACTCATAATACAGCAATAATTAAAAGCAATTCATGAATGAAATGTAACACAATAGTAACTCATAATATAGCAACTCATAAAAGGATATTCACGCCTCCATCCTTTCTCATTGGCTCGATCGATGAGGTTTCGCAACAAGGCCAGCTCTTTACTGATCCACTGAAACAATGAGAAGAGAGAATCTTCATGTAAACATTCGCAACGTCGATAGAAACTATTCTTTATTAATTGAAATGCAAGAATAGTGAACAATAGCAAATGATTAATTGAAATGCAAGAAACTGTTCTCAAGCCCGTTAAATATAACAACCAATTATATTAGCTAAAAATTTGACAATTTAATTTCCCACATCTAAGTTACACGTATAAGTTGAAAAAAATTTATACTTGCTCATAGCGGAATCGAAATTTGAACTTCCATAATGAACAACAAATAAAGCAAGTCAACAGCAGTGGAAATTATTATTATAATGCAAGACAAGGGCATAAAGCATACATGCATCGTTAAATCCTCGTGAAGAATTTTGGCTTTCTGTTGAAGATCAGCCTGTCAAAGAAGATACAATTTATTACATTTAGAAACAAATTCAATACAAAACAGACTATAACCGCCGTCTTGGAATTTTACACATCAACTTTTCTAGTAAAAAAAAAAGGAATTAAACAGAATATAATACGTGTACGATATATTACAAGTTAAAACGGCAGCAGAGCATTGAAGTCATAGTAATACTCACCACTTTAGGCCTTTCAATCTCGCCAGCTACTACTTTCTCTCTCAAATCCTTACATTCTTCCTGAAACAAACAAATATGTAACATGTGTCATACTTTTCTTGATTAAATGCCAGATTTTTGCAGGACTTAAGAATTAAGATGCAATTGAGCTTTCTTGAAATTTTCTAGTGTAGTGTTAGGCTTGTTATTGAGAAATAGAGAATCCTCTGATATTACAGTAATGTTTTTTTTAGTTTAAAAACGAGACACAAGATATAAAAATGTAAATGAGAATATGCCGTTCAATATTGGAAAATCCCTGTAAGACGTCATGTCCTGGATCAAGATGATTACCTCCGAGAAATTATCATCTGAAATCAGACTCAAGTGAATTTCTTTAGGCATAGCTGAAAATAAAAGGACAGTCTCTTTTTGGTTTTCACCAATTGAAACTGTTTTTACACCTGAAAAAACAAACTAAAAATAAAGCTTATGCAAAAAGTAAACGATATTTCATACCGAGAGTTTAATTGCCTAGTCCCTAACGCAGCCATTGTAAAATGATATGGTTGATTCTGAAGGGGTCTTCGATAATTAAATGTTTTAAATCTTAAATGAAAGAAACATGGTCAATGAAAGCGAAGTATAATCAATTCTTGAACAGGAATGCCCAATTCTTGAACGATAATCAAATGGACCGGAGTTGAGTTTGACTCACCTTTGACTTGCATGAGCTGATGAGAATTTCTTGCACGACAATCGTGTGGATCACATTTGACTCGAACAAAGCATCCAATCACCTTCTCTTCAAACGATTCCGGTTTCTTGAGCAGCTCATGCAGCAAACTCCTCTTCAGGTAAACAAGTTTCACATTTTCAGCTACAACAGACGCAAAACAGCTTTGTAACACACCTTTTTCCACTTCTTTCTTCTCCAGTTTTTTCTCCTTTTTTTGCCTCTTACATGCACCCTGAATATCTGCATCACTGTCTTCTGTATCGTCTGCCAGCTCATCATCCTCATCCTCCTCTGAATCCTCACAATTCTCAGCAAAGTGGTCATCGAGGAGGTCATATATTCTGTATCGACTTAACGTTTTCTTTTTGAAAAGGGATTGTAATTGCTCGTCACATATGACCATTTTCCTCCTCTCTGGATGAACTAGTTTATTTTCTTTAACATACTCGTATATAATGTCAGTCACTTCACGCTGTGACAATTCTCCATCTCTGCTTTCACCGATTGAAGAGAGGAAAGATAAAAGGGATTTCGATGCCCAACCAACAAACTCCTGCTTATTCGATTTTGTGAGTGTTGGTGTTGTAGACTTTTGTCTAACGGATCTCTTCCCTTTACGATTTCTCTTACTTTTCTTTTCATACTCCTCAGCATCATAATCTGAGACCTCCTCTTCATCAGATTCTTCTGTCTCATAGCCAGATAGACATCCTTTTTTCTTCTTCGCCGCATTTAGTGCAGCACGCAAATCCTCCAATGTGAATCCTTCTTCGTCTTTGATGATATTATAATATTCCATGTATAGACCCTCACATGTATTTCGATCTGTAAAATCCACCTTGACCTGGATAAAGCCAAGCATTTAGAACGCATCCCAATTTTACTTGGTGACAAACATGGCAAAACACAAGCACAGAGAAAGCAGAAACTCTCACTCTCTTCTTTGCACATATAAGTATAATATTACGTCATATAGAAATCTTGATTTGTAACTAGTAGGCATACCTGCTCCAGCATCTACATAGTACATATAAAACGTGGATCTAACTAATAGAAATAAGTTAACCAATGAACTTATGCACTGGAAAGTATGGATGTAGAATTAATTAAGGTATCTCTATACTATGGCTTCTTAACCTTACAAAATTTTTAGGAAGCTTTCAACATAACTACATTATCTGAATGCATAAGGATCGAGAAATTAAATATTCGAGGGATTACAGATGTTCGAAACTAGAATCTATCCACTTCCCACATTGGCCAGTTCATAAATTGAATAGCAAATGTATCGATTTTATACGGACACTAGATTCATTTTCAGATTATTGGCTCAAAGAAGAAATATAGAAAAGAGTTCAAAGCAAAATATAGAAATGAATGTGTTTCAGAATACACGTAAATGTGTTGCTACGACAGCCGCATATACAGAGTGTAAGGAGTGGATCTAATGGCAAAGTTTCTTCATTAAATTTCTAGAACAAGTGTAAGCCAAATCATACTCCATTATCTGCTGAGCTGAGTCGAAGCTATAGGGTCACACAATGGAAAAATGGTTACTTCATGCACATAGTAGATAAAGTAGGGTACATTTCATGTTGACCATACCCCATTGGAGTCAATATCCTTGTTTTCTTCGATAAGTAATGCGAGCTTTAGGCAGCAACTGCAGAATCCATTTTTCGGTTTAATTTGTAAGAAATCTGCAGAAGGAAGGCAGCGGCGGCAAAAAGCAGTTGTACAGGTGTAGCAACGGAAGTAGGATGATTTACGACAAGAGTAGCAGGTGTGCCAATCTGAAAAATACATTATTCATTTTACATGTTTGATTTGTTAATTAAATATAAAATAGTGCACACAATTATCTTGAGTGCTATACTTGAGATATATGTAAATAAATAAGTTCATTGGTAAACATTTTATATTTATTATTCATTGAAGATTTATCTAATTCATTTTTTTAATTCTAAGTTACATTTGACGGTATAATTTAGTACATTTTTGTTAGTACTTTTATTATATGTGGTAATTTCGTAATAAAGTTTCTAAAAATACTATAGCTACAATGTTTTTTTTCCATGTACGTGTATCCTAGTCGTATCATAACCTGTAATTTTCTGCCATTATCGTGTGCCTATATCCATTTTATGCCATGTAGAAATTACCGTGTCAACATCCATGCAATATAGGGCATCTGTACTTCATCACTAGTACATCTTTAATAGTAGCACAATCAAGGACTAATTACGAAAATTTCAGTTAGACTAAATGGGAGGTTCGACTGCAATAAACTGTGAAGATTTCAGTTGGACTACGACGGGAGGTTCACGTGGATTTAGACGAGTTTAATATCCATTATTCCACAAGATTTACTGCCCAAAGTCATGAAACAAAAGAACAAGGAAATTTACTCGTTAGTTAATAATTTTTTACAAAATAAAATCACAAGTGCTATGCTTTCCAAGTTAAACGAAGGTCAATAAGAAGAATCAAGTAGATATACAAATAATTAAAGTGATGGATGTCAACTTACCGCATGCCCAGTAGTCATCACTTTCTAAAAACGAGTCGTCCTTCTCCACACAGCGAGGATGGTAACATTTTAGACATTGCCTGTAAACAGAATTGTGCATTATTTAGAGATGCTAATCATTTTCTATTTATCATGATTATTAGGTTATGTTTGGCAGAATAAACAGGGAAATTGCTCGATAAGGGCAATCACAGTAGCATGTTGGGGGGGGGGGGGGGGGGGGGGGGGGGGGGGGGGTGCAATTGCCAAAACGACAACTCAATGAGCACTTATATCACTTCATATATGTCAATGGAGAAACGGATTTCTTACAGACACTGCAAAGAATCACTTAATATCCACAGAAAACATAAACATCAACGTACAGGCAAAATCATACAGAGATACTTTCGATCCAACTTAATGAATCTCAAGAAAAGCTATCGTAATGTTTTATTTTAAACATTTCATTGCAGCGTGAAGTACATAAGCTTGGTAGTTTGTTTATTTTTACTTCACCAATATCAACGGAAAAATAAGATAAATTGGGTCGTCGGTAAAGAAAATTACATAGATAACCAAAGGAAAAGGAAGAAAATGCCCTCGCCCGAAGTTCTATCTACAATCACATAATTTTGTTCTCCGTTTTGCCTCCACTAGCACTTCCGTTTTGTTTTCCACAGCACTAAAGAACTCGAATACATAATTGGTTCCAGCTAAGTACGATACAGCTTGATATATGTACAAGAAATAGACGAAACGACAAAATAATTTCTCGTGTCAATGAATCACTCTAAAGCATGATAATAGCATATGTTCCATCACTGCATGTGGCTTATGATTTTAGGCAGAGTATTGGGATAATTAAGCCTCTGTACAATTCCTTTTAACTAAGTGATATCCACAAACTATAAACCTTATATCCAACTTGAGACTGAAATAATTACAAATAAATAAATAAAATAAAAAAAATGAAAACTAAAATTGGATTACAGAATTATAGCAATTGGAAAATTAACACATAAATAAGAAGGAAAAACAAAAAAATTGAGAGAGAAAATAGAAAACGCACTGGTTATCACATATACGAATATCGCCGCCGTCTTTGCATACAAAACACCAGCTATCGGCGGCTTCTTCCTTGCTTAACGCCACCTCCTTCTTGCCTTTGCTTTTCATCGCCGCACTCAAACAATGCTTCCGGCTTCGAGTTCTCTACAGAAAAACCCACATTTTGCCGATATTTAGCAAAACCCTCCGTTTTTTTTTTTTGAAAAAAAAAAATAGTAAAATTAAAGAAGAATTCAGCCTGAATACGACAAAGTTTTGGCAAATTACCTATTCGGAGATCAGGAAATATGAGCTTCCGCTAAGATTCTGCTACAATGGCGAGATAATTAACCCATTTCAGAGAACAGAGAGGTTTTTAATGTGGTGATAAAATTGAAAATGTTGAAGGTTTTGATCATGCATGTCATGTGTCTTTTGTGTGTGTGTGTGTGTTTTAGAGAGAGAAAGAGGGGAGACAAGGAGAGAGAATGTTGGAAGATCATACAAAATGAATGCAAGTTGCAGAAACTAGTGAATAAAAAATGGTGGAAGATATATTATATACATTTTCTTTTTTTTTTTTTTTTTTTGTGTGGTTTATTGGAACTTTTGAAAAGTGATTTTGAGTTTGTTTTGGGTTTACAATCACTTTTGAAACATCTTATAAGTTGTTTTTAACAGCTTATAAGTTTAGCCGAACATCATCATTTAACCTATCTCTTTTTATTAAAAACACTACAGGTAACTTATATGTTTATTATTGATGTAGTACGGAAACTTCAACTCCTTAATGTTTCTGCGTTTCGGACGCGTTTCGTGTCTGAAATTCGAAGACATTTGTCGGAGATCTTATGGACCATTTTGTAATTTCTAAACAATTAGAAACATTTGTGAACTTTGAATAGCAACATTTCAAATATTTTTATTGTTTCCATAATTATTTACATGATTTAATGATCAATGCAAATTGATAGTTGATAGTAAAAATACTAAAAGTTATTTTGATTATGTTTGTATGAAAATATATAAAAAGAGTTTATATATAAATAAAAACTTATATATGTTTATATAGGCTATTTATAAATGTAGCCCTATATTTTTTATATGTTACACGTTTTCCCCAATTTTCCGTAACCTCATTTATGGGACATGTCATTTCCTCGTATTCGTTTTCCCGTATCGGCGTTTATGTGTCCGTGCTACATAGCTTATTATACAAACACTTCAAAATTTAATTTTAAAACGTAACAACTTATCGGCTCTGAAAATAACTCATCAATATAAAAGTTTTCAATTACTTAAAATAAGCTTAGTCAAACGGGCTATAGGTACTTTTTTGTAAAAGATCTTATAAGTCATCCAACAACTTTTATTTTTATTTTAAGATCTTTCTAGAAAAAACACCAAACAATTTGAAAAAAAATAACAAATAAAATGCAAAAGGAAGGAATACATATAAATAAACAAATAAATAAATTAGTCATCTAAGTTGTCATGTTTCAGTTTTATATAAAATAACGATGCAAAATTTGTATTTCTTATTGAACTTCACCCGTTGTCTAATGATGTAGCTAACAAACTCGTCGAAAATTATTTATATGGACACTTAAATATTACAAACATTCTCCTAACTTATTTTGTAAATTCATCTTCTCACATAATCAAAATCCTATCAAAGCTAAGATGTCGAATTTATAACTTTTAAGCGTCCATATAAGTAAAGTCCGTTTTAAGTTTATTTGTCATGTCTTAAAACTAAAAGTTCATGCGTACCAAAAATACTACATTTGCAAAGTTATTGCACGAGAAAATTGAAATATAACAAGTTAGAGGACTAAATCCCTAAATAGGCCAATATAGAGGACCAAAACTACAATTTACCAAAAAATAAATAGAATTTTCCAATCATTCAACAAAGGAAGAGAGAACATTTTATATAGCAATAAATAATAATAACAAGTCTAAAGGGAGAGAATCAATTAGCTACATAAAGAAACTAATCTCACTTTAATTTGTCTAATCTTGAAAAATAGCACTGTACAACAAAAACACTCTTCCCCTATTCCTTTTGCTATCCACTACCTACTCCTCACAGTGATCCAATCTTCCGGCGCCTCGAAAACGTTTTCCGATTCATATTTCCGCATCAACTTCTTCGCTGTGAAAGGAATCATCTTATCCACAACAAACTCATCGTCGTCGGACGAATAACTACCGTCCGATTCGTAACTCGCGAAATCTACAACACTAGTCGGCGAAAACGAAAGCCCCTTCCGCAAATTACTCACGAAACTCGCCTTTCTCGTAATGAATGGATGGCAGAGCAACTCTTCGGTCGTCCATCTCTTCTGTGGGTCCCGCTGCAAGCACTTTGACAGAAAATCCAACCCCTCCGATGAAAAATGCCTCGGAAATTCAGGAATCTCGTTTCCTTTCGCAATCTTTAAAAGTGCAGCCATTGGATTCGCTGCATCGCCGCCCCACGGTGGCCTCCCTGTAGCCATCTCGATAACCGTGCATCCTAAAGACCAAATATCCGCGGCGAAATCCAGCCCTTCGTTTCTCACTACTTCAGGAGCCATCCAAAGAGGAGTCCCTCCTATCCCAATTACGCAAGACTTTCTCGATTTTCTATCGCTCAATCTCTTCGCGCATCCAAAATCGGCGACTTTTATAGCTCCTAACGAATCCACGAGCACGTTTTTGCACTTGATGTCGGAGTGCACAATCCCGTTTTTGTGCAAGTACTTCAAGCCTTGAAGAATTTCTCTAGTGTACAAACGAATCAGTCTCTCGTCTAACGACCCTCCAAATTTCTGTGACAGATCGGATAAGCTACCTCCTGCCATGTACTCGAAGAACAGGTTGTAATTTGTCTCACCATTTTTGGTAAAGGAGACATCTTTTCCTATGCATTTAACTATGTACGGAGAATCGAGATTCTCGAGAATTTCGGCCTCGTTTTTCAGCGACATGATCCCGGCTTCCGTTTTTGCAGATTTAGCAACGAAAAGTGCTCCGGTGGAAGTATCTACGGCCAAATGAACGGTGCCGAATGAACCCGATCCTATTACACTGCCCTTTAGCCAATCAGCCATTTTCTCTTCTCTTGGTCCTTTTCCCAAACACCTTGCGTGCATAAAATCGTTCGATCACTCTCCAAATTATCGGCAAAACCCGATCGGTGGCCCGAAATTCGGAGTGTTTTGAAATGCACACAGATGCTGGGATTTATTGAAATCCCACCAAGTTGCATAATGCAACAAGAACGGAAACAATCAATAGAAGAACGCCAAAAGAATACAAATTCACAAATATGCAATACAAATTCAAAAGTGGGAAAATTACAGGGTGCAAATCTCTCTCTCCCTTTGCAGTAAATCTAAAAAAAATTGGAAAGAGCGGCTTCCATACGGTGGAAAACCGCTCCTCGTGAACGAAGCTTCCTGTGTGTACCAGAAGGGAATCAAATGGTGGTTCTTTCAGAGTGAATTAAGAGAGATGAGAGAGAAAGCTATTGAGAATATATATATATATTGTGTGTGTATGTATATGCGACGGTTGGTGATCCAAGAATGTTGGAATTTCTTGCGATGTGATTGGGTGAGGAAACCGTGGAGAAATGAATTGAATGGTTAACTGCCACTTTTCCCTAAAACTAATTGCAATTTCCGTCCCTATACTTTACTATTAAATTGATTTTAGTCCCTAAATTGTCGAACCCATGAAATTAGCCCCTAAATTTTGAAATTTTTTGGTTCGACCGTCAAGCCTCCAGGTTAAGTTGGACGGAATTGCCATGTGCGGCGCAGGTGACGTGCACATCATTCTCCCTTTCCCTATTGCTATTCTGAAATTCCTAATTCCCAAAATTTCTCATAAACTATCGTCAAGCCCTAGTTTCGCAAGCCGACGAACGTTAGTGGAGTTGAAACATCACAACTTATCAACAATCTTCGATTTTGGTAAGTTTCGTCAATTGAAGGTCGATTTTGGTAATTTGTCTAGATGTAGCTTTGATTTCATGTGTGCTCATTTTCACTGAAATTTAAATTAACATTCAACATATTTAGAAACCAAATTAAACCCTACTTTTCTTTGTCTCACTTTCAACTAATGCATGTGTAATTGGATAGTTATTGTTATTTGGATCTAATCCAACTGCAATTAATAACTGAAACCATGGTTATCCTTCAGAAACCAACCATTTCTAAACCCAATTTTAAATTCATTAAAATGCATAAAATCATACAAATATGTTCGCGCATGCATGTCAATTGTATTCTCACAGTAGAACCTGGATTAGTTCTCTTTAATTCTTGACAGTAATTCCATATCTTGTTGAATTGTTGCTCAAAAGTTCCCTGAATTAGTTTCAATATTTTCATTACTGAAATGATTTGCGCGGTAGTAAAATTACGAATATCGTTCACAATATGCTTTTCTTCCTCTATCTAACCCTCCCAAACCTCCCAAAATCTCCCAAGAACTCTCAATAATCCTCTCAAGTCATAAAATCTCACAAAACTTAAAGGTAGTTTATACTCTAAATCACTTATATGTCAATTATAATTAGTTTATTTGATTATTATTAATTATTCACTAATTACTTAAAAAATATTAATCAATTATTAGCTAATTATAAATAACTAAATTATCTGTAATTATTTATTATTTAATTATCAACCTTTAATTAAAAATTAAAATTCTTTATTATTTATTAATCATTCATTAATAATCAAATAATAATTAATTAACAAGAAAAAAGAAAAAGAAAAAAAAAAAGCATGCACGCCCATGTTGGGCGTGGATCGTGTTTTTTCGCTTCTGAGCGTAAAACATGTTATTTCACACCCGTTTTAAACGTGAATAGGTAAAAATACGGATTTTTAAAACCCTAAAGAGAGAAAGCTTTTGAAAATTAAAACCGTATTCGTAAAAATGGTACCGCATTTATCAAATCCCTTTTCATGATTGCCCTATAAGGTTGTGATTTAGTCACAAGCTTTCAAAGTTGTACATATCTCGTTCATAAATTCAATTGTACCTAATTTTGAATTGTCTTTCAATTTTTTTACAAAAATCTTCCAATCCAGCCTCATTCAATGCTTGTGTTGTTGTAATTCCAAGAGGGAAATAAAACGAAACAAAAACCTAAGATTTCTTTTTAATAGTAAAATGCTAGGAAAAAATAAGAACTCGTGATTTTTGTAACCGCCTCGGTCCCTTCCGAAACGGCGTACTTCCCCAACAAAAACAAAACATGAATTAAGCTACATTGAAAAATAGCTACAACAAACAATGAGGGAAAAGAAAAAAGAAATTTGAAATAGATTAAGCAAATGGTTGTTGATTTACAGAACAATCATTTTGGTTCAATCTCAAGATAACCTGCTTATAAATAAATGCAGGACTTGTATATAAATATAAATGTATGTTTGTCACACACACTTGTGCAAAAGAATGATAACTCAAATCAATGATATTGTACATGTGCTGGAGTTGTAGTAGTATTTTCAGCCAACCATCTTCTTACACGTGTAATCAAATATAACCTGGAAAACGCTCCTCGAATCAGCTTCATCGGACTGCCTTAGCAGATGAGCCACCCTCGAAAAACCAATGTGTTGTCTGACCACAGATTCTTCCTTAATCTGCGTCTTTCTTTCCTCGTTTTTCGGGACCTTTTTCTGCGTTAGTGCCCATTGCATCGCCCATATCGCTAGTGGACGCATGTAAGCAAGTGATCGATAACGACCTTCGAAATCCCAACCCTCGGGTGTCTGAAAGGAATATCTGTGAAACAAGATATTTTATCTTGGCTGCTAAATATTCGGAAAATGCATATAATACGAAAAAAGAAGCGATAAAGAAAAGAACGTACCCGTGACCTTCTTCAGACCAAGCTACTTCACTGACACCAACGGCGGTTTTAAATGCCGTTTCAACCATATTCTCATGAATCATGCCTGCAGCAACTGCATATGTAATCCCACTCCATATTTCCCTCGACTGCATTGAACACAGATCAGGTTCGCCACTTGGCAGCATCCCATTGGCTGCCCCCATTCTCCCGTTCTTTACCTTCAACACATTGAAGTTGTAAACCTTTTCAAGCGCTTTTCGTGCTTTATCTTCATCTACAATCGGTGAAAGACCACAAGCTCGAGCATACCTACAAATTTTTATTTTCATTTTTGCGTGAAACGTCAAATGTCAAAGAAGTTTTATATCTTCCACCAGTACATGCTTATAGAAACACACCAATATAGTTCGTATTTCGAAGTATGAAAATTAAATCAAGAAACGTGTGCATAAGATGTTGACATCATATAAAATCAAGAAATGTACGCTCTACTAAAAGTAAAGACGTGTTATTAGACCATAAGGCCAGTTTGCCAGGATTTGTGTTTCTTTTTCACCTCAAGTAACGGCGGAATAGGGGTTTATTGCATTTAGCACCCCTGTGTTCACTCTAATTGTCAATAAACTCCCCTTATTATAAATATTAGCAAAATCTCCCATATGGTTCAGTTATATCAGCAAACTACCCCTAAAAAGCATCATTTAGGGGGGTTGTGTGGTTTTTTTGCTAATATGTATAACATGAGAAGTTTCTTAGCAATTCAGTATAACAAAGGCGTACCAAACGCATTAAACTCGGCGCAATAGGTTAAACGAATAAATTTCTACTCATAGAACTAAAAAAAGAAATCTACTTTCGATAACAACGTACCATTGTCCAGCCAATTGATCAGCCTGAATAGATGAGCTCGTACTACTCCCACTATCATCATAATCAAAATATTCTCCATTCCACAACTTCTCATAAACCTTCTTCGCTTTCTCAAACCTAAACCAAAAATACTCCTCCGAACCCTTATCACCAACAACACCAGCAAGAGCCGAAGAAGCCTGCAAAGCCGCCACCCACAGCCCGCCACAGTAAGCACTCACCCCCGATACAGACCAAGTATCGTACGTCTGATCAGGAAACCCCTCGTTTTCAATCATGCCATCTCCATCTTTATCAAACTGCTCCATATACGCCATTGCAATGTATACAGACGGCCACACAGCTCGAGCAAACTCTTCATCGCCAGTCGCAACAAAATCTCGATAAACTTGCAGCACGAATTTCGGGTTCAAATCTTTCCATCTGTCAGTATTGTGGAGGCTGTAGAAATTCACCTCGAACCACGGGTCCCGCATTCCGATATCGTGCGGGACCGCCCCGAGGACTTTCCTCTGTACGGAAGTTCCGTCTTGTAAGAGATTCATCTTGCTGGGGTCGTGCATCATTACAGCAGCGGCGAAATCTCTCTGTATGCTGAGCTCGATTTTGGGGAAGAGCATCGTTAGGGCGAAGGATGCATAGAAGTGGACGTCGTACGTGTTGCACATGTGGTACTCGATTCCCTCGAGGTAGAGGAACTGCCCCACGTTTTCTTCTCCTTTCTGGAGCAGGTTTGTACCTAGGGCTGACGACATCGATACTGGAGTGTGGATCTCGTTGAGTAGTGACGTCATTCTGTCGAGGATGTTGATTGCTGTGTCGTTTTGGTCAGAGGGTGTGGGGGTGGCGGCGGCGGTGGTAAAAGTGGAATTTGACCGGTCGAGGGAGAATCTTCTTTTGCCGATAGTACGTAAACCATGCAATGGTGGAGATCCATCTGAAAAAATATATATAATAGTAAAATATATATTAAATTAGATCAGCTTAACTCTATAAATCTTTGAACATAGATTCCATTTATCGAATACCTGTCCAAATTGTCCCCCCTGCGTTAAGATAGTAAAGCTCGTTGAAAAGAGTTGATGGATACCTGCAGTAGACCAAGAAAAAATGTTGGGTTTATTGCATGGCATATTTACTTTCATTGCTAAAAAAAACTCCCCATTTTGTTTTAATTAGCAAAACCCCCTACAATTTAATTATTCTAGCAAACTACCCTGAAAAACTCACCGTTTAGGTGGGCTCTGTGCTAAAAAAAATCACCGTAGGGGGGAATTTTTGCGAATAAAAATAACACAGGGAGTTTTTTAGCAACTCGAAATAACAGAGTTTTTTTAAAAATTCAAAATAACATGGATTATTTACCAACCCTCATTAGGAGAGTTGGTACCTAGCCTTTACCAATAGGGTAAAGGTCTAGGGTTCGAGTCCCCCCCTCCCATACTTCCCCTTGTTATGGACTTGAATTTACTCAAAAAACAAAATAACATGGATTATTTTACAAGTCACTCAAAATATGTTTAACCCTTCAACCTTGCTGCAAGTTCAATATAATAAAAGAAATACTTACCATTCAGGAAGACTCTTGTCCTCGAGAATAGGTCTTTGCCATGCTTCTATTTCTGACTCCCATTGGTGATGCTCTTTATTTTTTGTTAATAAAAACGAAAAAGATATAAAAGAAAAAGAGAAATTAATCTGAATGTTTTCAAAAATGTTTACAATAATACAATTTAACATGATATATTGAGAGATTACCAACAATAGCATCATGGGCAATCTGGGATGCCACGTTACTTTGAGTCCCGTAGAATTTTGTGTAACGTCTGATTAAACAATTTAACTCACTAATCCAATGTGCGGAGAAAAAAAGGAAAATATATTGATGAAGTGTACACGAAATAAAGGAATGGAATGGTAACTAGCCTGAAATAAGTTCTTCCACCCTGAAAGTTGATTTCGGGGCAAGCCCATGACAAAGAAAACGTAACAGTTTGTACAGTTTGTGGTGGAATAGTGAGAGAAGCTGCAATGGCTGCCCCAATGAGTGAACCAGGTTCTGAAGGCAACGACATTTCTTCGGAATTTAGGTGGTCAAACGATCCCCGCTGATTACAACAGAAAAGGGTTATTCTGTCAAGAATGATGGATCTCCTTATAGTTATAGATCCATAATTCATGAAGAAACTAATTCATAAATTCGAAGTTCAAATTATTCTTGCAAGATAAGTTAACAACCTTAAAATCCACAATTTGATTTAAAAAAAAAAAGACAGTGGCAGCTGCCTTTTTAGTTTCAACTAAGAAATCGACAGACTCTTTTGCCACAATTCTTACAACTCTTGATAAGAATGAAATGCCTCGAAATTTTCAAAACAGTAACAAAAGTTACAGAAGCCGATACTCAAATAATTACCGTTTCTTTATTCTTTCTTATACTCCAATAATTAACATAAGTCACATGCAAAGTAAGTTTAGATTGAAGTGATAACGGATAAACGTACCTCTTTAATTTCATGCCACATGTCTCTAGCTGTGATACCTTTTGAGTTTCCAGATATCACAAAACCAGGGCACTGAGAGACATGAACTACATCCGTTTCTTCTGCTGCAATTGCAAAAGCTACCGAAGGCTTTCCGTTTGCAGTCCTATATCAGCTTACAAGGACTCAAAAAGAACATCCACGGAAGAAGCTATATATATATATATATATATATATATATATATATATATATATATATATATATATATATATACTGAATCATTTCGCATTTATGACAAGCCAGGCACTTACATATGGTGCAAGAGAACTCCACTAGTGTTCTCCGTCCTGTAAGAACATATCAGATTAACAAGTCATTAGAAACTACTAACACATACCTAATATAACTGAAAATAAGTATTGCATATTTTTACCTAAATTTCGAATTGAAATGGTGACCGGAGAGTCCCGAATCCCCACCAACAGAATTCTAGCAGCATTACAAGGACTGTAAGAAACGTATTTCGAAAATCCATAAAAAAAAATTAACAAAGGAAAAACTTACAGCCCAACTAAATAGCAAGGTCGCATCCGCTTCCGTCTTTCCCAAATTCGACAACTGATATTAAAAATATCAGAATTATTATTTGCCAATTAAATTATTATGGAATACAATTCTTTTCATTTTTTCTCTGTTTAAAAATGAATTTTCGTGTTTGTAGCTCGATCGTGATTTGGATTGAGATCCAATCCAACAATTCATTACAACTATTGATTGCAATTATTTTATTTTTTTTCCTTCGCCTTCTTTCATCAAATAGGATCTACTACTCGTATTTGCTATTTCCTTGTACTGGTTCTAGGAAGTCAAAACACATCCTCAAATCACACAGCAGAGGCTTAAAATGGAGTTCGGATAAGTTTTTCATACCGTAAAAGTAAATACAGCCACAGGGTAGCTGCTTTCCTTGTAGTTGTTGGGGATAACGGGTGAAAGTTGACGACACACTATTTTTAGAGCTGGATCGGGTTCACCTTCATTCAATAGAAAATGTGATTTTGTGAGATTAAAAAAAAAAAAACATGATCGTGGGAAATAAAAAACCAAGAAAATGTTATAAGATTACATAATAATTACCATCGTAAACGGTCCAGGCCCTCGGATACAATGCATGGTAAGTAGAGTTTTGGCCACCCAAATTCCAGTCCCATGATCCTATCCCAGAAACTGAGCTGTCACTGTTTATCCACATTATTTAGAAGCGCTGAATACCGATTTTCAAAACTAAGTTTTCACGGAGAATTGAATGTACAATGTGCTTACCTCAAAATTTCTGGGCTCTTTGGGCATAGGACACTAGAAAACTTTTCACCATTCGGTCGAGAAACAAATACCTGGAAAAAAAAAATAGTAACGGGCTAAGAAATACATCACCATCGACAAACTAATATATGCCAGAGCAGAGTGCTGTAATCAAATAACATATTATACATGAGGTAAAATATGCATTAGATCACAATGCGATGGGTCTTGTATTAAATTTCATTTAGCATAATACAAACCTCTAAAACTTACAGAAAATTGGTTTGCCAAGACTGGTACATCTTCACAGATCCTAGGAAATAGTTGCCAACGCATGAATTCACCTTTGCAACTTCTTCCAATGCTTCCGGCACTGAAAATCAACATCAGAATATAAAAACTATTTGGGATAAATTTAAGGTATTTATGCCTAACCCGATTGAAAATTATTTCAGCCATTTTTTAATTCATGGAAGACGGATAATTAAAAATTCTAATGGGTCTTAACAGAGACACAAGAATAGACTAGTCATAAACAGCATGTTATTGAAACGAGTTATTCTCTCGTAGGAGTTTGTTAGAATGTATCATTGAATGGAAAATATTGCTATATTTGTTTGGACAATTGCTAAGTAAATATACAGTGTTCGAACAAAAAGAAACGAGAGAGTTAAGGTAGGTATTATACCCTATTCCACCAATAGGAACCCCATGGCAAGATGACGTATGGCGCTTCGTGAAAGGATCAACAAATACATCCTGCATGAACAAAGTAAATCACATTCTTTAAAACTGATACCAACCTATTCGGTTTTCATTTTCCATAGTGGAGGAAAAAAATAATTTACGCTGCTTGCGGATTTATTTTTCTCCTCTCGAAGATGTCGCCACAGTCTATAACCTATAGGGGCCTGCAGAAATCAAAACCGAGATATTACAGGAGATAGATATAGTGGAACATTAAGCATGGATAATAGTTGACGAAAATAAAGTTCAAAAGAATACCATACTGATGATCTCTTTTATACTTAAACTGAATGAAGAGAGGGCACTCTCCTCGGTAGTAAGTTTTCTTTTCCAAGTCAGAGATGGAGGTGTCCCGGGATCAACTTTGACCTGGAAAATATACGATGGATGGATAAGAAATTAAGATACTATTTAAAAAAAAAAAAAAAAAAAATCGATTTGAAATATATCACAGGTTATGTCAGCAAAGATGACAATCTATGTCTCGAAAATCTCAAAAGAGCAAGTAAGACAGTCCACTAAAGCAAAATCATGGAGTTATTCTAGATAATGGAGTGCCACGATAAATTTCTTGTGGAAAAAATAAATATTATTCAGTTCAAAGGAGGATGGTTATATCGAATACCGAAATCAAACAAAGAGGACAATGAAATAGTTTCAGTACAACGTCGATCATGGTAAAGATGATGACAAGTGAAAATTCAGTTAGAGGGTATTTCTGAAAGAGTGAAATATATCCTGCGTACAATCAAGAATGGAATAAATAACGAGTCGATCACTCCAACAGATTAACATACATATTTAAGACAAAACGAATACTACATTTATTTGTTAAGTACTTGCACGGTGTTACCACAAAGTGAATAATCATGAAAGCAACCAGATACAAAGTTATCATCAACATAACAAAGGAGACACAAACTCGCACTAAGTTCCCGACGAACCTTATCACCGTGCAAAGCCGGCTCCCCTTCTCCTCCATCAAAACCAGTCTCCGACATATTGCCTGCAAGTAAGGGCAGAAACAGACGATTGTGTTTGAAATTAAATCAATATTAATTAACTAGTCATGACAAGATACCATTACACACACACACACACACACACACATATGTGTGTGCCCAAAAATATACTTAATCATCCTTATAGAAATGCTGAAGGTTTTAACTAAATCCCATATACTAGAACAGCAAAACAGTATCCCATACATATATATTCAAAATTGCATAAACACTTAAGTTATTAAAAAAAGTTAAAAAAAAAAAAAAAAAAAAAAAAACAGAATTTTGAAAGAGATAATAATAATAATAAATAAATAAGCAAATTGAGCACACAAAAAAAATATTCAAAATCAAACAAAACACCCATTGCAGAACCAGATACAATACTTGATCACAAGCCCATTCAACTAAAAAAAAAAAATCGTTCACTCTAAAACAGAGGTTATTGATCATCAATGTGATCAGTGGAACTGATCGGAAAACATGGAAAACTAACCGCCGGAGTAAAATTGCAGATGCTAATTTGCCGGAGATGGCAATCGGAGATTGGTGGGAATTTGTTTGGTTGTATTGGATTGGAGGTTTTAGGGGAGGAGGAATCAAACAACCATTGCAAGTCAACTTTTTCGCTCTGTTTTTGTGGGGAGGGGCCGAATTGAAAACCTCTACGCTGGATATTTGCATTTTAGTCCCTTTACTTTTGATTTTATTACTTTTTTCCACGATCCTTAATTATTCTTTTTTCATTCTTAATTGGCTAGTGTGATTACGACGACAACTAACTATAGAGTAGTTCAATTGGATGGATAAGAACGTAATATATATTTAAGTTATATTTCTAAATGTTTTAAAAATAAAATATTATAATATTTGGATGAAAAGGTTGTCTTTAAAAAATTTAAAGGGACCCCAATTATTTCAATTATAAAATTTATTAATTTTTTATAAAGTAAAGAGATCCCACTTATTTTTTAAATAAAAAGAAAAGGTCATTGAGCTATTAATTAGATGGTGGTAATAGATTATTTGTAACTAAAATTGTTAAAATTAAATAATTATTTGAGATCAAGTTATATTTTAAAGATAAGTGGAAGCAATCTCAAAGAAGTTGTATTTAGATATTATAAGTTCTTTTTAAGAAAAATAATCAAGTACGTTTAAAGCTTACAAGTTAGTTTTTAACCATTTTATGTATGTTAATTACGTATGATTAGAGATGGAAAATATCCAATGCATTTCACCACCTCCATGGTTATTTATAGCTTTACTTTTCTTGGCATTATTAAGCTATACAGTAGAATCATAATAAATTAATATTCGAAAAATTAATAACACTGCTTAAATACTAAAAAAATAAAAAAATTGGGCCCGACTCGGGAATAATATGCTAAAGTAATAATTCGCTAAATTTATAAATAATGGATAATTAGAAATTCTAATAGAGCCCATCGGATATATAAAATAATGATTCGTACAAATAACTCTTCAAATAATACATCGTACAATATATTTATGCCAAGTTTATAAAGATATAGCAAAATATATTTTAATTTTCTTTTGTTTCTTGTTGAAGTTGGAACACACTAAACTCATTCCTCACTTTCGATTTTGTTTTGTCACAAATCAACTAGTAATAATAATAATTTCATAAAGTATTAACAAGTTTTTTTTTTTTTTTTCTTGAGCAAGTATTAATAAGTTATCAATAAATGTATAAATCAATAATTACTAATTTATCCATAACTTGAAATTCCGCAAATTAATGAAATTTTATTGGTACATATTGTATCGAGATTTAATTGTAACATTGAATGAATGATTTATAAAATTTGTTCTATCTTATAGTCTCACCTCTTAACTCTGTTAATTCTCATTATGCCCTTTGCTATTCTCGTAAATAGTTGCACCATGATCAGAAATAAAGTGTGGTCCTTGAGATTTTCAATTTCAATTAGTAAAATCCTCATTTCGTACATTTAAAATATGGAAATTAAAATCCTCAAAAAAAAAAAAATATGGAAATTAAAATCCTAAAAATTCCCTATAACAATTTGCATTCAAGTAATAAATAGTTAAATTATGGGTTAAATACAAAAACACCCCTGTACTATGGACTTTGTATCATTTACTCCCCTGTACTATACATAAATACAAAAACCCCCATGTTATTATATTTTTTTCAAAATCTGACGAAAATACCCCTACTAAACCTATAAATATAAGGGTTTGTTTGAGCCATTTTACACAATATTTTTTAACATTTTCGGTCAATTTTACTTGGAAATTTTTATTTTTTTTATTTTTTCCTTCAAAACATTAATTACTTAGATTTTTTTTTTTAAATTTCTGAATAAAAATCTTTTTATTTTTGTCATTTTCAATTTCTTCATTTTTTTAAATGTCTTTCGGTAGTTCAAATTCTCAACAATAATAGGATTGTAAAGATGTTTGTAATCTTAGGATGTTTGAACTACCGGAAGACATTTAAATAACAAAAATAAAGAAACTCAAAATGACAAAAATAAAAGGTTTTATTTAGAAAATAAAAAAAAATGTAAGCAATTAGATGTTTTGGAGAAAAATATATAAATACCAAAATTTTCAACGTAAAATTGACTGAAAATGGTAAAATATATAGTGGGAAATGACTCAAACCATATATATATATATATATATATATATATATATATATATATATATATATATATATATATGCTTGAATAGGGGTATTTTCGTCATATTTTGGAAAAAATACAATATGAGGGGGGTTTTTGTATTTATGTATAGTACAGGGAGGTAAATGATACAAAATCCATAGTACAGGGGTGTTTTTGTATTTAACCCTTAAATTATATATCAAGCAAAAGACTTGTTCAATCCAATAATACAACCTCTCATGTTTGGTGCCGACATGTTTCAAAAGACAAACAAAAATGCACAATCATACAAAATAACTATAAAAAAATAAAATAAATAACGAAAACATAACAGACACATCACAATGCTGCCAAGGCAAGAAGAATTGAAAAAACAGGAAAAGTATATATATATATATATATATATATATATATAGTCATCTCAAGACAAGACATATTTTGACGAACATCAATGGCAATCTCGAGAATTTTTTCAAACCGAACAGAAGCCGTAAGCAACAACTAGAAATCACCGATAAATTACGTCTAAATAAAAGCTTCATTCGATGGTAAACAATTTTGTTTATACCGTAACTGATAAGTGCCCAATAAGTGGGGCGAAATAATCCGAGCCATCAAAAAGGCAAGAAAAAATTCTCTCTACATCTGGCATTGTTCAAAGAGACAAAATAGCACAGCATAGAAATACAGTGCTCTTATTTACCGGAAGTATCATTTAACTACTTCCATTTGAGAAAAAAAAAGAATTCGAGGTTTGTAACAATGACAAAATATATCTCCAACTACCAGAAAATTTTAATTACCCTCTTAATAACAATATATCTTCAAGCAGTAGCCTCCTTCAGATACGCAATTAGATCTGCACGCTCCTTAGGTTTCTTCAATCCAGGGAAGACCATCTTGGTTCCAGGAATATACTGCAAAAACATCAACAAGTTGCCCATTTTAAGAAATCTCGACATTTATTACCAGCAACGAGGGTCGTACAATAATTACAAACATTCCAGAAAGAAAACTCAAGTAAGCAGATCATAACACAGAAAAGAACCGAAAATAATACTATATAAATTACGCACACTTGCATATTTACTTGCATAAATGACAAACGTGTATTCTACGTCAACAAGATTAATACAGATTCCAAGACAAAGGTCCATCACAAGTGATTCTTCTTCAGAAAGTCCAATTGGATAAGGCATGCGAACAAGTTCCAAACATTACATAAGACAGAAATCTTGGATAAAGGGGAGCACAAATGACCCTCTAGCTACCACAACCGAGCATCGAATGATATGATACGAGCACATGCAAAACAAGTAAATGGATTTCATAAGATATCAAGTTTATTTAAATGAACTTTAACCCAATTGGATTTCAAATTGACTGTGTGACGATACCAGACATCAAGCTTAAAAACGGCAGTGCACATACTTTGCTGACAAAACAAACTAGAAAACAAATTCAACAGAACCATGAGAAATTGAGATCGATATAAGAATACAATATCCGTCACAAAAACCTCGAAGCAATACGTTCAACATGCTAAAATAATATATGTTGTTCACACATCACCATTGTTTCAGTTAATAACGAAATTTCACACACACACACACACACACACACACACACACACACACACGCACACACACACACACTAGTACCTTCTTAGGGTTAAGCAAGTAGTCGTAAAGTGTATTCTCTCCCCAGTTGACAGCCATGCTCTTGTTGGCAGCCGAGTACGAATAACCCGGGGTAGTACCAGATTGTCTTCCGAAAAGACCATTCAAGTTGGGACCTGAAATTAACAAGACATGAGAAAATTCTTACATGTTCGGATAGTGCTCAATACAAGGAAAAAATGGTGGAACAAAATTACGAATCACCTAAATAATTACATAGTTTCAAATAGAGAAAATAAAACACCACCAAATCAAATAAACACATCAATATACAATAGCCTAATGCCAAGAACAATTTTTTATTTTTATTTTTTATTATCACATCTAAAAACAGAGGCAAACTTAGATCTCAGACAATTTACGGAAAAATCAAGCCAAGTCAATATCAGAATACCAATTCGATGAAAGGAAAAAATAAAATTTGTCGGTGATTCCAAAGCCGAAATCAAAGTGAATAAACGATAAAAACGATCACGAGATCCACGCACACAAATTCCTCAAGCAAAATCCAGCGAATATATCAAATTTAAATACCGGTACATCGGCAAGAGCAGATCAATAAAATAAAAATAACCTACAATCCGATTGAACAATGAATAAGAAAGGAGGGAGGGGGGGACGAAGGAAAACCTTGTTTGTGGCCGGCGCCTTTGTCGACGGTGTGGCACTGAGCGCACTTAGTCCTGAAGATCTTGTCGCCGGATTTGACATCGCCGGGAGGAGCTTCATCGAACGAGGCCATCGACCCGATTCACTGTGGAATTTTGGATTTGGGGCACAAGGGTTTTCACGATGGAGGAGCGTATGAAATGAATGGGAATAATAATAATTGAATATTGAGAAAATAAAAAGGAGAGAAGAAGAAGAAGAAGCATCTAGAAGGGTCGTGGGATGGAGTCTACAAGAACAAGTGAAAGTACGATTCTACCCCTGTCGCTGGTCAATGGGTGGAAGATCCACATTGGTTGGGTTTATTGTTTTTCGAATTAATTAAAAGTTTAATTAATACCAAAATATATACTATGATAATGCTATAATAATAAGTTTAAGAAAATTATGATTAAACTAGAAATTATTCATGATTTATAAGGATTAAAGAAGCATAATAAATCTAAATAATTTATATATTAGTAATTTTGGTTGTGAGGTGAGGTCATTTGGGTGTCACATTTAATAGTTATTATAAGTTGTAACTTGCGAAATAACTCTTATAAATGAATTTTAGGGCTCTTACTGATTTTTTGTAATAAAGTTTTTTTTATTATTTATTTTTATTGTCCTTTACTCGTATACAATAACTTCGAGAGATGCAGGGCAATGTTTTTAATGGTTTTGGGAGTTAATTTCATTTTATTTGGGGGAATATATTTTGAGAGAATAATTTGTATATAATTTGAGATTAAACAAAATACATTGTAGCAGTTAAACTATATTTAAAGTTGTTTGAAAAAATACAACTATATTTAAAGTTGTTTGAAAAAATGCACCAATCATTCGAGAGGAGGCAGGACACATCAAGGTGGGTAGTTTATTCGGAGGTACGCCAGGAATAATAGGCTGATGACGCTGAATAAAGAAGTCGTTTGGAGAAGAGAGAAACTTTTGAAATTGTTTTATAATTTTATTATAAAAAACAACAAACACGAATCCATTTCTAAGACGAAAACAGAACCCACATTAAGTTTCTCTTCTATAATATTCGAACTAGTCTAGATTATGAACCCTACCAGTAACTTCTTTAAATTGGAAATTGCATTTGACGACACACAAATACCAGCAAAACTTAATATACAAATCTCACAATCACAAATTACCTAAAAATCCTTCCAATAACAACCAATTACAGAGATACAGATCAAGAGTGAGCCACCACAATAAAAACAAGGTGGATATAATCAACAAAACAAAACAAAACCAAAAATTAGCAAATCATTATACAAACACTTCTGTTTTTCGCCACAAAATGCCTTGCCTTTTCAATGCTGACTAGGATTAAAAAGGCTGAGTTCCACAAACGAACCAGACAAATTTCTCCCGAGATCGCTCCGATTAGAAATTAACGAAACAGTGTCGTTATCGTACTCATCAACGGTCACCCTCCTAGCTTCTACATCTCTTTGCAGATTCCTCAAAGATAAAGAATCTGCAATAGGAAGGTACACGAGCATGCAAATACCCACCCCGGTGCAACACAAAAGGGAAAGAAAAGCCAAGAATGATATGCTGTCAAATGCAAGTCCTTGTTGGTCGGTTAGGACCGACAAACCAAGCAGAAGAACCCTCAACGGTAAAAAACAAGAAACGCAAAAGATCAATCTGTACACCCTCTTCTGCAAACCCTTATTTATTACCAGGTGAAGAATTCGCCCACCGAGACAGAACAAGTAAGCGGTTAGTACGGTAGCGAAAATGCCAAGGAAGATGGTGCTCAATAAAGGATAACTGCAAAAGGCAATAATACCATCGCTCGTCTTTGAAGAAGAGATGAAATAAGAAGGTAGTTTCGGATTATGCTCCTTATACTTGGGTCCGATTAAAATAACCACAAGCTGAAGAACGAGCACTGGGAAGCAATAGAGAAGAACGAAGCCGATTGTTTTCACATTCCACTTCCGACTTAACGTACCGGATCTCTGCAGAGAAGCACGGAGAAGAAAAACGAGGGTGAGAAACATGCATGGCTCTGCGAATCCCAGGTTTGAAATGATGTAGCATTTGCAGATATTTTCCTGCCATTGCAAAGTGAGTGTATCCAAGAATCTGCCTTTGCATCTCAATAGATTCAGACGGATAATTTCACCGACACCCCACCATACGGCCAAGAAGATGTATGTGATTCTGATAATCAAAGGACCGCTGAAATAACTGTACTGAACAAGACCGTGCCCGCGGACCCTACTTCGGAAGTAAAATGAATATATAATACAAAACAAACCCAAAAGGAATAAGCCCGAAACGAGACAAATCGTCACCACACCAAGTGCATCACTGATAAATCCTGTCACACGCATTACCCAAAGCACAGGTTCCACTCATGCTCTTGGCCAGCATGGACACACAAGAAAAAATACTCTATCGAGTACCGTGATAGATTCCTCAGAAACAGCAACCATGCAACAAATTGCTCGACTTTTTAATGTCCTTATGAACTCAGATTTAAATCCACTTGTGAACAATAAGTATTTACTAGAAGTAATCTTTTATGAATGAGAACCAGCCTGCATCATCCAAAGAGGAAAATCGGTTGTCAAAGCAACTTCAAAAGAACAAGTCAAAAGTTATATATTACAACAGTAAATGTGAGCAATAATATTATATAGCATATGCATATGTCCTATGGTCATAAAAGTGTGTTTTCGTGACAAGAAATAGTGTCAAAGGTGAAATCGCTAAAATTCAAGTCGACAAGAAGAATGACAAACGACCAACATTTCTTTGATATAATGAATAAAAAGTTAATTTGCCATAAGCAAAGATAATTTTTTTTTTTAATAGAACTCGACAAAACTTGGAATGCGTAGTTTCATGATTATAAGATATCCATCGCAACATAAATCCTCGCAATCTAATCCTTTCCTACCAAACACATTAAATCTGACTTTTGACGATATCTTTGATGTGATTTTACTCAGTAGGCCACATGCACACACCACGTGGCAGAACAACTTAGTAGAAAATGAAAAGTGTCGCAAACAACATATTAGTAGTGCACGATAATTCACACAACTCTTCGTAGTTACTCTTTCCAGCAAACTGTTATGTGCAACATGTACGAACACCACAAGCAAGCGAATTTTTGTCGGGCAAATGAACAATCTTATTAGTCTAGACTAAAAACCCTATCAGTAACATGCAAAAAGTAATATGCAATTGACTATACATCTCACAATGACGAATGACTTACTTAAAACCTTCCAAGAGAATTTACACGACAAACGGTCCGATGATCAATCGGTGACCACACAACAAAATCTGATCTATTTCCTAGTATTTGCCCGGCTACATTCAGTGTTGTTTTTTGAAATTTGGTAGAAGTATCGACTCCTAAATTCGAAGTACTTTTCATAAATACAGCGGTGACCTATACAAAAACAACTAAAAATTGTAAAATAGTTAGTCATCTATTCTCGATTTCCCTCAAATTCACTGTCTAATGCATTTATGCTGTGTACACTGGTGCAAATACATCAACCTCCACCAAGTATTCCACATACGAGCACGCAATTTCATGAATCATGAATAATTAATCAGCAAAATCCAAAATTGAAAATGAAAAAATTCTAGCCTAATGAACAACTTCACAAACTCAATCGAAAACCTCCTAATCTGTAACATGCACGACAATTTCACAAAATAGGACAACAAATAAAAAAAATGTGATAGCGTAAATTGAAAGAAAAACACGCACAAGAGCGCTGAAAAAACAAAACAAGTTGACAAAAATCCAAGCTTTCATACCAAAATGCATAACTTCAAAACATCAGCTCCAATTCAATGCCAACAAACGAAAAATTAAAAACTCCAAAAGTAAGAAGGGTAGAGAGAGAGAGAGAGAGAGAGAGAGAGAGAGAGAGAGAGAGAGAGAGAGAGAGAGAGAGAGCTTACGACTTGCGAATTAGCGATCCGTCGAGGTATGAAGATAAATTTAAAAATCGGAGATAAATGCAAGAGAGAAAACCCTAGCCGGAGAGAAACCAAAACTCAAGCCAAAAGGAGAAAAAAAAGAAAACCGGAAGAATTTCTAGTGAGAGAAAGAGAGAGAGAAGAAAACAATGTAAGGTAGAGGGAAGTAGTCTTCAGAGAGTGTGTTTGTGGGACTTCTTTGCTGACAGCCTGTCGCCAGCCAATAAATCCAAATATCAGGATAAAAGTTTTATTTATTATTTAATAAATAAAAATAAAAAATATTATAACAAAAATTCAGCTTAATCTGTAATTTCGCTTTTTCCTTTTTTTTTTTTTTTTTTTTTTTTTTTTTTTTTTTTCTTTTTTAACCTAGTTGTGTGATTGTGTCTATAATTTCTTGTGTGGGGTATATTACGTAATTAGTGGGGAGTTTGAGGGGTTTTTTTTTTAAATATTCCAGACAGGGGGCTTATACTGTTATACATACTGGCATGTGATGTGCACGAAGCGAGAGGCTCGGGTATGTCCGAGCCTAGCTGGCGTTTGGCTCGTGACGGGTTTTGCGGTGAATGTCTTCCTGGCTGAAGGTCTGGTATCCACGTATTTACGCACGATCGTGTGCCACTTGTTTATTAAAAAATAAAATTAAAATATTGCCTTCGTACATTTTTTGAGTAAATTCTAATTCATGTATTTTTTTTTTAAATTGCATGTTACACATACTTTTTTTGAAGTCTAATTTCGTCCGATGCTTTAAATCATCTCAGCATTGACTAATTAATTAATTAATTAATTAGATGAAAATTAAAAAAATAAAAGAAACATTGACTAATTATTAGATGAAAATAAAAAAAAAAATTCCTTTATAACTATGGTGTTTGCAAATGATTATTTAAAAGCAGAAGTTAGTGATTGTGATTTAGAGCCCGTTTGGCTAAGCTTATTTAAAACATCTTATAAGCTCCTACATCTGATAAGATGTTTTCGGAGCTGATAAGCTGTTAGATCTTATTTTAAAAATTATTTTTTAAGGTGTTTGGATATGTAGCTTATAAGTTACTTTTTGTTTTTATAAGTTGTTCAGGTGTTTGGAAATAAAAGGTCTGTTTATTGCTATAATGACAAAAAAGTACATGACGCCAGTATAATTCTTAAACTTATTTGACTCAAATACTTTTGTTCCTAAAATATTATTATAATATTTACAAATTATTTTTTCAAATAATAATAATAATATAAAATTATATAATAATATAAAATAAAAGTTGTAAAAGAAATATAATTTTTTTTTAGATGAAAGAAATATAATTTATTATGGAGATAATAAGAATATTCGTGTATTTTTATATACATATAAAATATAAATAAAGAATAATTTTTTTTACAATTATTATGATAATTACGATAATTATATTTAACTAATTATTAATCTTGATTACAAAAGAATACGTTGTTTTGATAAAATATAAATATTATTAGTATTCATGTAATATAATAAAGTATTTGAGGGTAATTTTGTATTTTAAGTGTTTTAGTAAAGAAGCAAATAAGATCTTAAAGAAAAAAGGTGGGGTAGAGGTACTTTTTTAAAAACATCTTATAAGCTCCCTAACAGCTTATTTTTGGAAACAATAAGATCTTTTGCAATTTTTTTACCAAACACCTTTTAACAACTTATAAGCTCCTAAACATCTTATAAGATGTTTTTAGGAGCTTATAAGCTTAGCCAAACAGGCTCTTAAGTTAGTTTTAAGTGCTTATTTTTAAAAGTTGGGAGTGTTTGCAAATATTAAAGAAAATGAACTTAAATAGAAAAAGTAGGGTTAGGGGTGCTTTTAAAAAAATAGCCTAAAGTAGATTATTTTAAGAGAAACAAAAGCAAAAGTTGATTTTGCAAACACCTGAAAATAGATTATGAGCAAAAAAAACCGCATAATCACTTTCAGAAAACATTTGCAAACACCACCTACATATGAATAGTTTGATGACACGTAGCTTTTGTTTGGACTAGAATATCTTATATATAAAAGAAAGAAACGTTGGGCAACCCTAAAAAACCTTAATGGTATTTCTGTAAATTATTTATTTTTAATATTTCTTCTCTACTAATTTCTAACTATAATTTTTAATAATTATCAAAATTAAAACTAACTTGTGAAGAATACTACATTATTGTGACTTATGTAATTATTTATTTTTAATATTTTTTCTGTAATAATTTTTTAACTATAATTTTCAACAATTATTGATCTCCTAATTTTCATCAATATATCTCAAATCTTAAGAGATAAAGCTAGAAATTCAATATGAACAATACTACATTATTAAATTTTACTATATTAGTTTACTATATTTTCTTATTATGTATTAAATTGATCTTTTTTTCACTATTTAAATAATATCCCGTGCATCGCACGGGGGAAAAATGCTAGTTATAAAAATATTCCTTACTTTTTTTTCATTTTTTTTGGAGAATTGAATTTAAACTCATAGGCATTACTTTTATTTTCATCAAACTATTTTTTTAATGAAAAGCATAAATATTGTAATATAATTTTGCTCTATTAATGTATATTAAATACTAATAAATTAAATTTTATTATTTTACATACAAAACAGCAAAAATACAAAAAAATAGAAAAATTGAATTTCCTATGTTATAAATAATATTTTTATTTTTTAAAGGGAACTAGTAATAGAAAATTATTAAAAAAATAACCAATGAAGCAATTTCCTTTCCCCTCTTTCTCAAAGCAAAAATCCAATTTAAAAAATAAAATAAAATGTCCAATTTACCCTTTTATAAAAAGAGGGGCAAATTGCACATCACCCCCTAAAAAATTCTAATTTTCGCACTTTACCCCCTCAAATTTTAAAAGGTGAATGTCCTCCTACAAACGTTATGCTTGTTGCATATTGCACCGATAGCAAATTTTGGATGAATCATTCATCGGAATTGAGGATTTTTGTTGCACGTTGCCCCGTTATATGTTATTTTTGTTGCACGTTACACCTTAAAAATATTATCCTTTTGCATATTGTCCCTTTCAGATGTTGTTTTTGTTGCACAATGCCCACAAAAAATTGGCATCTGGGGCAAAGTCCAACCAAAATAATATTTTGAAGGGGAATTATCCAGTTTTTGAATTTCTAGGGGGGGAAATATGAAAATGAGAAATTTGTAGGGGTTGAAGTGCAATTTGTCCTAAAAAGAGAGAAGAATAAAGAGATTGAGAAGAGGATTCAAATCAAACACTCGAAATGAATTATGCGAGTAACCAAACACCACCTCTTTCTTTCATTTCCCCGCCATCTCATTCCAAGGCTTCACTTCTCAACCTCCGCAGAATCGCCGCCGCCGCCGCCGCCGCTGCTCACCAAGAAAGCATGCATCGACCTGTTGAAGAGCTGCAAATCGGTACATTCTCTCAAGCAAATCCAAGCCCACCTCTTCACCCATGGGCTCCACCAAAACATCGACGTTCTGCACAAGCTCATGGTCTTCGCTGCAGGCGCAAACTTAGCCCACGCCGAGAAAATATTCGCTCGGATTGATCGCCCGACTTTGTTCATCTACAATGTGATGATCAAGGCTCATGCGATTTCCGTTTCCGGTAATTGCAGCAGAGCCCTCTCCCTGTTTGATGAAATGCGCGTGAGGGGTTTGTGCCCCGATAATTACACGTACCCTTTTGTGTTTAAGGCCGTCAGCCGGTTGAGGGTGGTTCTTGAAGGGGAAAAGATTCACGGGTTTGCGTTGAAAAGTGGGGTTTTGTGTGATTGTTATGTTTGCAATTCGGTTCTTGATATGTATGGGGCGTTGGGCTGTGTGGAGAGCTTGTCTAAAGTGTTCGACGAAATGCCCGAAAGAGAATCGATTTCGTGGACCCTCCTGATTTCCGGGTTTTTGAAGAGTAAGAGGTTTGAAGATGCTATTGGTGTTTATCGGAGGATGAGACGAGAGGCAAATGTGCAACCCGATGAGGCTACAGTTGTCAGCACTTTATCGGCTTGTACAGCGTTAAAGAGTTTGGATCTCGGCCGTGAAATTCACGAGTACGTGAATATGCAGTTGGGGTTTACAGTGATCATCGGAAATGCTCTGCTGGATATGTATGCCAAGTGTGGGTGCTTAGATATTGCTAGGGGAATATTCGATGCTATGCAAGAAAAGAACGTTATTTGTTGGACTAGTATGGTATCGGCGTACGTTCGATCCGGTCTTTTGGATGAGGCTAGGGCATTGTTTGAGAGAAGTCCCGCGAGAGATCTTGTTCTATGGACAACCATGATTAATGGATACGTACAGTTCAACAAAGTTGACGAGGCGTTGACCTTGTTTAGGTACATGCAAATGGATGGAGTTAAGCCAGACAAGTATACTCTCGTTTCCTTACTCACTGGATGCGCCCAATTGGGAGCACTCGAGCAAGGCGAATGGATCCACTCTTACTTGGAGGAAAACGGAATACCCGTCGATGCTGTGGTCGGTACTGCACTTATAGAGATGTACGCAAAATGTGGTTGCGTAGATAAATCATTGCGTATTTTTAACCAATTGAAGTATAAAGATACAGCATCATGGACTTCAATAATATGCGCTCTCGCTATGAACGGAAATACATCCACGGCTCTGCAATTGTTTTCCGAAATGACACGAGCCGGGATAAAACCAGACGATATCACCTTTATCGGCGTTTTAAGTGCTTGTAGTCACGGAGGGCTAGTAGAGGAAGGGCGTAGGCATTTCAATTCCATGGCTGAGTTTTATCGAATCGAGCCGAAGCTGGAGCATTATGGTTGTCTGATAGACCTTCTTGGTCGAGCCGGACTTTTGGATGAAGCCGAGGATGTAATAAATAAGGTTACGGATAAGGATAACGAGATTATTGTCCCACTTTACGGTGCTTTGCTGAGTGCATGCAGGAACTATGAAAATATCGGTATGGGTGAGCGTATTGCGAAACGGCTTTTGGAGATCGAGGCAAGCGATTCGAGCGGTCGTACGCTTTTGGCTAATATTTATGCAGCTGCGAACAGATGGGAAGATGTAAGAAAAGTTAGAAGGAAAATGACTATGTTCGGGACTAAGAAGTCGCCTGGGTGCAGTTTGCTTGAAATTGATAATGTCGGCTAATTCGTGGTCCGGATATCAACTCTGGTTGCAAGTAAGCGTTTAGTTTTAATTATGTTAGAGAGCATTCGGTCTCGTTTGTTAGATTACCTGTGTTGAATGAAGTGACTATTGGAATTTCTTGTGTTCGGTTTTTCTTGGACTCGGTTTTTTACAGAATGCGGCATAAGTATATAAAATATTTCATGAATCATATTTTCGTGTTATTATATATCTAAACATATATGATTTTTTTCACGGGGTTCGGGGCTACGTCCCTAAAATTTTTAGGAGTATTTATGTAAAACTACATAAAGCAAAGTATTTTCCACGCCCAACTTGGGCGAGTTTGTGAGGTTCGGGAGTTTTAGAGAGAGAAAGCAATATAATTTTGGATGAACGGTATTCGAAAAATTAGACCCGTAAAAATCATTTCAGTTTAATATATGGATACATTTATCGAATAAAATCCCAGATTACAGCAGCACGAAGTACGATATTGTGATAGAGGAAATGTTATTTCGAAAAGGAATTACGGTACTTGATTGATGGTCGGGTACACAAGAGACGCAGGCGGGGACCATCGGACCCGATAAGATGTGATAAAATACTCGATAAGTATTTATTAAATCCAAGATTGGAAATTAGCTTATTTCGAAATAAAACGATGAAAAACTCAAACAAGTCATCATTTTTTTGATGAGTTAAGTCGATGTTGGGCGAGTTAATGTTGTTTAGAAAAAGAAACGTTTTCTATTTTGATTCGTCGAAAATTTCGAAGAATTTCTGATCTATTTTAACGACTTTTAGCCGATAAAAATGTAAGTGTATTTTCGTACAAAACGAACAAACAAGAGACCTTTATCGAAACTAAAAACAAATTGTTGTCCTTACTACTAAATTTCCCCTAATAAACACATGTTCAAATTAAGAGCATTAAGAATTTGCTTTTATTCAAAACTAGCATTTTTTTCCCCGTGCGATGCACGGGATATTATTTCAAATGTGAAAAAAATAATCAATTTTATACATAATAAGAAAATATCGTATACTAACATAGTAAAATTTAATAATGTAGTATTATTCATATTTTATAACATTGGTTTTTTTAAATCTGACATATTAAGATTTATAATCCAAATATATAGATTAAGATTTAAAAATCGTATTTCTATTTTTATCTCTTAAGATTTGAGATATATTGATGAAAAATCGGAGATTGATGATTGTTAAAAATTATAGTTATAAATTAGGTTAGAAAAAATATTAAAAATAAATAATTACAAAAATATCATTAGGAATTTTTTGAGTTGCACATCGTTTCTTTCTTTTATATATAAGATTAGCAATATTTCCAAAATATTCTCTTTTTATTTTTAATTAGTTTATTTTTATAATGAATGAACCTCAAATACAAGTGCAGTAATTAAACATTAACTCATGTGCAATAGCTTGCAAACCATACGAAAGATGTAAATTACACTATTCATAACTCATTTATGACAAACTCAACTTAGAAAACGCAAAAAGCCAAAAACAGAATTTTCCTCTTGTTTCTATCGAGTTGGGACTCTAAAATTGGAAGTTCCCAATATGTTTATACAGTGCATATATATACATATAGATAAATATGCTTTTATTTATTTAAAATTCAAATTTTGTTGAAAAAAAAATCCAAAATTCAAAATCGTAGAGTTTGAACTCAATTAGTCACTAATTTCTAATTGCATTTTATCATCATACTACAAAAACATCTAATTGTTAAAAAAAAAACATCTATACAGATTCAATTCTATTTGAAAATACATCAAAAATTTGTATCATAATTAAAGAGTGATATTAATACCTATATTGTTTTTATAAGTATTTGGGCTCAAATATATTTTCTAATCAAAAGAATTAAACAAACATACAATTATTCAAAAATAAAAATTTTAAATCATTTTTTTCCCTATGTGGAGTTGGGATATGTTTTAAATAAGGTTAAATTATTGTAAACTTAAATTATAGGGTAAATGGCAAATAGGTCAATGACAAGGGCACTTAATTAAAAGAGGGACATCTAACTTTTTTGTCTTTCAAATAAATCCAGCAAATTCAAACTTATTTGCAAATAAGGAAAATCCTTTTATATATATACCAAAATTACCCCCAATTTATTGAAACCCTATTCAACTCCAATTTCATGATTTACACCCCAATTTAGTACAATTTCATCAATTAACCAATTTTAACCTAATTTCAATTTTGATCCCAATTTTGACCCGCCACCACCGGAGACCGCCGGTCGCCGCCGTTGACTTTTTTTTTTTTGAAAAACTTTTTTTTTTCCTGAAATTTTTTTCCGGCCGGTCAACTGCCGTTGACCGCCGGGTCTCCAGCGTTGACTTTTTTTTATAATTTTTTTTTTATAATATTTTTTTTCTTAAAAAAAATAATTTTAATTAATATTACTGTCTTGGCTGCTAAATTATTGTCTCCGGCAGTTATTTAATTGTCGGAGACAGTAATTTAACTGTTAATTGATTTATTTTTTATTCAATAATATTTTAATTAATATTACTGTATTCGTTGCTAAATATCAGAAGACATCTGCCTGGACTGGGCGGTTGCTTGTAAGGTTTGAAGCCTTGCTTGATCGGTAACTGGTGCTCGACCAGATTCCTATCAAGGCCAGGCATTTATGAATACTCCCAAGTAAAGCATTGTGAGCAAAAATGACTGCTATTGCAATCTAATCCGAGTATCCAAAAGAAACAATAGCACAAACCGAGTACGGTAAGAAATATTAGGAATGAATAGAGAAACCTGCGTACGACTTTGTTTTACTGCTCGAGGTGGTGATAGCTTTTATATATTGACTTAATTAGTTGCTTGCATAGTGCTCTTCCTATTCTGCTTTTGTCTCAGCATATCTTTCATCAGCAGAGGCTGTCGGAGACAGTAATTTAACTGTTAATTGACTTTTTAAAAAAAAATATTTTTAATTAATATTACTGTATTCGTTGCTAAATTACGGTCTCCAGCAGTTATTTAACTGTCGGAGACAGTAATTTAACTGTTAATTGACTTTTTTATTCTTAAAAAAATATTTTTAATTAATATTACTGTATTCGTTGCTAAATTACTATCTCCAGCATTTACTTAACTGTCGGAGACAGTAATTTAACTGTTAATTGGCTTTTTATTTTTTTTTTTAATTTTTTTTCTTAAAAAAGTTATTTTAATTAATATTACTGCCTTGGCTGCTAAATTACTGTCTCCAACAGTAATTTAACTGTCTTAGACAATAATATTAATAATATTACTGTTCGGGAAAATAATATTCATAATATTATTGTCCCAAACAGTAATATTACTGTCTGAGACAGTAATTTAGTAGTCAAGACAGTAAAATAATTAAAATATTTTTTTCTAAGAAAAAAAATTCAAAAAAAAAATAAAAAAAAAAATAACGCTGGAGACCGGCGGTCAATGGTGGTTGACCCGTCCGGAAAAAATTCAGGAAAAAAAAAGTTTTCAAAAAAAAAAAAAAAAGTCAACGTCGGAGACCGGCGGTCAATGCCGGAATCTGGCCGGAAAAAAACATTTCAGAAAAAAATTATTTTCTGAAAAAAAAAAAAATTGGGGGTTAATGTGATATATTTATTTAAATCCAGGGTCAATGTGTAATATTAAAGAAGTTAGAGCATAATGGGTGGAATTGATAAGAATTATATTATAGAGGGTATTTTAGATTGAAGACATGGGAATGAGTTTAATTGAGAGACTGTTTTTTTTTTTTTAGCAAAATGCATTTAAGTCCCATGTGATGGGCCTTTTTGCCATTCGCCCTAAATTATAATAACGATGTTATCATTCATCACACGTCATATTCGAACAAATATGTAAATTACGTTTTCTTGAGGACTAACGTGAAAATTCATTATAATCGAGGGGCAGAATAGCAATTAGTCATTAAGTATATATCTTCGCCCTTTCCATTTTCCCAACAGAAAGAGAAGAAAACCTTTTTTCGGTTCTTCACGAGCGAAAGATCATCAAACAGAAAGGAGAAAATGAGCACCGAATAGTAAGAAAATAAATCCCAGTTTTTTTCATTAATTTTTTTAATTAATATTTTCAGATTATCTAATCTTATTGTTTATTAATTAATTAATTAATTTTTTGTAGCGATTATTTGTTCAAGCTTCTTTTAATCGGCGATTCCTCTGTCGGCAAATCTTGTCTTCTTCTCAGATTCGCTGTATGTTGATTCTTAAATCGCATTTATTTATTTATTTAATTAATTAATTAATTATTTATTTATTTAATTAATGCAATGGGCTTATTGTAATTATTTATTTATTTATCGAATGGGTTTTCTTTGATCCTCAATTTCATTTATGGAAGTAATGTTAATTGATTGATGATTCTAGGATGATTCGTATGTGGACAGTTACATTAGCACAATCGGAGTTGATTTCGTAAGTTTTGTCGGAAACATTTCGTGTTTAATCTGTCGATTGTTGTCGGTTATGTTTTGTTCTTTTTTTATTGTGTTTATGGGATGATTTTTTTTGTTTTTTTTTTTTTTTTTTTGCAGAAAATAAGGACGGTTGAATTAGATGGGAAGACAATCAAGCTGCAAATCGTAAGTTACGAATAATTCAGTTATCGAGTGCTTCACTATGTATAAATGCATTGCAGAGAATTATGCAATACCGACGAGTGTGTAGTATTGTAGTGTTTTTCGATTGATTGTGTTTTGATTTTTGTTTGTTTTGGGGTATTCGCGGGTACGATTCGTTAGTAATTTGATTAAATTGAAATGTTTTCATTTGTTGTTTTTCAACGAGTTTGAAGAAAGCTACGTTGCACGATGATTAAAGAGTTTTTATTATCTTAAATTTGCTTTAGCCAAAGTCGCATACGTTAGTTGATTAAATTGACGGATCACTAGTGTTGATGGTTGTCGCCGAGGAGTAAACGTAAAGAAAATTCTTGCAAATTTGATTATACTCTCTTAAAAAATGCGTGGTGTTTCCTATTTTTTTTTTATGATTGAGGAAACTATTGACTCTCGTACTATGACGGGAATAGGTAGAAATACAAATTATGCCATTTTTAATAATGCAATAGGGAATTATTAATTACGTAAGCCATGCAATTTCGATACCTTAAGCAAGATTAGGAGTTATTAGAGTTAACTTATTGTTGTTGTTTTATGTGTTTCAAGTGGGATACTGCGGGCCAGGAGCGGTTTCGGACTATCACTAGCAGTTACTACCGAGGAGCTCACGGAATCATTGTAAGAAAGATCTTGCTTTAGTTATTACCGTATTGCTATAATTTTTTGTTGCAAAGATTACATGTATGCATACCAATCTATTGGTTCGGAGAAGTTTTAGGGAATAATTCTCTGTCATTTTCCTTTTCGTCGGAGCCGTTACGCGTTTATTTTGAATTAGTACATGCTGATTAATGTACACGGTACCAGAAATGTTGTAGTGTAAATTTAACTTATTTACTAAGGCCTCGTTTGGTTGGGGAGATTAGCCACGATTAACTAAAATAATTGGACTTTAATTGATGTTTGGTATCCCCAATAACTTGTCGGGTCGACCCGCAAATATTATGTTATCATGGTTTATCTTACCTTCTAGGCATGTTTTTTATTGAATCATCGAAGATCCAATAATATAATTGGGTCTCGTTAGATTATCTAATCTTATCTGGCTAATCTTATCTTGGCAACCAAACGAGGCCTAAGCCTGTGCATTTCTCTTGGTTTATACCTTTTCTTTGGCCATTATCTCAAATCAGTTGCTTAGTTGCTCTACTTATGTTAGGTATTTTAACCCACCAAATTCATCTAGCATGCTTATGCTTCTCGTTTTTTTTAGCAATTAGCAATACAAGGAATTCCAAGAATCATGATCGAAGAGCCTTTTATTTCATTAAAATATTCCTTTTCACTGATATCACTTGATCGCAATTTACACTTTAATTGAGTGTTCTCACACATCGAAATTGTAATAGATTGTGTACGATGTTACCGAGATGGAGAGCTTCAACAATGTTAAGCAATGGCTTAATGAGATTGATAGGTACGCCAATAACAATGTTTGCAAGCTTTTGGTGGGGAACAAATGCGATTTAGTCGAGAGCAGAGTTGTCGACACACAAATGGGAAAGGTGAATAACTATTTCGCCCAGCAATTCATATTAGAATTCAATGTGATACTAAATCATTCTTTTTTGTTAATTTATCAATTTTTTGCATTCTGTATCAAATATGCAGGCATTAGCCGATGAGCTTGGGATTCCTTTTTTGGAGACGAGTGCGAAAGATGCTATTAATGTCGAGCAGGCTTTCTTGACTATGACTGGCGAGATTAAGAAAAAGTAACGTCACTTATCGACTTATCGTTACTTGCTTACGGCTATACTATTCTTTATTATGTTTCCGAAAATCTTAATTTTGTTAATCATTTTATTATTTGATGATATATCTAAACGAGTGTTGAATGCAGGATGGGAAACCAGCCAACGGCAAACAAGCCAGGCAGCACGGTCCAGATCAAGGGACAACCGATTGAGCAGAATAGCAACTGTTGTGGTTAATTGTCTGTGTGTGTGTGTGTGTGTGCGCGCGCGCGCGTGTTTAATTTAGAAGATTGTAAAAAAGAGTAGCAAATGTTTACTACTTTGGATTTATTTGTTTGTAAACACTAAAAAAATGTTGCTAACTGTGTTCTTGAGAATGTGAAAAGACTATTTGTTAAGATTTATACCATCTTTTTTAAGACCGCTTGTTAAGGAAAATATGACAAAGGAAGTTGGAGAGTGATGAATCGATTTTTGTTTAAGTTGATTGAAACATCGAAGATTTTGACTTTTCAAAATACTATTTATATATTCAAACCATTTGAAAAATTTGATTCGAAGTTTTCGGAAAAAAACAGAAATCAAAATAGTAAAAAAAAAACAAAACTGAAGAATTTCGAAAAATTCCATACCAATTTCCACTTGGCTACACATAATGAATAATCAATATACTCAAATGAATAACATTCGATAACAAACCCTCAGCAAGTCTAAGAATGAAGAAACTCCAAAATGTCGAAAAGTACGAGAAGAGAATAAATACAAGCAATTCAAAACAATCAATATCCAAGACAAAAAGGAAGCCAAAAAAAGATAAGTAGGCGGTCGAGGGGCAATTTGGTAATTATGAAAAAAGAAAAAAAAAGGGAGAGAAATTCAGCAATTAAGACGTAGAGCAGCACGTCTTCTTTGCAATGGTATCTTGCGAAGAACCAACATCAAGTGTCTTCCCTTCTTTGACACTCGAAAGTGAAGGCTCGTCCGAAGAGAGAGACTTCTTACTAATAATCCGATATATTTCTGAAAGTGCGGACTGAAAAGCCTTCTCCACATTAGTTGCTTCCAAAGCAGAGGTTTCGATGAACGAGAGCCCCTCTCTTTCGGCAAAGCCTTGCGCATCTTCTGTTGCAACAGCTCTAAGATGCTCGAGATCGGTTTTATTGCCTATGAGCATAATAACAATGTTGGCATCTGCGTGGTCTCTCAGCTCTTTCAACCAACGAGTCACGTTGTCGAATGTAGTTGGTTTTGTGACGTCGTATACGAGAAGAGCTCCAAGGGCACCACGGTAATATGCGCTCGTTATTGCCCTGTATCTCTCTTGTCCAGCTGTGTCCCATATCTGAGCCTTCACAGTTCTCCCATCAACCTACAAGCTCGGGAAAAAAAAAATTATATAATTTTTTTTCTTTTTTCGAACATTAAACCAAAACAAGTCATGCAAAAATATCACTAAATAAAATAAAACTAAAGATCCAGAGATACTTAGGACTAAACGAGAGTTCATCACGGTTCTGTTATGGGCTATAGAGATACTTGCCCGAAATTTTGTATGCATTCTTACAACAAAATTAAAGGCTCGTAATCTTTATATTTGCACGAGAACCAAGTTTATGTGTGTTAAGTAGCATTGTGCTTTGCACGATACTCAATTATCCTTTCTTTCTTCTTTCATTTCCTTTCATGTTTCCTAAACCTAATGCTTCTATGAAGCAAAAAGAGATGCATTTGGCTCTAAATAAAACAAAACCTCATAATCCGACTTGTAGAATCCAAGTCCCCAAGATATGAGGCAGACTCAGTCCCTTGTCACAAAGAGACACGTTCACAGAAACGAGAAAGCTTCATTTGTTTTGGACATAGCTAATTTGATTAAGGAATAGGCTCTCATATTCATTGTTACCGGGGGTGAAAGTCGGATGGATCGGATCGGAATTAGCTATTTCGGAAAATTTCCAAAACTTTTCGGAAGTACAAAATCAATTCAACGATTCCAATTTCAAAATTTTCGGAATTTAACAATTTATTCCAATTCCCAAATTTCGGAATATCGGAATTTTTTTTCTGAAATCACACAAGTTTTAAAATTTCAAAACTTAGTGGAAATATTCTGAAAATTTCATAATTTTCCAAAAATAAGAACATCCACGTCGATGAAAGTAAAACTAATAACTAGTAAATTTTAAGTTCAAAAAAAATAATAATAATAAAAAAACCACATCATAATATCCAATAAAACTTCTAAGTTCTAACAGCAATTTAATATGTCAAAATCCTAAAATAAAACTCAAATCAAATTACTATATCAGAAACCAAAAAAGAAAACTTAAAATTACTATTATATAAGATATATAATTTATAGGTATTTTTTGGAAAAAAATCGGAATTTTTCGGGATTAATTTTAGCAATTAAATCGGATCAGAAATTCCATTTTTTTTTATTTTTTATTTTTTTTATACAATTCCAATCCAAAAAAATCGGAAGTTGGAGTGAAAAGAATTATTCCAAAATCGGAACTTTTCGGATCGGCAGAACTGGCGGAAATTGGAATTGCTATTCCAACCTGCACCCCTAATTGTTACTATTACTATTTTATCCTCATTCTTAATTGAAGGTTAAAAAAACAATCAGAAGAGAGCATCAACGAAGAAAAACGTAAACAAGCTCTTACGAGTTTGATTAATTACAAGAACTTGGAAATGCATATTCCCACATTTCTCAGATACGGCACAAAAACAATATCGGAGTTGCATCAGACGATTTAAATCTCAATAAACTAACACGATTATCCAGATTCAAACCGAGTAAATTTTAAATTTAAATTTATTGAAATATAACTGCATAATCACACACACTCATTCTGACATTGACAGATCTAGAGATCTAAATTACCACCACATAAATTATTCAAAAAACAATCATAAAATCAAAATTCACCGACTTTCTAACCCTAATCACAAAACAAATACTAATCAGATGACACGTGGCTCGAAGAACTCGCTGAATATCAAATTATCAATCACCATTTTCACCCTTTCATTTTGTTAACACACAATTTTGAATCAATTTAATACTAAGAATAGAAGGCGATTGAAGCGCGTGTAGAAGAAAACCTGAAGAGTGCGCGTGGCGAACTCGACGCCGATGGTGGATTTGGATTCCAAGCAGAACTCGTTCCGAGTGAATCGGGAAAGCAGGTTCGATTTTCCGACGCCGGAATCGCCGATTAACACTACCTTGAAGAGGTAATCGTACTCCTCGTCGGGCCTCCGAGCCATTAAATCACTGAGTTTAACTCGGAATCTTTTGCAACTGCGGAATCGGTTTCCTTCACTTTTCTAATTTTTCTTTTTCTTTTCTTTTCTCTTTCTTTCGGCAGACATGCCCATGGGGAAATGAGTTGTACTTAAATGCTTTAATGTTGTAAATATGTTCAATGACTGAAATACCCCTCGAGATTTTCATGGAAATTTTGACGAGATTTTGGAAAGGGAAATCTAGTAATATTTCCATTATTTTAGGAACTTTTAAATTTTGAAATTTCAAGTGGGACTAACTATTTGACTGAGTAACGGCCTAAATTTGCTGCAACAACAAAAAAAAAAAAAAAAAAAAAACCAATTTTTCCCTTAAGGTAAGGGCAAAAATGTCAAGGACTAAGTTAAAATCAACTTATTTAATTGAGCGTAAATTACGAGAAACTTCGTGAGGTAAGATGTAATTATGAAAATCTCTCTTATGTTTGAGTTATTACGAAAATACTTCTGAGGTATGTTGCACGTCTTACACAGTCCCCATGTAGGGATGGCAATGGGTACGGGTTTGGCGGGTCTTGGACCCGGAACCGACCCGTTTGGGGTGGGTCTGGGTCAGCTAAATGGTTATGGGTCGGGTAATGGGTTTAAGTTTCTAGAACCGGATGATTCTGAGGCGGGTTACGGGTTTTATTGGAACCGACCCAGAACCGACCCGCATATATATATATATATATATATATATATATATATATATATATATATATATATATATATATATATATATATATATATATATATATATATATATATATATATATATATATATATATAAATTTCGGATTTCATTTATCAAACTATTAATTTTCATCTTGTCTATTCTCATTTACCTATTTTCACTGTTTTATTTTTCGACTCTCATTTCTCGTGAGTAATATTTATCACTTGTTGACCACCGCTAATTGTGTTGCATTTTGAATTTTACTTATTATTGAAGTTAAATATAATTACTTGTAATTTTATTGTCCATGTTATATAACTTGTAGAGATTTTTTAAAATATTGTATTTTAGCATTGAGATTATTTCGTAAAAATATACAAGCAAAATGTTTTGAAAGTTAAAAAATATTAAACTTTTTGTATGTTAATGGGTCTAGCGGGTCTGGCGGGTCAGAACCGTTTAGTTAGGGTTTGGGTTGGGGCGGATCTGGGTCTAAGCTAAAACGGGTTGGGGCGGGTCTTGGGTTTATATATTTTTCGTGGGTCGGATCTTGGGTTTAGGCAAACCCGGCCCAGAACCGACCCGTTGCCATCCCTATCCCCATGCGGTATTACATTTAATAGACTCTTTTTTATTTTGTGAAATATTCTTCTAAAAATGTAATTTTTGCCCTTTAACTATGCTACATGTAAGCAATTAATTACTTAGGGGATAACTTGTAGTATATTTAAAAGACATAGTTAATTTTAATTTTAAAACTAAATATATATGAAAAAAAATCAGGAGGTTTTCATAATATTGTATATATGAGAGGATTTTCGTAATTAGATATAACCTCAGGGGTTCTCGTAATTTATCTTTTTTTTTTCTTTCCAAATAACAGAGGGGTAAAACGGACAAAATACATTTTATGTGAATTTAAACAGTCAAACATTGGTCATAGGAGAATTTCGATAATTATACAAACATGAAGGGGATTTTCGTAATTAGTCTTTCCCTCAGGAGATTTCTCGTAATTTGCCCTTTAACTTATGCGCGTATAATTTTGCGACCATGCGCAATACATAAAAATAAATGAGATCACAAATTGTTGTGATTACACACTTCCATTACAGGCAGAACTTGATTTCATGGACTAACCAAACTCAAATAATTTCTTAATGAAATCTTCACAATCACAATAATCGGCAAAAATAATACACAAATTCTTTTAATTACACAAAAATTATTTGAGTTTGGTTCGTCGATAAAATAAACCAAAACTTGAATGCAAAATTTGTTCGAAGTTTCACACTTGTTTCTAGTCCAACTCGATTAAGAAAAAAAATAATTAAATATGTATGAGAAGTTGGTTCCTCGAGCTCGAAATGTATCTCACTTAGTTAAAACTCAATCAAATTCATTAATGTCCGAAATTTAATAAACATTTTTTTTATTCAATCAAATTTGAAAATTTATGCACTCAGCTCGACTCGATTTCATAAAACAAGTGATATATAGCAATTCACAAGTTCGTTGAAGGCTATTACGTTTACTAATCTCCAACCTTAGGGAACTTCATTAATTTTTCCACTTTGATGTACAATTTTTTTTAATACAATTGTAGATTAAATTAAATATAAAACCACTTTTAGAATTACTATAGAGTTTTAGAATATGCACCAAATTCCTAATTTGCATAACAAAGTAGTAGAATATATGTGATGAATTCAAGAACATTAATGTATAATTCTACTTAATTGATTCAAGGTTTAGTAGTATCGCAGTTTCTTTTATAGTGGTGTTTGGTGAGATTATAGGTTCAGATTATTTTGTATGCGTGTGTTGAAGGTCAACCTTTTTGTCGATTAATAAAGTTTTTGGAGTATAATGGTAAGTATTATGTCTGTCAACGAGTAACCCGAGTTTGTCCCCTTTAATGAAGATTTTTATCTTTGTTATAGACATTTTTCTCGTAAAAGGCAGTTTAGTTGGTGGAGCAAGAGATGCAGTGTCAAATGTACAACATTTTTAAGGTTACGTTTTTTGTCGAACTCGCACAAGCGCGAAATGTTTACCCCATAATAAATTATTTAAATGCCACAAATTGAAGTTTTCCTTGATGAGAGTATTGTCAAACCTTACTCCATCAACTATGCCATCCTTGTAGGCGTGGTTTCCTCCAGGAAATTAGATGTTACACCTGATTATTTACATTGGGTGGATTTGAACCGGCACATACACATGGATGTGTGTGATTATGTGTAGATCTACGGTTCAAATTCACCATATATAAATAATCAGGTGTAGCATCTAATTTCCTGTTACCTCTTTATACATAATTTTTTTTGATGAATTCTTTATACATAATTTGACTTAGAAAGGGAAATGCAATCTTTCAAAAACAAGAAAATAACAACTTTCTTTTCCAATATAAAAGGAAAACAAAAAAATCAAGAAGTTCACAATAATACAAAGCAGGGTACAGAAAGACTAATAAACCCAGGGCATCCATATGTAAGACAGCCCGTTACCCGTATATACTCACTCCTACTTAGCTTCTTCGAGAAATGGGTAATCGGTGTAACCAAGAACGGGATCCGGAACATAGAATGTGCTCCTATTATACTTGGTAAGAGGAGCATCAATCTCGAACCTTCTCACTAAATCCGGATTCGCCAAAAACGAGCGCCCATAAGAAATCAAATCCGCATAATTTTCAGAAATGGCACAATTGCCCTTACTCCTATCGTAACCACCAGCAGCAATAAAAGTGTTCTTGAAAGCCTTTCTCATGGGGAGTAGCTTATGAGGAACTTCATCTTCCGGCCCTTGATGCACCCTCGCACCAGTCACCCTCGGTTCGATCATGTGTAGGTAGACAAGGTTGTATTTGTTGAGTTCGTTGGCCATGTAAAGGCCTAGTTTATCGGGATCTGAGTCGATCGACTCCATGAATTCGGTGTATGGAGATAGTCTTATTCCAACTTTGTTAGATCCTATCTCGTTCGTCACCGCTTCCACTATTTCAAATGCAAATCGGCTTCGATTTTCCAAGCTTCCCCCATATTCATCGGTTCTGTCGTTGACTTGATCTTTGAGGAATTGTTCGATTAAGTAGCCGTTTGCTCCATGTATCTCAACTCCATCAAATCCTGAAAAACGCAAAAAATGTTAAAAAATTATGAGTTGCTAGTTTTAGTATGCTTGAGAATAATTATGTACAAACCTGCTTCAATGGCATTGCGAGCAGCGACCCTAAAATCATTGACGACACTACGGATTTCATCTTTGGATAGTCGTTTAGGTGGGGCCCAATCTACTCCGTCAAGGCCAGGTGTAATTCCCTTGTCCGTTGATGAGATTGGAGCTTGGCCATTGGGTTGGTAACCTGAATATTAAAGGCATTTATTATTCAATTTATGTAGAGCATTTGTGGACCGAACAAGAACTCAAAACATTTTTGAATATTTATATATGTATATATTTCGTCATGTATTTTTTTTTGGCTCTGTTAATTACTCGGATCTTAGGTTCGACCGATATGCTTTACATACACATCGACTGTACAACATAATCAATTTCAGTGTTACACGAGTTAAGTAAATATTACACATACCGTAAGTAGAGACACGGCCAACATGCCATATTTGCAGGAAAAACACGCCACCCTTTTCATGAACTGCATCCACAATCGGTTTCCATGCCTCCACCTGCTCCTTTGTCCAAATCCCGGGTGTGTCTCGGTACCTATAAATTTGATGGTAATAATTTTATATCAAGTTGCAATTTAGCTAGAACAAACACATAGTGCATTTGAACTTAACGATTTGGATTGGAGAAATGATTTCAAATAACTCCAACTGAGATAGGAATGTGATTCGATATTCATTGCAAATGAATCGATCAAAACAAAGCTAAACGGAAATATTACTACGGATTTGAAATACTTCCCTTCAAATGTTGTCACCCAAATACAACCAACGAGTGGGCTATACGAGTCGAAACTCTTGAAAATACAATTGTGATAATACGGAAAATAGAAGAAAGGTGTGAAATGAATAATACCCTTGTGCAGTATCGGATACACCAGTTGCTTCAGCGATGAGAAGACCGCCTTTGGTTGTTCGCTGACTGTAGTACACTGCCGCGTGAGGCTGCGGCACATTGTGGAAAGACCGGTTTCGAGTTAACGGTGCCAATACAATTCTGTTATTGTTCAAATATTTGAAAAAGAGATTGAAATAAAAATTAAAATATGCTTCAGAAACACAACAACAATGTACTAAAGATCCACACACTATTTCTTCATCTTCAAAGTTCATAGGTAGTAATTAATTATAAACCTAAAAATAAAAAATAAAAAATTGAAAAAAAATTAAAATTAAAATTAAAATTAAAATTAAAATTAAAATTAAAATTAAAATTATTAAAATATGCTTCAGAAACCAACAACAATGTACTAAAGATCCACACACTATTTCTTCATCTTCAAAGTTCATAGGTAATTAAATATAAACCTAAAAATTAAAAACAAAAAAAACTTCGGAAAAATCAATAATCACAGATTTAATTAATTAATACAGCAGCACAAATTTTCTCGATCGACCTGAATCATATACACTGTGACGCTCATTGATTAGCTTAGATCCAAAAAATTCACTCTCCGATTCAAATTTTTAATCGGCATCGCACACAATCACAAAATTACAAAAAAACCTAAAAAAAAAAGGGGAAAATTAATGCAGAAAACGAACCTGTGAGAGAGATCAAATTCGCCCATTTTGTAGGGAGTGAGCAGAGGAACGAGGTTTTGAGCTGCCATAACTATGAACAATCTGCGGCGACAAATGCTGTGAAGAGAGAGAGAGAGAGGAGAGAGATGAGAGAGAGAGAAAATTGAAGAGTTGGCTGAAGAAAAAAAGATCTTCTGTATGTATATTTTATAGGCTACTGCTACGAATCAATATATATATATATATATTTCTCCGTTCACCGACATAATTTTCTGGCCACATATAAATGCAAATCCCTCAACGGCTACTGTTCACGATTGGCGTGTATGGTACGCGTTTGGTATCGAATTGCAATTTAACACGTTCTAGAGAGAGAAAGTAGAGAGAGAGAGAGAGAGTTGATTTGCTGAACTGAAAGAGTTTGTTCATTTCTGGCCATACGTTTACTGAACACGACACTCTTTCATCAATGTGCGTATCGGGTGACGTCGTTTTCATTTATTTTATTATTTGGGTTAACTTCACGTGTCTCTCACATTAATGACACGTGTCCAAATAAAAGTTCCGAATATTTCGGCAACTAATACATTAATAGAAAAACAACTGGAGAACAAGTGTAACTTGTACACTAATAGAAAAATACTAACACAACAATAATAGAAAAAACTAACAAGAATTAATTAGACATAAACTCTTCTCTCTCTCTTTTCCTTTTCTATAGCTTTACTAAACATAATTAACTATGTTTAAAGGGTAACTCATTCTTCTCAATACATTTGTGGCAATGTTTGGAATGATCTTGGTAGTTATTTTTATTTTATTTTGCATATATATGTTTTGATGGAATTATTTAAAAATGGAAGTAATGTTTGTTTATGATTTGAGATTATATAAAATACACTGTAGCAGTCAATCATAGTTAAAATTATTTGAAAAAAATGTACTTTAGAAAAAAAATTGAAATATAAACTAATATTTGTAGTTTTTTTAGTGAATATATTTTTTTACTGTACTAAAATCATGTGTGGGGGAGAGAGAAACTTTAGAAGTTGTTTTGGGAATGTTTTCTAAAAAAAGGTAAAACAAACATGGATTTTTTTTCGGGAAAGAATAAGAGTGAAAAAGAAAATTAACCAAACATTGCCTTAGCTATTGTTATGTAATCCTCGTTAAATTAAAGACTCCGAATGAGTTTATCAATGGTAATTAGATAATACATCTGGTTATTTACACTGAATAGATTTCAACTGTAGATCTATATATAATTACACATACATATGTATGTATGCTTAGTGACTAGTTATTTAATCAATTTATGATTGAAATCCAACCAATATAAATAGGGATTTTTGTGCATAAGTCCCCAACCAAATATTTTTATTATTCTAGGTTTATGGGCTATATCTCTTTCACCAATAAGCCCATCCCTATTAATATTTATTATAAACTAGTACTTCACCCGTGCGTTGCACGGATATCAGTTTCAAAATGAGAAAAATAATAATATTTAAACGATTATCTCTTTATAACAACACTAATTCAAGTAAAACAAAATGGAAGGAAATAAAAAAAAATTATCTCTTAATTCAGAGTTATAATATATGAAATTCAATTAAATATTACAAAGAAAAATATGCGAATGGCGCAAAACACGATATGAAGATTAAGTGAAATAATTTAAAATATATGGTATAACTCTATTTCATTGAATGCAATCTACTACACCATGTGAATCCTCTGCAAAATAACTAACTTAACAACAAACACAATAGCATAAAGGTAACACAATAGATATTCAAATAACCTGCAAGTTTATCGCTAACAACATTCAATTAGTGATGCACATTACTCAAACAAAAACACAACTTATAAATATTGCAAAAGAGATAAGATGTATACGCCAATACCAATAATAATATCAATACTGATATCAATATTGATACTAATATTATACTAATACTGATACTAATTCTAATACAAATGTTAATACTAATACTAATACTAATACTAATACTAACACTAACACTAATACTAATACTAATATACTAATACTAATACTAATACTAATACTAATACTAATACTAATACTAATACTAATACTAATACTAATACTAATATTAATACTAATACTAATACTAATACTAATACTAATACTAATACTAATACTAATACTAATACTAATACTAATACTAATGCCAATATTGATACTAATACTAATCCTTACTGATATTGATACAAATATTGGTACTGATACTGATACTGACACAAATACTGGTACTGATATTGACACTGATACTGATACTGATGTTAATACTGATACTAATGTTGATAGTCATATTGATACTCATAGTAATATTAATTTTAATACTAATACTTTTACTAATACTGATACTCATACTAATGCTGATGCTAATATCGTTACTCATACTGATACTGATGTTGATAAAAATACTAACACTAATACTAATATTATATTAATAATATAGATACTAATACTAACATTGATACTGATACTGATACTGATACTGAAAATGATACTAATATTGATACTCATACTGATATTGATACTGAAACTGATACTGATACTGATACATATACTGATACCGATATTGATACTTATATTGATACTGGTACTGATATCGATACTAATACTGATACGGATACTTATCTGATATTAATACTAATATTAGTACTAATACTGATACTATTACTAATAGTAATATTAATACTATTATTGATACTAATACTATTATTAATTACTAGTACTAATATAAATACTAAAACTAATTTTAATGCTAATGATACATATATATATGTATATATATATATATACTCATATTGATACCGATACTGATACTGATACCGATACTGATACTGATACTGATACTGATAGTGATACCAATATTAATAATGATACTGATACTGGAAGTGATACTGATATTGGTACTGATATACATATTGTGGTACTGATACTGATATTGATACTTATACTGATACCGATACTAATATTGATACGGATACTTATACTTATGTTAATACTAACATTTGTACTAATACTATTACTAGTACTAATACTAATACTAATACTAATACTAATACTAATACTAATATCAATACTACTACTATTACTACTACTAATATTAATACTAATACTATTATTAATACTATTACTAATATTAATATGTTTATATTGTTAATGTTAATGCTAATACTAATTTTGATGCTAATGCTAATCTAGATATGCTAATTATTATGCTAATGCTTATTATGATTGTAATTCTAATATTATCCAAATCCTTATCGTATTTTCAATCCTATTCATAACACTAATCATAGTTTTAATCCTAATCATAATCACAATTCTATTCCTAACACTAATCATAAGCCTAGTAATTTTAATACTAATAATGCTAATGTTAATATTAATTCTAATTCTAACTTAATTATAATTCTAATCCCAATCCTAATGTTAATTGTAATCCTAATACTAATGCGTGTCACTAATTATCGTACTAAGCATAATCATAATCTTAATTATAATTCTAATACTAATATTATTAATCATAATCCTAATATTATATTAATCCTAATTACAATATGAATCCTATTTCTAGTATTAATACTAATATTAATTCAAAGAATGTTAATTATAATACTAATTGTACTACTAATTAATATTAATCACAAATTTTGCAACAATTTTTTTTGCAATGATCTATTATTTAGTATATAAAAAACAATTATATTCAATCTCGAACCTTTATATCAATTTTTTTCATGTGTGGTAGCTGAACTATAAAAAAACACATATTAAATATATTAGAAATTAATATTTAATTATATTATCAAACTGACATTAAAATTATTTAAAATATTATAAGGGTATAAGCAAACGTAAGACGTAAAAGAACAATAATCATTGTTAATAAGATAAATTATGAAAATCCTCCTGAACTTAGGCTAAATTACAGAAAATACCCCTACTTATCGGTGATTACCAAAATCCCCTTGATGTTTGTTTTGTCTTACACGACCCCCTTATTGTGTGATTTTTTACGGAATCTTTTTTATTCCATGTAATGTCCCAAAAAATATGGAGTCTACCCTTGCAGACGTGACATTTCTTTTATTGTACTTTTTAAACTCAAAAATTACCCTCAGGGGTGGTCATGGTAATAATAAAAAAAATGTGAAAGTGTTATTTAAGAAGAATAAAGATTTCGTGTAAAGTTCACCTGAGGATAATTTTTGTCTTTAAAAAGTACCATAAAGAGATGTCGTGTGTGCAGGGTATAATAAGCATTAGAGGAATATTCCACGTAATAAAAAATTCCTTGAAAAATCATACCATAAGGGGGTCGATGTAAGGCGGAAACAAACATTAGGGGAATTATTAATATAAACTATTTACGGCAAGAGCACTTCGAGTCGGATTATTAAATGAGCTATCAAAACATTTAACCACCATTTTTATACTCCAAAATAGTAATTTTTAATTCTAATAGAGTTATGAAATGAAGGATTTTGATATTTCATCTTTCAGAACGTAAAAATACATTATGCAATCATGCAGAATAAAATATCAAACATGAGTTATGAATTTAACCAGCTCAATGTCCATTTAGAAAATAACATGTGTCAATTAGATATATTTCATTAAATATTTAATACATATGGTTGGAGCAAATATATTTAGATGCATATCAAAATAAAATATTAAATAGCACATAAATATTTGCAAACTCATTTTGATACTTTTGGGTTGGAGTTGCTCTACATATTTACTTAATTATATTTATTAGAGTTATAATGAAATACTTATTAGTGGAATACAATATATAGTATATACGATCATTATACATTTTAAACAAAACAATTGATATTCTTAATATTAGGCATTAAATAAAGTGGATAAACGAATATAATACCAAAGACTTAGAATAACATTATATTTTGAAATATATAAAATCAATTCGTTTTTTTATCAATTGATTAAACTTAACTTAGGTTATTCAATTTATTAGCATAATCATGATAAAATTTGTATTTTAATTAGTATATAATTTAAAAACTTAAATCAATCGTAAAATATATTGTCAGTGGATTCAGTGAAGAAAAAATTATTGTTTAAATAATAACATGAAATTCATGTAGTATAATTTTCAATATGGTAAATAATTTGGAGTACATTAGTCTACACGTGGCATAACAAATAGTGTCAATTTTCGTAAGATAGTAAATTCAAACATGTATCTTTCTTTTTTTACAGATAATATTAATATATAATATTAAATTAGTAAAAAAATACATATTCTCTAGACATGTTCATGTATAATATCAAATAATTTATTCTGCAAATCTTTTTTTAATATAAATCCAAGTTTATAAATTAAAATAAAAAAATTCCGTAACACCACCAATCATGCAATTATAATAAGGAAAGATTTTAAATCGAATTTAACTGAATTCAAATTAAATTTATTATAAAATTAAATTAAAAAATAAATTTATTTTGGGTTTCCAAGAAAATTGATATATTTAGATAGGGGTGAGTTCGGGACGGGATTTCGGGAATTCGGGATTTTCGGGATCGGGATTTCGGGATTCGGGATAGAAATTTTAAATCCCAATCCCGTCCCATAATATTAAATCCCGGTAATATCGGTATCCCTAAATATTTCGGGAATTCGGGGTTGGGATCGGGAATCCCATATTTTGGCTAAAAACTAAGAAATATATATATATTTTTTTTCATTAATATTATTTTATACATTAAACCAACTTGAATATATTATATAAATACTATTATTATTGCACTATTTATTTTTACCACAAAACTTGGAACAAATGAAATTTGAAAAATTTAAAAATAAGTTGAAACGATATATTATATTGTATTTCTCATCTCCTTGACAAATATATATATATATATATATATATATATATATATATATATATATATATATATATATATATATATATATATATATATATATATATATATATATATATATATATATATATATATATATATATATATATATATATATATATATATATATATATATATGTGTGTGTGTGTGTGTTTGTGTGTGTGTTTATTAGTTTTTTTTTTTCTTTTTTCCTAATTCGGGATTAAAATATCCCGATCGGGATTGAACCAATTCCCGAATCCCGATCCCGTATTTGTTCCTAATCCCAATCCCGAATCCCGTAATCCCGAATTCCCGAAGTTTTAATCCCAAATAGTAAAATTATAATCGGGACGGGACGGGATCCCGAATCCCGATCCCAAAGTCCCAGCCCTATATTTAGAGCATTTTATAAATGGTAGGATATAAATATATTAATAAAATAATAAAATATATTTAATTACCTTTAATTTTGGAAAATGATGACATGTTTTTTGATAATTTATTTCCACCAATCAATTCGCCACATGGGATGAAATTGAATACACATCACCAATTGAAATTGCCAAATGTCAATCAGTTAGGTGTGGAATTCAACTTTTATATATTATATAGTTTAAATTAATACATATACATTAAGTTGGCAAAATATTTAAACAAAAAAAAATCCATGTATGGTAATTAATTAATTTATTGGTATATTCATTTGAATTATTAATGATTTGTAAAAATAATAATTATTAGTGTTATTATTATTTTTGAATATTATTATTAGAAAAAACTAAATTCGAAAATATATATCATCAAAAAATGAGTGCTCTATTTTAAAAAAAAAAGACATTCGACAAATATATTTCATAAAATTAAATTAAAACGTGCGATAAAAACAATTAATTAACCGTGTATAAGTAATTAAATATAATTGTGATTATTTTGCAATTAAAAAATTGAGTGTAAAATATGATATAAACAATCGAATACTCGTTAAAAAATTGAGTGTTCTGAATTTTTAAAAAAGAACAGGCGAAAAATATAGTTCAGAAAATTAAAATTATAAAACAATATAATATTTTTAGAAATGATAGGATATTAAATTCCTGAAATATTATATATAAATATGTGGCAATTAATAAATGATTGTGTAAATGTGAAATAGGAAAGAACTTAAAAACATACCTAAATAAAAATGTCACATAATCAATTGAAGAATCCACCTCATCAATTGAACTCCAACTAAGCAATTTTGATAAATGACATCATCATTTGCCACATGTCAATCATTGAGGGCATAGATCCTCTTTTTATATTATATATAGATAAAGGAAACATTCATGTATATGTCAATATTACCCCCAACCCTTTATACCCATTCTTAATTTTAACCAAAATTTAATCAATTTTGTCCACAAAAATCCAATTTTGATTTTTTTTTCAAAAACTTTTTTTTTTCAATTTTTTTTTTTGCCGCCGGATTCCGGCGTTGACTTTCCGATTTTTTTTTACTCTTCTAAACCCGATTTTCAAATACCCACCTTCACTCTACCACCAGGGCTCAATCCCGAAGTTGGTTCCATTTGGACCAGTTTGAACTCTTTCAATGATCTGCTCATTTTTGGGGACACTGGGGAGTTTGTAAGAATTGCAACAAACATTCTGACTCTTGCTGGTGGAGATGGGGCTTAGCTGTTTTATTTTCTTCCGGATTTTTTCGTCGGTTTCCGGCGTTGACTTTTTTTTTTAAATTTGTTTTAAGTTTTTTTTTTTTTTTTTTTTTTTTTTTTTTTTTTTTTTTTTTTACGTCCGCCGCTAAACGTTGACCGTAATTGTGCTGTCACTGACAGTAAATTAACGTAATTATACTGTCAATTACAGTTAATTAACGCTATTGTACTGCCGTTGACAATACATTTATGTAATTGTTCTGCCGTTGACAGTAAATTAACGTAATATTATTATTTTTTATTTTTTGTTATTTATTTTTTTTATTTTTTTGATTTGTTGACAAGTCAATGTAATTATATTACTGTCGTTGACAGTAAAATAACTGTAAACACATCAATATTATTATTTTTTGGGTTTTTTTTTTGTTTTGTTTGAGTTATTCACGGAGTAACGTAATAATATTATTTTCTATTATTGTAAACACAATAATATTACTGTGGTTGACGGTAATATTACTGTTGTTATAGTAATATTGCTGTCAACCACATCAATATTACTATTTTGTTTGGATTTTTTTGTTTGTTTGAGTTATTCACGGAGTAACGTAATAATATTACTGTCTATTATTGTAATATTACTGGTTGACGATAATATTACTGTTGTTATAGTAATATTACTGTCACTCACAGTAATATTAATTCTTTTGGCTTTTTATTATGTTTACATTTGTTGAACGGTCAACATAGTAATATTACTCTATTACACAATAATAATGAGTTTTGTTGTGTTAATATTATTGTGCTAGAGATTAATATAGCAATATTACTGTGTTAAACTGTAGTTTAGTTAATTTTATTGTGTTTAACAGTAATATATTTAATATTACTGTCAATCACAGCAATATTATTGTTTAAACGAAAAAAAGTTACAGCAAGAAAGAAAAGAAAAATAAAATCGAAAAAGGGTCAATGCCGAAAACCGGCGATGACCGCCGGTTAATGCCGAAAACCGGCGAAAAAATACGGAAGGAAAAAAAATTGAAAAGTCAACGCCGGAATCCGGTGGGAATTTTTTTTTTTCTGAAATTTTCTTTTTTTTGAAAAAAAAAGTTTTGGGTCTAAAATGAATAAAATTTGGGGTCAAATTGAGGTTAAATTAAGTTAAGGATGAAATTGTAGCATATTAAAGTATGAGGGGTTATTTTAGTCCTTTACAAAAATCTGGACCATGTGTGGACTCATTGGTAAATGAGTTTTTTGTCTGGATCTCTCTCTTTATGAATAAGTACCCATTGATGAGTTTATTTGTAATGACCCCATATAAATAACCAAGTGTAACATCAAACTAATGCACGGAAAAGAAAATTGGGGGCTTAAGATATGTGTCACCAGTGACAAAACTTATTAGAACTAAATGACAAGTTCAACTAAACTTTTGTTACACGTCCTTTATAAAATTCATTCCAAAAATGCCCTTTCATTCACAAATTCAAAATCTGCATTAAGTAAAATTCAAATTGTATTTATTGTTTTCTAATCTGCATTTAATATTTTCAGTTTTCAAACCAACATTTTTTGATTTTTTTTATACAAAACACGTTTGTCCTTTTCTTTTTCTTTCTATTTATTTATATTTATTCATTTTAGCATTTGTTATACTATTAAAAAAAATTATCTTCATAATATTGAAAATTACGAAAAAAATGTTTCTCATTTTCTAAATTCAATTTACATATTTTTGAATTTTTTTTTTGATTTTATCATGTTAATACTGTAGTAGACTATAGTATACTACGATGTATTATAATATACTATTGTATACTATAGTTTACTATGGTGTATTGTTCCTTACCTTGCAGCAAAACAACACTCAATCGTCGCCAAACCTTAGCCGCCAACAACGCGCAGCCGCCGCCAATCCCTAGCAACCAACAACTCGCAGCCGCCGCCAACTTCTATCCACTAAACCTTAGCCGCCAACCAAAACTCTAGCCCCGTCAAAGAGCCCTAACTTGATGCAACCTCCTCCTACTGTAGATCTAACCTTACACCACCGTTTCAAATGGCCATCTACCACCATAACCATCCACTCTACAACTACGACAACCATGCCTCTCTCAACCGTCTTGAGCCATGAGTCGCCGCTGCCATTTGCATATCCGTAGTTCTCCAACGTCACCACCCACTATAGCCATCACCATAGCCACCATAACTGAGTGGTGAGTGAGAGCGAGTGATAGAGAGAGCGAGAGGGAGAGCCGAGACGGAGAGCGAGAGGCGAGATGGAGAGAAAAAGAGAAAACAAAAGAAAAATAAATTTGATTAGTCGAAGAAACGTGAGATATTATATTTAGGGTATAAGGGCAAATTATGAATAAAATAATAGTTAGGAATATGTCATATATTATTTCAAAGTAGGAATTTAATTAAAAAAATAAATTTAAGGTTGTCATTTAATTTAAATTAGGTTTCATGGACTCTTACCATATTACTCCAGGAAAATTAGAGACTATCCCCTCCATATTACATTTATGGGCAAATTACCAAAACCCCCCTGAGGTAAGCCTAAATAACGAAAATCCCCCCCATGTTCTCGTAATTACGAAAACCCCCCTTGACTAACGGTTGACCGAATTTTTTTAACCGAAAACGTGAAATGTCTATTATATTCTTCTGTTAAATATGTAAAAAATAAAGGGCAAATTACCAAAACCCCCCTGAGGTAAGCCTAAATAACGAAAATCCCCCCTGACATCCCTTTCAGTTGATGATTTATTGCTTTTATAAATTTATTTATTACTTTGTAATTTGTATTGATAATTTGATATTATAATTTTTTATTTTTTTTATTTATATATTTTAATTGATTTTATTTATCCAGAGGAGTATTCATACGGATTTATGCTTTTAGCTTGAATGATGCATGGTTGTATTTCTCGAATTGTAAAATATTTAATTTTATATATAAAAAATAATTAAATTTTGAAATCTCATTCATTGATTTTTTTTAATCCAATAAAAATACATTGTACATTCATAATGATTGATTATATTTGGGTTTAATTTGAGAAAAATAAGTATTTTGTACATTCATAATGACCCCTCATTAAATAAAATGCTTACAATTACCCCCCTAAGGTTAATTTCGTGTAAAAGGGCAAAATTGGTATTATCGGAGGAATATTCGGGAGAATAAAAAAGATTCTATCGAGTCTAACACCGTTAGAGCGATTTGTAAGACGTCTGCATACCTCAGGGGGGTTTTCGTAATTACGAGAACATGGGGGGGATTTTCGTTATTTAGGCTTACCTCAGGGGGGTTTTGGTAATTTGCCCTACATTTATTTAATTAATTGTATAACTAATTAATACAAAAAAAAAAAAAAAAAAAAAAAAATCACGCACGCATATTAACAACAGTACATATGCACATTAAAAGAGTATACACGAGCACATGCGCACACACACACACTACACATGCTATAGATTAATATAGCATGTGCACACACAAAACTATGTATGCACAATTAATTAAATAAAATAAAAATGCACAAGAACACACGTATGTGCACATGAACACATGCACCCATTACAAAACACATTGTGAATTTTAAGGGCTTCAAAAAAGTATATTCTTTGTGTATATTCGTATTTAATTAATTAGTTCGGCACAATTATTATAAGTGTGTTACATGTTTTTTATGCTTGTTTATTTAGATTGAAAAGCTTATGATACTTATATACTATATGATGAGTTTAAATGCATATACATAATAGGTTAAATACTAAATAGAAATGGGTTGTATTCTAAATATTCATCTCATCCTGAATTTTAGGCCCCCGAATTCTCAGGAACTCGATAAACAATGAAACCTTAAATTTTTTTTTTTAAATAAAAATAGGCAAACATCAACTATCTCCTTTTACAATCATCATTCCAACATACAAGGAAAAAGAACACAAGAAGTTCATAACATCACAAAGCATATAACACATTAAAATTAAAACATATTGATTATAATTGCTCCTAATTAATTAGCTTTCTTCAAGAAATGGATAATTGGTGTAACCAAAAACGGGATCTCGAGACAAGAACGTCTTCCTATTGTACTCGTTAAGAGTAGCATCCAACTCGAACCTTCTCACTAAATCCGGATTAGCCAAAAACAAGTGCCCATACGCGACCAAATCCGCGTAATTTTCAGAAATGGCTAAATTACCCTTCCCCCTATTGTAACCAACGGAAGCAATAAAAGTATTCTTGAAAGCCTTTCTAATGGGAAATAGCTTATGAGGAACTTCGTGAGCAGAGGAATTGGATTTTGATATGCCATAACTATGAAGAGAGGGAAAATTGAACTGTATGTTGAGTACTTAAGAATTATTAATTCGTGTATATATATAGGTAATTATTATATTATATTATATTACGAGTCATTTTCTGGCCTCGTGCATTTCTCAACAGTCAACGCTACACTCTCAATAAAAAAATAAAAAATAAAATATAAAAATAATAAAAAAAAAGAAAAAAAAAAGAAGGAAAATCGAAATCGAAATCGCAGCGCTCCAAGAAAAACAAAACCTAATTTTTTTAATTACTTTTTGACATGATATTGTATAAATATTTGTTTTTGCCCCCCAAATTTTATCTTAACAACTTTTTATTAATATGATTTTTTAATGAATGAGTCCCTGACCAACTATCTTTATTATTCTAGATTCAGGCGTTATATCTCTTTCGTCAATAAACTCATGTCTTCAACACGTATTATAAATAAAGACAAAATTAATGTATATGACAAAATTACCCTCAACTTTTTAAACTCAATTTTCTAATTGTAACCCCAATTTAACTTTAATTTAATCAGTTTTGACCACACAAATTTAATTTTGACTTTTTTTCTTTTTTTGAACTTTTTTTTTCTTTCGAAACTTATTTTTTGCCGCTGGTTTCCGGCGTTGACTTTTTAATTTTTTTCTTCCCTAAAAAAATTATCTTTTTTTTTACGCCCGCCGCTGAACGTTGACTTTAATTGTACTGTCATTAACAGTTATAATTATACTGCTGACAGTAATTGTACTGTCATTGACAGTAGTACATTTACGTAATTGTACGGTCGTTGTCCGTACAATTATTGTCAACCACAACAATATTATTATTTCTTTTGGCTTTTTATTTCTTTTATTTTGTTTGAGTTGTTGACAAGTCAACGTAATTATATTACTGTCATTGACGTAAAATTACTATAAACACAATAATATTACTGTCAATCACATCAATATTATTTTTTTTTGCCTTTTTGTTTTGTTTGATTTGTTGACCAATTAACGTAATTGTAATATTATTACTCTCAACCACATCAATATTCATTCTTTTGGTTTTTTATTATGTTTACGTTTGTTGAACGGTAACATATTAATATTACTCTATTACACAATAATAGTGATTTTTGTTGTGTTAATATTATTGTGCTAGAGAATAATATAACAATATTACTATGTTATCGTTAATATTACTGTGTTAAACAGTAATATAGTTCATATGACGGTCAACAGTCGATAAACAATAAAACCTTTAGAAAAGATTAAATAAAAATAGGCAAACATCAACGACACAAAATATCTCCTTTTACTAAATAATCTCCTTTTACATCATTCCAACAAACAAGGAAAAAGAACACAAGAAGTTCATAATGTCACAAAGCATAACACATTCAAACTAAAACATATTATTAATCATAATTAATTAGCTTCTTCAAGAAAAGGATAATCGGTATAACCAAAAACGGGATCTTGAGAGAAGAACGTGGTCCGATTGTACTCGTTAAGAGTAGCATCCAACTCGTACCTTCTGACCAAATCCGGATTAGCCAAAAACAAGCGTCCAAACGCAACCAAATCCGCGTAATTTTCAGAAATGGCTAAATTACCCTTCCTCCTATTGTAACCACCGGCGGCGATAAAAGTATTATTGAAAGCCTTTCTAATGGGAAGTAGCTCATGAGGAACTTCATCACCACTAAATCTCGGTTCGATCATGTGAAGGTAGACAAGGTCGAATTTGTTAAGTTCTTTTGCCAAGTAAAGGCCTAATGCATCGGGATCGGAGTCAATCGACTCCATAAATTCGGTGTATGGAGATAGTCTAATCCCAACTCTATTAGAACCGATCTCGTTCGTCACTGCTTCAACTACTTCAAGTGCGAATCGGCACCGATTCTCCAAGCTCCCGCCGTATTCATCGGTCCTGTCGTTGACTTTATCTTTGAGAAACTGTTCGATTAAGTAGCCGTTTGCTCCGTGTATCTCAACTCCATCAAATCCTAAATAATAACGCACAAAATATTGAAAACAACGAGTTGCTAGTTTTAGTATGCTCGAGGAAATTTATTAACTTATAAGGAGAAGGCATGCACAAATATTTAAACCTGCTTCAATAGCATTGCGAGCGGCAACCCTAAAATCATTGACAACACTACGGATTTCATCTTTGGATAGTCGTCTAGGTGGGGCCCAATCTACTCCGTCAAGGCCGGGTGTTATTCCCTTGTCCGTTGATGAGATCGGAGCTTGCCCATTGGGTTGAAAACCTGGAATATTAAAAGGCATATTTATTTATTCTAATCCACACGATCACAACAAAGACTAAATTTTTAAGTGCATGAGTTGGTAAATATTTCCACATACCGTAAGTCGAAACACGGCCAACATGCCACATTTGCAAGAAAAATACGGCACCTTTTTCGTGAACTGCATCGACAATTGGCTTCCATGCCTCCACTTGCTCCCTCGTCCAAATTCCAGGCGTATCTCGGTACCTATATATATAAATTAAATTGGAACGTAATAATTTATATGATATACATCAGTTAAAAGATGATTGCGATTAAAAAACACATTGCATTTTATACTGCACGATTTTGGATTCGAGAAAGGATTTCAAATGACTTCAAATGAGATAGGATATATTTGAAATTCCACCGCAACGGTTCAAAATTACTTGAAAAGAAAGCTAATGATTTGAATTCCATTGCCAATAAATCGATACATAAAACACAATGACGGACCGGATCCTAGTTGGAAATCCTCCCAAAATACGAAGTTCATAATTCTATCTTCGTCACTCTTAATAATCACACACGGCTCTCTGAATCAATGGCGATCGTGTGTTAAATGATAATTTGGTGTCGTACATTGAGAAATAGAGCATACACTTATATATTGTATATGAAAAACATACAACTTTATTTACATGTAAAAAAAAATTCTTGTTCGACCATCGTGGAGGTAATTGCTCGCCGTCATTGACATATTTTTTTCGTATTAAATTTCGAACAACCATAAATAAATTCCTGTATTGCTTATAGATAATCGCCGGACATCCTAAACATTGATACAATTACAAGTTAATGATAGAAAAACAGAATTAACAAAGGTGTGAAACGACGAATATACCCTTGTGAAGTGTCGGATACACCGGTTGCTTCAGCAATGAGAAGACCGCCTTTGGTTGCTCTCTGAGAGTAATACACCGCCGCGTGAGGCTGCGGCACGTTCTTGTACGACCGGCTTCGGGTCAATGGTGCCAATACTATTCTGTTGCACGAATGTTCGAATATTTGACAAAAAAGAAAAAGAAAAAAAGTATGCTTTAGAAACACAATGAATTAACAATGTATTAAATATCCACAGACTACTCTCCCCTCTTCAAAGTTTAAACATCAAGATATTTTTTATCAACATAGTTAATACCTATTCACTAGCGGAACCAGGATTTTAAATTGCGGGTAGTGGAGAAGCCAATGTAGGGTGGGGGGTCATGCCCCCCTCAAATTTGAACTTTTTTTTTAACTACTATATGTGTAAGTGTAGTTTTTTTAGCTTTGCATTGTCCTCCTATAATAAATGGATCTAATAAGTAGGATAAAGAAGTTACGAAATATGACTTGGAACCCGGGCGCGAATCCACCCTTGGAAAGTGATGGCACTCAAGCCATCCTCAATTATAGAAATCTCCACTATATTACAAAAAAAAAAACCAAGTTTTTATTTTCATATCTTCTGGTTTTGTTAAAAAAAAAAAACCTATAAAAAATTAACTCCACCATGTAGCAACATCTCAAATTCATCAGTGTTGGAACTAACAATTATTTTCATTAATTTTTTGAATGCATATTCGGGCCCCAGTGATGAAATCCACTTCACCAAGAACGCACTAAACCTTTTCTGAGAGAGCCGATCATGCTAATTATACACAATTTTTTTCTTTTTTAAATTTAAAATTAAAAAATAAGGATTAGAGTATTCTTGAGGGGGCCATGGCCCCCTGTGGCCTTATGCTGTTATACCGTTTTAAAAAGGAAAAACTTGTACACTGGTTATTAAATTATGATAAATAATCCCACAAAAAAAGAAAACATAGAAAAAGAAGAAATTGCACCTGTGAGAGAGATCAAATTCTCCCATGCTGTAGGGAGTGAGCAGAGGAATGGGATTTTTAGCTGCCATAATTGAACTGTATGTTGAGTACTGATTAATTATTAATTCGTTGATATATATATTTTATATAGAGTTAATTATTATATTATATCAATCTCGTATATATATATATATATATATATATATATATATATATATATATATATATATATATATATATATATATATATATATATATATATTCTCACAATAAATAGATCGATAGCATTTTCTGGCCACATACATTTCTCAACGATGGTGGTAATGTCTGTGCACGATTGGCATGGCGTGCCTCGTACGTGTACTTTTTTATGTGTCATTTTACACGTTTTAGAGAGAGAAAGTATAATACAATTGCTGATTGAAGAGAGTGTGGATTTATGCCCACATACATTCCTCAACAGTCAACCCTACTACACTCTCAATAAACAAGAAAATATAAAAAAAAAAAAAAAAAAAGTATGCGTTTTTTTTTTTGTGTGGTAAATATCACTTAACCCCTTGTAATTACAATTGTTTGTTGATGACTCCGTTTTGCTTGTAATATTAGCACATAACCCCCTTATGGTTGATGGGTAGTTTCCGACTTTCCGTTAGCTTTTCCGTCAAACTTAACCTCTTGTGTCAAACGTTAAAGTAATTTTTTTTGCAGATGACCTCCCTGTGCTTTCATTTTTGCAGATGACCGACCCCCTTGAATTTTTTCACACGCGGTTAAGTTTGACGGAAAAACTAAAGGACAATACCCTATAAACCACAAGGGAGTTAGTTATGTGCTGATATTACGAACACAAGGGGATCATCTGCTAAAGTACGAACACAAGGGAATCATCTGCTAAAGCTTGTAACCACAACGAGATTAAGTGCTATTTAACATTTTTTCCCCCTCATATGTTTCTCAAAATTGCATCTATTTAGATATACATTATGTTAATTCCCGAAACCGAAATCAAAATTGAACTCACGGATATTATTAGTGGCGTAACAATGAAGGGGCGGGGGGCAGCCGCCCCTCCAAGAAATTTGTTTTTAATTACTTTTTCACATGATATTTTATGAATATGTGTCCCCCCACCCCCAAAATTTTATATTAGCAACTTTTTATGAATAACTCTATGAATAAACCGGGGGCGCCGAACTCCAGAAAAAATTACCTACGGGGCTACGGTTACATTTATTATTTCCGAAAAAATCCGCCTCTCGTAAAATATAGTCTGGGTTCGCCCTTGGATATTATGGTCATTTTCATATTTTTATGGTGACAAATTGATCAATCAGAGATAAAATTCCTTTTGGGCACCGACGTGAACATTCGTGGTTTGAATTTGTACATTTGACCGATCGATATTTATTTGATTTCGTATAGAACTAAAACTCAATTTCATATGATTAAGGGGCCGACAAATTTAGATGATTGGCTAAATGTCTTAAGAGGTTCGACAGCATTTTCATCAAATTCTTTAAAATAATATTCATAGGAAATAACACAAAATAGTTAAATATTTATAGACTTTAATTATAATAAAATACATTGAAATATATAGTATATGTGATCACTAAAATCCTTTAAAAAGAGGGATTACGATAACTATTGTGAATTTGTGATCAATCATATTCCAACTATTTTAGTTATTTCAATAGTTACATCATCAAAATTCGTTCGTCTAGATAAAGTTTAGCATAATATAATTACAATACTTATTAATTCAGAGCTATTTCTTTAAGGAAAATATTCAGAATTCTATGTTCTATAGAACATGATATCGCGCATCTTTCGTTTTTGCAAGTAGGTATTACGCCTATCGCATCCTATACACGCAGTTCATATAAGAACACATATTATACACACCACACACACAAACTATCACCCATTGCTCACATACAAACGTACATACACACAAACACGCACACAAGAACGCACACGTAGACATACATGCACACAAACGTTACGCACACAATTAAAAAGTTATTTACCAAAAAAAAAGGCAAACATAAACTTTCCCTTGCAACTAAGCCAAACCATCATGCCAACGGAAAAATTACAGTTTATGTCCCTAAACTTTACCACTAAAACGATTTATGTCCTCAAACATTTCAATCCACGAAATATGTTCTCAAACTTGCCACTTTTGATCACTTTATGTTATGCCGTTAACGTCGGCAGCTAACTTCGACGGAAAATGCACACGTGACGTCTATGTGGCCGTTAAATGTGACGTGGCACAAGAATATACTAATTTCCTCTAATTCACTCTCCCAAATCCCAAATTCCAAATCACGTTTTATTCCCATTCCCAAATTTTCAATTCAATCTCCATTCTTGCTTGAACCCATACTAAAATCGAAGTCATAAACCCATAAAAAGTCAAAACATTCTCACATTTGAAGAGTTTTTCCCTTCTTAAAGAACAACAGATTCACGTGCAAAAAAAATTAGAGGAAGCTTTAATTCTTCTCCCAACTTCGTCTCTAGAACGCTGGGTCGTGTGATTTTTCACCTGCTGATGCTTGTGCCCCTTGTGGTCTCGAGGAAGCAAGCACAAGGATGGTGAAGATGGCACAAATTCTACCCAACTCAGCAGTTTCAGAACCTGTCCAGAAGGTGTTCGACAAAATGTCTGAACCAATTCCGGAAAAAAAAAAACATGCAGCACTTGTCAAAGCTGCATATAATTCTTTTTTCGCCAAGAATAGAGTGCCCAAGAACGAATTCCAGCTCCCCGACTTCCCCAACGAAGTGGAAGAATACATGATTTTTCAGCCCGAAGATGAAAGTAAAATCGATGAAACATTCGGCATTTGCTGGTAAAACACCACGAAAAATAGCCATGGATTCACAGACGATTCTGCTATTTTCGAATTTCATCTCAATTGAAGGATTCGAATTGGGTTTTTAGGGATTGGATTTACGGGTTCATTGGGGATATGGATAATTAGGGATTTTAGAATAGAAATAGGGGAGGAGAATGATGTGGCGCTCCACATCACGTTTCGTCGACCAAGTAGGCATTGGGTGTTGTACATCTCGACATTTAACGGCCACATAGACGTCACGTGAGCCACGTGTGCTATTTCCGTCGAAGTTAGCTGCTGATGTTAACGGCAGATCATAAAGTGATCAAAAATGGCAAGTTTGAGGACATATTTCGTGGATTGAAATGTTTGAGGACATAAATCGTTTTAGTGGTAAAGTTTAGGGACATAAACTGTAATTTTCCCTCATGCCAACTAAGGTCGTTCCTGAGAAATTGAGGGCCCTAGGCGAGTTTTAAGAATTTGTAAAATTGGATTCCTGTTTTGTATTGTATAATGTATATATTAATTCATTGATGAGAACGACTGGATAAGAAATAATCAGATGTAACATCTAACTAATGTAGCCAAAAAAAGCAGAGACTCTCCTCCCCAAATTACTTTTATTTAATTCATTGTTTAAACAAAAAAAAAATAAAAAAAAAACATGCACACATATTAACAATAGTACATACACACATTAAAAGAGTATACACAGGAGCACATGCACACACACTCTACACATGCTATAGATTAAAAAGCATCGCACAGACACACACACACACCATGTGCACACACAAAAGTATGTATGCACAATTAAATAAAATAAAAATGCGGGAAAATTACATTTTTCGTCCTCAAACTTTATCTACTTTTTCAATACTGTCCCTAAACATTTTCGAGTTACAATAGTGGTCCCTAATGATGTCATTTTTCTACAATTTTCGTCCTACCGTTAGATTTGCTGTTAGTTTGGATGGAAGTATGACGTGGACTTGAAACGTGGACCAACTTATATGACCAACTAATACACGTGGACAATTGTTTTGTTGAAAAATGTAATGAACTGGAAATTTGTAGGTAGTAGGCGCAACATACCCATTTCTCTACACTGCCACACTTCTCTGTTTCTCCATTTCTGCACTCTGCAGCACCAAGGAAGATACATCATATCACAAGCGCCTCTCCAATTCTGAACTTTTTTTGTCCACTTTGTTGAGCTCGTACATTGCAATCCTTGTAGTTGCTTCGTTCTTCAACTCGCTCCCCTTTGTCTTGTTGCTTTCTTCTCGTACTTGTGTGTTAATACACGTACATTAAAATCAGTCTTATAAGAGCATTTGAGAACCAAAAAAATTAAAAAAAGAAAACAAAAAAACCATATGAACCAACTAAGTACGAGATGAAGCAATTTGTCCCCCATAGGCAACAATTATTAATTATAAAGTAAAGATGTAACAGTTTCTTTTTTTGAGTTAAGAATTTCTTGGGTGTGAACACATCTAAAAGCTCCAGGAACTTTTGTTAAAAATATTCCAAACTTACAGCATGCATGGAGGTAGTGATTATGTTCAAATGAATTAATTTTTTTCGTATTTCTTCACTAACATCACTGTCATCTTGTTTATGAAGGTTGGTTATAACTGTGTGTGGTGTGTGTTGTGTGGTGGGTGTGTGGTGTGTGATGTGTCGTCTGTTGTGTGTGGTGTGTTGTGAGTGTCTTTTATTTCTTTTACACAACTACTCAACGATTGTCAAACGATAAATTTCACTTCAAAGATAGAGAACCAAGAATAGACTTATTGAACAAAGACTAAGTGTTTTTTAAGTTCAGATCTTTAACTCTTTTTGTAAATTATCACAATAACTTCAACACAATTCTTGGTTGGTTTCGAAATGGGTATTTTGAGAGTCATGTGCGTGCATGGTGATTCTCTTGCAAAGTTAAAATGGATGTGTTTTTGGTGGTTCTGCCGCAAAATAATTGGGTGGTTGGTGATAGTGTGCATGGCAACATCCGACGAAGCTTTGCTCGAACTCAACAGAAGCACACGGGTGGCCATGTTGGTTAACCATTCATGTAGTATGAATTACAATGATATTTATAATTTCCACATCATACTTCCATCCAAACTAACAGCAGAAACTAACGGTAGGACGAAAATTGTTGAAAAATGGCATCATTAAGGACTACTATTGTAACTCGAAAATGTTTAAGGACAATTTCGAAAAAGTGGTTAAAGTTTGAGGACGAAAAATGTAATTTTCCCTAAAAATGCACAAGAACACGTACGTATTTCGACATGGACACACCCATTAAAAACACATCGAGAAAGGCGACGAAGGTCGCGCGTTCTTTCATTACAAAAAAAAAAAAAAAAAAAACCGGAGGAGGCGGTCTAGGGCTACACATTATTTTTATTTTTTTTTTATTGTAAGGGTCAAAGTACATTCTTCGTGTATTCATATTTATTTAATCAATTTAGCACAATTATAAGTGTGTTACATGTTTTTTATGCTTGTTTTGTTAGATTGACAAGCTTATGATACTTAGAGCAACTTCAGCTGTTGTGTTAAAATTTATCACTTCTTATCAAATTATACACGGTGAACAGTGTTTAACACACCATTTTTTTTGACTCACTTCAGCAATCATTGTTTATATTCTAAAACATCACTTGATTTTGCCATTTCATCCATTGTTGTTTCAAATTTGACAAGCGATCTTATCTAATATCCATCTTATCTCTCAATATTAGGCCCCCGAATTCTCAAGAACTCTATAAACAATAAAACCTTGATTTTTTTTTTTAAATAAAAATAGGCAAACATCAACTATCTCCTTTTACAATCATCATTCCAACATACAAGGAAAAAGAACACAAGAAGTTCATAATATCACAAAGCATAACACATTAAAATTAAAACACATTATAATTACTTTTTAATTAATTAGCTTCTTCAAGAAATGGATAATCAGTATAACCAACAACGGGATCTTGAGTGTAGAACGTGTTCCTATCATACTTATTTAGAGGAGCATCCAACTCGTACCTTCTCACCAAATCCGGATTAGCCAAAAACAAGCGTCCATACGCGACTAAATCCGCGTAATTTTCAGAAATGGCTAAATTACCCTTCCTCCTATTGTAACCACCGGAAGCAATAAAAGTATTATTGAAAGCCTTTCTAATGGGAAGTAGCTCATGAGCAACTACTTCACCACTAAATCTCGGTTCGATCATGTGAAGGTAGACAAGGTCGAATTTGTTAAGTTCTTTGGCCAAGTGAAGGCCTAGTGCATCGGGATCCGAGTCGACCGACTCCATAAAATCGGTGTATGGAGATAGCCTAATCCCAACTCTATTAGAACCGATCTCCTTCGTCACTGCTTCAACTACTTCAAGTGCGAATCGGCACCGATTCTCCAAGCTCCCGCCGTATTCATCGGTCCTGTCGTTGACTTGATCTTTGAGAAATTGTTCGATTAAGTAGCCATTTGCTCCGTGTATCTCAACTCCATCAAATCCTAATTAATAACGCACAAAATATTGAAAATAGTGAGTTGATATATAGTTTTAGTATATGCTTGAGGAAATTTATGTGGCTACTCTCAATTGCAGCGATTTGCCCTCCTATAGTTGAAAAATTGTCTCAATGTGGTCCTCGCCGTTAGTTTTTAGACATTTAACCTTATAAACACCGTTTGATCTAAGTTTGAAATTACAAAAAATCACCCCTCCTAGTTTAAAAGATTATTAAAAAAAAATTAAAAATTTAAAAAAATTAAAAATAAATTGTGGCTGCCGTTGTCTTGATTTTTTTTTCTTTTTTTCTTTTTTTTACCCTTTATTATATTTTTGAGGAAATTTATGTACTAAGGAGAAGGCATGCACAAAATTAAACCTGCTTCGATAGCATTGCGAGCGGCAACCCTAAAATCATTGACAATAGAAGGGATTTCATCCTTGGATAGTCGTCTAGGTGGGGCCCAATCTACTCCGTCAAGGCCGGGTGTAATTCCCTTGTCGGTTGACGAGATTGGAGCTTGCCCGTTGGGTTGAAAACCTGAATATTGAAAGGCATATTTATTTATTCTAATCCACACGAGACAACAAAGATTAGATTTTTGACTGTTAACATGAGTTGGTAAATATTTCCACATACCGTAAGTCGAAACACGGCCAACATGCCACATTTGCAAGAAAAAGACGGCACCTTTTTCATGAACTGCGTCGACAATTGGCTTCCATGCCTCCACTTGCTCCTTTGTCCAAATTCCAGGCGTATCTTGGTACCTGTATTGAAGATATTAATATTAACTGATACATTTCAGTAACAGCTTAACATTTTGGTCGAGATGGTCATTCAATATGGTATCAGAGCCAGACCAAATAAATTGTTTTGCATTTTTCTAGCGATTCGACATATAACCAATGTACCGAACGCAGTAAACTCAGACATATAGTCGGAAAATATTTTAATGAGTGAATTGCATTTACTAACCCTGTGTAAATTGCATCTGCGCGATTCCCCCCATCATAATAGAATTAGCAAAAAACCCCATGTACTATTAATGTTTGGAAGTATCCATTAATGAACATGGTGAGAAGATTTATTCCAAAGAAAAAAAGGACAAGAAGTCGAAGAAGACGAAGAAGAGAGGAGAGGGGAGAGATGGTCTAGGGTTTTGGGGGTAACAATGTCATTTCACATGCAAAAAATGAAGAAAAATCGCACAATCCACGAGTGTGACACACGATATGCTTCGAGGGGGGGGGGGGGGGGGGGGGGGGGGGGTTTCGGGGTTTTTGCTAAATTTTATTAATGACAGGGAGGAATCACGCAAATACGTACGATTTACGCAGGGGTAGCAGTAAATGCAATTCACTCATATTTTAAACCTTATATTTGTATATGCAAAACATAACACTTGTAAAAAAAAATATTGTTTGACCATCGCGGAGGTAATTGCTTGCCGTCATATACATATTTTTTTCGTCTTAAATTTCGAAAACCTATAATTAAAATCGCGAACTACTTATCCGAGATATTGATCCAATAGAAGTTAATGATAGAAAAACCGAATTAACAAAGTTGTGAGATGAATGTATATACCCTTGTGAAGTGTCGGATACACCGGTTGCTTCAGCAATGAGAAGTCCGCCTTTGGTTGCTCTCTGAGAGTAATACACCGCCGCGTGAGGCTGCGGCACATTGTTGTACGACCGGTTTCGGGTTAACGGTGCCAATACAATTCTGTTGTACGATCGTTCGAATATTTGGAAAAAAGAAAAGTATTCTTTAGATACACAATGAACAATGTACTAAACCACACACTACTCAAGAAACTCAACATAGTTAATAGCGTCACTGGCGGAGCCAAGATTTTAAATCTGCGGGCCAAATGCACTAAAACTTTTATGAGGGGGGCCAATAATACTAATTATATACAATTTTTTTTTAAATCTTTAGTTAAAAAATAAGGATTTGCGAGATTTTTTTAAGGGGGCCATGGCCCCCTCTGGCCCTATGTTTGCTCCGTCACTGGTTTCAAACAGACAAACTTATATTGTTTAGCCCAAGCAGTTAGATTATGATAAATAATTAACAAAAAAAAAAAGAAAAAAGAAGAAGAAATTAGACCTGTGGGAGAGATCAAATTCCCCCATGTTGTAGGGAGTGAGCAGAGGATTAATGGGATTTTTATCTGCCATAACTCTGAGTAATCGATCTGTGGGGAAAATAAAATGTTGTCAAGAGAGTGAAAAAATATTGAACTGTATGTTTACTGAAGAATTATTAATTCGTATATATATATATTTCATATAGAGCTAATTATTATATTATAATATTATATCGATCTGTCATTTTCTAGGGCACATGCATTTCTCAACGATGGTGGGTAAGGGCGTGCTGGTGGTTGTACTTGTTTAGAGAGAGAAAGTATAGAGATGCTTATTGAAGAGTGTGTCTGATTTCTGGCCACATACATAACAGTCAACGCTACACTCTCAATAAATAAAAAAACATAAAAAAAGAAAAAAAAAAAAGAGTACGCTTTTTATTATTTTTTTTTTTTTTTAAATATCACTTTAACCCCTATGGTTACAGGCATTTTGAAGATGCCCCTTGTGCTTGTAATATTAGGACATAACACCCTTGTGGTTGATTGGGTGTAGCTTTCGTTAATTTTCAGTCAAACTTAACAGCATGTGTCAAATGTCAAAGTAATTTTTTTTTTGCAGATGAACCCCCTTGAAATTTTTCACACGCGATTAAGTTTGACGGAAAAACTAACAGACGCTACCACCAATAAACCACAAAGAGGTTATGTGCTGATATTACAAACACAAGGAGGTCATCTGCAAAATTTGTAACAACATGGAGATTAAGTGATATTTAACCTTTTTTTTCCCCCTCATATCTTTCTTAAAATTGCATCTATTTAGATATAGGTCATGTTAATTCCTAAAACCGAAATCGAAATTAAACTCACGGATATTATCAATGGCGGCAATGAAAGCACCCCCAAGAAAAAAAGCCAACTTTTTTAATTACTTTTTGACATTATATTTTATAAATATGTGTTTTTGCCCCCTAAATTTTATCTTAGCAACTTGTTATAACTAACTCTAAAAATAAATTCAAGGACTCTGTCCACGAACTCTCGAAAAAATTAACCTACAGCTACATGTATTATTTCCGAAAAATTCCGCCTCCCTTACAATATAGTATGGATCTGCCCCTGAATATTATATACATATTTTTATGGTGACAAATTGATCAATGAGAAATAAAATTCTTTTTGGGCACCCAAGGGATAATCATAATGGTAATGAACTTGTACATTTGACCGATCGCTATTTATTTGATTTCGTATGGAGCTAAAAGATTCAGAGAGATTCGACAGCAGTTTCGTCAAATTCTTTTAAATAATATTCATAGAAAATAACACAAAATACTTCAATATTTATTGACTTTATTTAAAATAACATATATTAAAACATAGTATATAAAAAATGCGATCACTAAAATCCTTTAAAATTGTGGCCAATCGTATTCCATCAATTTTAGTTATTTCAATAGTTATTTCGGTCGTCTAGATAAAGTTTTAACATAATATAATTACCATTCTTAGTAATTCATAACTAATTAGCATAACAAAATTTAGGAAAATCACAAGAAATTCACAATTACAAATTAAAGCAGGGTACATAAATACATATTAATCACTCGTTATTAGCTTCTTCAAGAAATGGATAGTCGGTGTAACCAACAACGGGATCCGGAGTGCCAAACGTGCTCCTATCGTACATATTAAGAGGAGCATCGATCTCGTACCTTCTCACTAAATCCGGATTAGCCAAAAAAAAGCGTCCGAACGCAACCAAATCCGCATAATTTTTAGAAATGGCTAAATTGCCCTTACTCCTATTGTATCCACTAGCAACAATAAAAGTATTCTTGAAAGCTTTTCTCATGGGAAGTAGCTTACGAGGAACTTTATCTTCGATACCCGCACCACTATACACTCTCGAATCGATCACATGGAGGTATCGGATATCGAACTTATTAAGTTCGTTGGCCATGTAAAGGCCTAGTTTGTCGGGGTCCGAGTCGATTGACTCCATAAATCGGTTGTATGGAGATAGTCTTATTCCAACTCTATTAGAACCGATCTCGTTTGCAACTGCTTCCACTATTTCAAGTGCAAATCGGCACCGATTTTCCAAGCTCCCCCCATATGAATCGGTCCTGTCGTTGACTTTATTTTTGAGGAATTGTTCGATTAAGTAACCGTTTGCTCCGTGTATCTCTACTCCATCAAATCCTAAAAGCACAATAAATGGAAAAAAAAACAAAGTGATATTTGTTTATATTACGAGGAGTACTTGTGGATTGGAATGAGATATTTTATTGTAGTTGTCAAATCATGTTTTGGAAGAAATGAATTTTGCATTCAAGTAAAGAAAAGGCGGATTAAATGTATATGTTTGTATTGGGGAAATTACAGTTTTCATCCCTCAAGTTTGCATCGATTTCATATTTGGTCCTCAATGTTCACAAAACACACATTTGGTCCCTCATGTTCCAAATTTAACACTTTTGGTTATTTTCGTCAATTTAGGAATCAAGCGTGTTCCATAAAATTGACGGAAAGGACCAAAAGTGTTAAATTATTGGAACATGAGGGACCAAATGTGAGATCAGTGCAAACTTGAAGGACGAAAACTGTATTTTTCCCTGTTTGTATTTTATTGGAGATTAACAAATTCAAGATTTGAAAATGATAATTAGGGACACTTAACAAACACTCGGAGCCATTTAAAGAAAAAAAATACGAGGAAGTGTGCACAAAACCTGCTTCGATAGCATTGCGAGCGGCGACCCTAAAATCATTGACAATAGAAGGGATTTCATCAATGGATAGTCGTCTAGGTGGGGCCCAATCTACTCCATCAAGGCCCGGTGTTATTCCCTTGTTCGTTGATGAGATCGGAGATTGGCCGTTGGGTTGAAAACCTGACGACCGAATAAGAACCGAGTTAATAAACTTCAATATTAAAACAATTAGGTTTTCTGAACATACCATAAGTCGAAACACGGCCAACATGCCACATTTGCAAGAAAAAGATGGCACCCTTTTGATGAACTGCATCTACAATTGGTTTCCATGCCTCCACTTGCTCTTTTGTCCAAATCCCAGGTGTATCTCGGTACCTATATATATAAATTAAATTTGAAAAACGTAATTTAATTAATTATTTATTAATATAAGGTTGCATTTGGCTGAGAACATTTGATCAGCATCGAAGGTTTTCGAATTCATAATAACAAATTCATTGAACTTGATTTGTATTCGAGAATTTTTTTTAATCTCTCTCTCTCTCTCTCTCTCTCTCTCTCTCTCTCTCATATATATATAATATATACACACACGCATATATATATATTGTGCAGGGAAGTGGCGGAGCCAGGATAGGGCCAGAAGGGGCCATGGCCCACTCCCACAACAATTCTCGAATCCCTATTTTTTAGGGTTTTTTTGCAAATAGAACCCCTGTGAAATCTCAAACGGACTCAAAAACCCCATATGTTACAAAAAATAACTGAAACCCCCTACAAACTTTTTTATATAACACATTTGACCCATTTGCAAACTAGCCTTTGACCACACGGGAAAAGACAGAAATACCCCGGGTTCTTTTGCTATTAAATAAAAAATATTATATATAAATAAATCAATTAAAAAGAAAAGGAAAAAAAAAAAGCATGGTCTTCATCATCTTTCTAGGGGGGAAGTGCCTTTGACTAATGTTCATAGGGGGGTTTTTTGAGCGTTTCGAGATTTCAGAGGGTTACTATTTGCAAAAAACCTCCTATTTTTTATGTAAAAAATTCGGAAAAAAAAAGAAAAAGAAAAATCATGCATAATTAGCATTATCGGGCCTCTCATAATTTTTTTGATGCATTCGCCCCCACAAACTTAAAATTTTGGCTCCGCAGTTTTGCTGCAGGGTTCTATTCCGGTTGGGTTCAATTGATATAAACAAAAAAAAAAGTACCCTTGTGAAGTGTCAGATACACCAGTTGCTTCGGCAATGAGAAGACCGCCTTCGGTTGCTCGCTGGGAGTAATACACCGCCGCGTGAGGCTGCGGCACGTTGTTGTACGACCGCCCTCGGGTTAGTGGTGCTAACACAATTCTGTTTGTTGTTGTTCAAATATTTGAAAAGAATAAATAAAGTATGACTAAATAAAATACATAAGAAAAGAAGAAGAAATCAAAGGCAGAAAAGGGAACCTGTGAGAGAGATCAAATTCCCCCATTTTGTAGGGAGTGAGCAGAGGAATTGGATCCTTTTTAGCTGCCATTACTACTATGAATTATCGATCTGTTTTTTACACTTTTAGAGAGAGAAAGAAGAGAGAGAGAGAGAGAAGTTGGTGATTGAAGAGAGTGTGGATTTCTGGCCACATACATTCCTCAACACGCACTCTGCAGCAATGGCTTGCTTCGTACATGTCCTTTTCTTTTCTTTTCTTTTATTTATTTATTTTCTCCCACGTTTCTTTCTTAAAATTGAGTTTTTTTTATTAATTATATTATTCTAATATTTTATCTTACGTTTTCTCATTGACCACTGAATCATAGTTTATTAGGTTAATTACAATGACACGTGAGATATGGTTAAATTACGAAAAACCCCTTCATGTTTGAATAATTATAAGTACCCCTTTCAACTATGATTTTCTTACACGTTCACCCTTATGGTGTCAAATTCAACATAATTTTCTAGATTCCGTGGAATGTTCTCTAATTTGTACCCGTTTTGTGCAAAAATGCAGTGCACCACAATCTAATATATACAAGCCAAAAAACACATCTTATGATCATTTTGCTTCAAAATGTAGAGCTCGAAAGTGATAAAACGGGGACAAAATTATAATCTCGAAGATTCCACTAAATTTGACACCGCAAGGGTGGACGTGTAAGAAAATTTATAGTTGAGGGGGTGGTTGTAATTACCCAAACATGAGGGAGTTTTCGTAATTTAACCATACCTCAAGGGGTGGTTGTAATTTACCCTAATTTATTTTAATTCGGTTTGAATACAATTTGCACTCTTATATTACCTAAACCATCGCATTTATCGTTAGGGTTAAATTATGATTAGGGAGAAACTGTACTATAATTTATTTTGGGGGTGAATTATAACCACTCCCGAGGTAAGGTTAAGTTACGAAAAAAGAAACCCTCTTATATTCTTTAATTTGTATTCATTTTGTACAAAAATGCAGTTTCCGATGCATCACAAACTTCTATTTACAAGTCAAGAGACACATTTTATGATCATCTTGTTTCAAAATGTGGAGGTCGAATTGGGTAAAATGGGTACGAACTGAAGAATATTCCATTTAATCTAGAAGATTCTACTAAATTTGACACCACAAGAATAAACGCATAAGAAGATCCATAATAGAAGGGTGGTTGTAATTATCCAAAAATGAAGGGTTTTTACGTAATTTAAACTTACATCTGGGGTGGTATCCTTAGTTTTGGTTAGGGTAAAATGCTTAAAGTTTTAATTTTTTTAGGGGAAAGTACAGTTTGCACCCCTGAACTATAAGGGTTGTCCGAAACACCCCTCTTGAACTACAAAACGTAACAAAACGCCCCATCCGTTTGCAATCCTTTTGTTTGTAATGACGTGGTGAATTGACTTTTTTTCTTTTAATTATTTTTTTTATATTGTAATATCTTTTGACATTTTTACCCTCAAACAAATACACTAAATGAAGCCAAAATGAACTTTGAAAAAAAAAAGCGTAAATAGAGCTTTTTTCATCTTCGACCAAGCAAACCCCCAACAATCGCAGTAAATTTGGATGCCTCAATTGCTTCAAGATCTCCGCCCAATTACCATTATTCACAGCGTATTTTCTCCCATTCCATATACTCTTTTCTCTTTTGTTCTTCTTACTCGACCTCTCAAAGTAAAACACCACATACAAAATTCAAGCAACAGGTATCATGTGGTGGAATCGCCGATCTCCGCCTCCATGCGGTTCCTGCACCTGTATTTGGCCGGTCAATCAATTTTGGGATATCACTAGCTTTGGATGGAGAATTGTGATGGGTGTGATGTGGGGAGGTGTTTGGATGGGAGAAAGAAACGTTGGGTAGGGCTGGTACAAATTTTCTAAACACATTTAAGGGCAAATAAGTAAATTCGCATAAAAGTTAACGGTGTTAGTTTTCCAAAGTTGACCAGAAATGACAAGGGGGCGTTTTGTTGCGTTTTCTAGTTCAAGGGGATATTTAAGACAACCCTCATAGTTCAGCTGTGCAAACTGTACTTTTCCTTTTTTTTTTTTATGATTCACTCGCTTGTAGTGGTTAGGGTAAAGATGTAATTGTTTCCAGAAAAAAAATTAGTAAATGGTCATTGAAGGATATATTGGTCAAATACTTATTTTTCTAGATGCTTAGAATTCGGTTTTCCAGCCTATAAATAACACCAATAGGCACTTTGCACCCTATAATTCTAAAGATGGCAAAGTCCACTATAATGATGTATTTCATAGCAAAATACACCCTATATCAATGTCATGTGAGATATTAATTATAAAACAAACTCAATATATCATGATATTTTTTATTTTGAAGTTTCTTTTTGTTATCTTTTATTTTTGGGGAGATTATAGAAACTCCTCAGGTAAGGTCTGATTACGAAGATTCCCTCATATTTCCTGAGATAATCTGTCATTTTGCACAACCCCTACGGTGTTACTTTTAACCAAAAAAAAATTATTCCATAAACTATTCGTTTAAAAATGTCATCTTTGCTTTTTAACATGTGTCACTATTGTTCAAAGAAGGTAATTAATTGTAAGCATATTATTACTAAGGGGGTAAATTGTAATATATTTGAAAATTGAAGTTATTTTTAATTTTAAAATTTCATGTATTTCTTCACTTTATAATTATTAAAAATAGAAAAAGTATATAAAAATATATAAAAATAATTAAATACATCTTGTAACATTAAAACTTTTGATTTGTTTTTTAAAAAAAATTGATTTTTTTTACAATCTTTTATTCATTAAAATCGAATTTACATATCTTTATAATTTTTATTCAATAAAATGAAGTCTATCTTACAAATATTTTCATTGTTTTTAAATACATTTTTAATATCTCTTTTATTTTATCAATAAATTTGGGCAAAGTATGAGGAACCCCCTGAGGTAAGTTGTATTATCGAAGATTGCCCTCATATTTGCGTAGTTACGAAAAACCCCCGAGGTATGTTATCGTCTCACAGTCCCACCAAGGTATTACTTTTGACTGAATTTTTTTATTCCATGGAATATTCCACTAGAAATGCCATTGCTATCCTTGGTGGGTGTAAGCACAGTAATTGTAGGCACAATAAAATTAAACTTCTATAAATTAATACAGTTGTGACCGACATAATTATCTGTGAGAAGAAAAAATGCCATGTCATTAAAGTCAATGTTTTCTTATTGAATTTATTAATGAAGATGGTAAGTGTTACATTTGATACTTCAAGGGATAAATGCTACAATCCATATACTTTAAGAGCACAAAGTGTATTTAACCCTACATTTATCATTTTTTCATAGATAGCGTAACGATTTTGAATTTGTACATTTCAATGATGGCTATTTATAGCTCTCGATTTTCATCAAATTTCGTTTAAGTTAGTCAAGCGTACGGGGAACAAATTAGCCCATGCCCTTGCTCAATATCCTTGTAATAATGTGCTGGAAGGTTTTGCTCTTCCACCCAATTTGACTGATATAGTCTGAATAAAGTTCTTCTTCCCATAAAAAAAAAAAATGATGGCTATTTATATGATTTCGTATGATTAAGGGCCCAGCAATTTTAGATGATTGGCCACGAGTTTTAGAGAGATTCGACAGCAGTTTCGTCAAATTCTTTTAATAATATTTTATGGAAAATAACACAAAATACTTCAGTATATATTAACTTTTAACTAAAATAACATAAATTATAATGTATTATATAAAAAATGCGATCACTAAAATTCTTTAAATTTAGGGATTACGTTAACTCTTCTTATAAATCGTATTCCATCGATATTAGTTATTTCAATTGTTATATCATCAAAATTCGGTCGTCCATATAAAGTTTAGTATAATATAATTACAATACTTAGTAATTCAGAACTAATTTTTTTTTAAGGACAATATTCATAATTCCCAGGTTCTATAAAACATGATATCGCAAAATTTTCATTTTTGCAGGTAGGTACCACGCCTATCATGTCAACATAATAATACTTGGGAAAGAAGTTCATAAATACAAATCAAAGGTACATACAAATATATTAATTACTCCTAAATCCTAATTAGGTTCTTCAAGAAATGGATAATCAGTGTAACCAACCACAGGGTCTGGAATGTAAAATGTACTCCTATTATACTTATTAAGAGGAGCATCAATTTCGAACCTTCTCACTAAATCCGGATTCGCCAAAAACGAGCGTCCATACGCAATCAAATCCGCATAATTTTTAGAAATGGCTAAATTGCCCTTACGCCTATCGTATCCGCCAGCAGCGATAAAAGTATTCTTGAAAGCCTTTCTCATGGGAAGTAGCTTATGAGGAACTTCATCTTCCGGCCCTTGAAGCACCACCGTACCGTACACTCTCGGTTCGATAACATGTAGGTAGCAAATGTCGAACTTATTAAGTGCGTTTGCCATGTAAAGGCCTAGTGCATCCGGATCCGAGTCGATTGACTCCGATAAATTCGTGTATGGAGATAGTCTAATCCCAACCCTATTTGAGCCGATCTCATTGGCCACTGCTTCCACTATTTCCAGTGCAAATCGGCACCGATTTTCCAAGCTCCCGCCATATTCATCGGTTCTATCATTTACGTAATCCTTGAGGAATTGTTCGATTAAGTAGCCATTTGCTCCATGTAACTCAACTCCATCAAATCCTACAAGTAAAAAAGGGGGAAAATAAAAACAATAAATTAAAATATAAAATTTGCTTATAGTGGGAGGAGACAAATTTCACTGTAGCAATGCACCAACATAATTTTGAAGATTTTTCAAATGTCGACTCTAAAAATGAAATTAAAAGCTTAACGAACTCGTATAATTCGAAAACAGAGCATATAACAAAACCTGCTTCGATAGCATTACGAGCAGCGATCCTGAAATCATTAACAACACCAGGAATTTCATCCTTTGTCAGTCGCCTAGGTGGGGCCCACTCTTGTCCATCAACGCCAGGGGATATTCCCGTGGCTGTTGATGAGATTGGAGTTTGGCCATTGGGTAGAAAACCTGATGGCCAAATAAAAAACAAGTTAAAACATCATTTTGGAAGCGAGTATGTATACACAATAAGATTTTGAAAATGAGGTTTTTTGCAAATAAAATAAAAAATAAATAATATTGAATTGGGTTTAATTTGTAATACCATTAGTAATGGCACGGCCAACATGCCACAGTTGCAAGAAAAAGATGGAACCTTTTTCATGAACTGCATCTACAATTGGCTTCCATGCCTCTACCTGCTCCCTTGTCCAAATTCCCGGTGTATCTCGGTACCTATAAATGTGACCGTAGTAATTAATGTTGCTGGAGGTATTAAATATTAAATAATACATTTCAGATTTCACTAAAAACATAATTTTTTAGTCGAGCTGGTCATTCAACATGGCATCAGAGTCATACCAAATGAAAGATTCTGAGTTCGAATCTCACGTCTGCACTTTGATATACACTAGAAATCCAAATTGCAATATTAGGATAAAAAATGGCCCCGGTTCACTATTCATTTTTAGGCTACAGAATACCAGTTAAACCTCTTTAAATTAATACAGTCGGGACTAATAAAATTCTATTACTTTAGCGGAATATTAAATTACTGAACTAATAGTTTAATATTTTTTTACCGAGTTGGGACCGAAAGAATGTATTTTTTAAAACGAGATTATTAATTTATCAAGGTTCAACAACTGTAGTTAGAAACGACCCTCGTTCCATCGAAATGGAACCTAAACGTAGGTTATATACATGTCAAATTCTTAAAACTCGTTAAATAAAAATGCCAATAAAATAAATATACCCTTGTGCAATGTCGGATACACCGGTTGCTTCAGCGATGAGAAGTCCGCCTTTGGTTGCTCTTTGAGAGTAATACACGGCCGCGTGAGGCTGCGCGACGTTGTTGAAAGACCGGAATCGGGTCAGTGGTGCTAATACAATTCTGATGTTCAAAGAAAAAAAAAACATTCTTTAAAAAACAATAATATACTAAAGATCAAACTTCATATACAATTCACTTTAAATCAACAAGATGCATCTTAAAATGTTCAAACTTCGATACGGGCCGGGCTTAAATCTAATAAAGTCGAGGTTTTTTTTTTTTTTTTTGCATTCGATACCTCTGTGTTTTAGTTTAATTGTTAAAAAAAACTCTCTACAATAAATTAATGTTAGCAATAAAAAAATTAAAATAAAAAATAAGGGAAAACAAAACAGCAACAAAAAAGAAGAAGAACCTGTGAGAGAGATCAAACTCTCCCATTTTGTATTGAGTGAGCAGAGGAATATTTTGAACTTCCATAACCCTGGTTCTATGGTAAATATGTTGTAAAGAGAGGATAATAAATATGTAGAATTGTTCACTCACACGAGTTTTGTACGATAAACTAACCGAGCCAGGATTTCAAGTTCGGGGGCAAAAGTTCTTTTTTTTTTTTTTTTTTTTTTTCTCTAGAGGGGCCGTTGATGCTATTTTACATGACATGATTAATTGTTTCTATAGATATTTATGAGCTTTTAGTACTAATCACCCCAGTGTAATCTCTAATTGCCACAGAAGTCCATGTTTAAAAACAATTAGCAAGAACCCCCAATAAAATTAGTCAAAGGCAATAATGCCCATCCAAGTTGATGGTGTCATACACTCGCGAAATAGGCCATTGGGGTTGTTTTTTTGACCTGAAAAGACTAAAATACCCTTTAATTTAAAATTTTGGAAAACAAGTCCCAAAATGATGTTTCCAAAATTTTCAATTCAATCCCCTTCAATTTCAGAAAAGCCCTCTTCTACTTCAAGTCAGGGACTTTTTTTTGCAAATCTTTTTATCAGGCAACGGGTCATCAACCCTTTAGTTTCGGTCGTGGATCCTCCATGACGAAAGGCAAAACTCCGGCGACTCTTTGACGGCGAAGAAAGAGGATTCAGATGATTGGTTTTTAAAGTACATTTCAACTCGTTC